>NC_058082.1:549985120-550349046 GCF_014858855.1 Bufo gargarizans | reverse complement strand
GACTTTGTTGTTGCCTCTATACTGCATCCGCTAACCTGCCTATCAGAGCAAACCATCAAAGTGGATTAGTAACTGGTAGAAAACAGAGGGTAGTTATTAGCGGTACACACTCAGATTGGGTCACTGTCACTAGTGGGGTACCTCAGGGGTTAGTATTGAAGGAGTCACTGTCCCTAGTGGGGTACCACAGGCGCCAGTACTAAAGGGGTCACTAGTACTAATAGAGTACCACAGGGGAAAATATTTGAGGGGTCACCCTTCGTAGAGCTCTACTACAGGGGTCAGTACTGAAGAGGTCACTGTTACTAATGTGGTGCTATGGCAGTCAGTAATGGAGGGGTCACTGTTCAGAATGAAAAAAGTCACTTAGATACGTAGCTGTACTTATTGCGCTGCAGGTCCTCTATGTGATGTGGGTTAAAATCACAGAATCCAGTAAATCGTTGTATAAGAAGACCGCGCTGCTGCTCACTCCTCTGAGCCTCCTCTTTTTTCGGTACAGAGCAAATATCTGGCATGGAAACGGACCATCAAGCTCCACAGATCGGTATCTCTCCTCTACCCAACCTTCCTGTAGGCAATCAAGGAATCGCAACCATAGTGAAGCACTGACTTCCTCCGTACATTAAAAATCCGGGTCGGGACGATACCTGTGATTGTGCACCTTTGTGATTTTATACATACGTTTTAATCAAGTTTCTGCTTGTGAGTATAATAAGACATTTTTAATGTACGGAGGAAGTCAGTGCTTCACTATGGTTGCGATTCCTTGATTGTCTACAGGAAGGTTGGGTAGAGGAGAGATACCGATCTGTGGAGCTTGATGGTCCGTTTCCATGCCAGATATTTGCTCTGTACCGAAAAAAGAGGAGGCTCAGAGGAGTGAGCAGCAGCGCGGTCTTCTTATACAACGATTTATTGGAGGGGCCACTGTTACTAGTGGGGTATCATAGCGGTCAGTAGTGTTGATCGAGCACCAAAGTGCTCTGGTGCCCTGGCTGAACACCTTGGGATGCTCGGGTGCTCGGTGCACAATGGAAGTCAATAGGAGAACCCGAGCATTAAACCAGGCAGCCCCTGCTCTGCAGAGGGGAGGGTGTCTGGTTTATAGGAAAAGGTCAGAAATTGATGAAAACACCACTGAAATGGTTCGGGAACAGCATGGAGAGGATGTCTGGATGCATCTTGGACTCCCAGGTCGCTGATGGGAACGATGTTGTCCGAGTAGTACACCATATTTACAGACTGACAATAATACGCACAAAACAGAAAAAAAAATACAATTTTAGAGGAAAAATTGTTACGAAACATTCTTTCCTTTATATTCACTTGTATATAAAGTGCAAGTGCTGCCAAAAATTACAAGGAAAAGGCATTCCGATACACCCTGTATATCACATAAAGGAGGGCCTCATTCACATTGTGGTACAATTGTTCAGGTAATGGGACTCCTACACTCATAAAGCCTATGCTCTAAGGGAAAGGGCTGCCAAAAATTGAGGATCTGCTGCTCAGTTGACTCTCTAAAACATTAGGAGCGAGGGCAGCCTAATAAGCATGTTGATATGATGGAGGAGGAGGACAAGAAAAGGAAGAGTGAACCATATACCCTTTTTAGTGGTGGAAGGGGTGCATGGGAATACAGTGTATGCAATACCCCATAAAAGCCACATGTAAAGAGCCTTTATGTTCAGCCGCTTTCCTCTGGTGCAGTAGAGATGTCAGGGGCAATCCAGGCCTTGTTCATTTTTATAAGAGTCAACCTGTCAGCATTTTCAGTTCACAGGCGGATGCGCTTATCAGTTATTATGCCCCCAGCAGCACTAAATACCCGCTCTGACAAAACGCTAGCAGCGGGGCAGGCCAGCACCTTCAAGGCATAGAGCGCCAGTTCGTGCCACATGTCCAGCTTGGACACCCAGTAGTTGTAAGGCACTGAGGGATCACTGAGGACGCTGACACGGTCTGCTACGTACTTCTTTACCATCTTCTAAAAATGTTCTCTCCTTGTGACACTAGGCCGCGCATCAGGGTGCTGGCGGGTGTCATAATACTGTCCTAGGCTTTAGAGAGTGTTGACCTGCCTCTGTTGGAACTGCTGTGTGTTCCCCTCCTCGGTTGCTCGTCCTCTCCACCACAGGATTCAGAGACGTTCAAGGCGCAGTACCGCATGCACCCTGCGCCTGCGCGATCATCAAGCTCCTGAGGGCAACAGCGCTCAGATTACGTCACTTGGCTCGGCGCATGCCCAGTGACGCAATCTGAGCGCTGTTGCCCTCAGGAGCTTGATGATCGTGCAGGCGCAGGGAGCATGCGGCACTGCGCCTGCACGAGTTTTCTGGCCGCCGACAGAAAGAAGGACGGGGCATTTCTAGAAGGTAGACGATGACGTGGGGAGGGGGTGGAACCGTTTGCCGGGGCTGTGGGAGGTTATTTTAGGATCAGGTGGCGTTCTTGGGATTCAAATCAAGGCGGGCTGGGCACTGCAGGGGGCGTCACTGGGCACCAGAGAGGAAAAAAACGCCCCTCTGGGCACCTTGGAGCCTCATTAGCGTATCATAAAAAGGGCTTTTTTATCAAAAGGACAAAACGAAATAAAGTAAGAAGAAGACTGCAGGAAATAAGGTACTTTAGTGAACATGGCGATGGTGACAGCTTAAAATGGTAAAAGCAGGTGACAGATTCCCTTTAAGCACGGCCTGTTGCCGCTTCCCCACTGCAGCGCTACACTGCTTCCAGCTACTAACTGATGGCTGACTGGTGCTACAAGAGGATAATTCTGAGGTGGAAGTGGTGGAGGAAAAGTGGGAGTTGCAGCCACTAATGTAGGTGGTGGCAGAAATCGTGATGGAAGTAGGGCCCGCAATTCTTGGCGTTGGTAGCACCTGTGCCATCCCAGGGTACGACGCACTCCCGGCCTCCACAACGTTCACCCAGTGTGCCGTCGGGGAAATGTAGCGTCCCTGGCAAAAAGCACTTGTCCATGTGTCAGTCATTAAGCGGGCCCTTCCCAATAACTGCGTTGGTCAGGGCACAGGTGAAGTGAAGTTACGGGACACAAGCTGGTGTAAGGCGGGGACTGCACACCGGGAAAAATAGTGGCGGCTGGGGACTGAGTAACGAGGGACAGCCACCGCTTTCAGGCTGCGGAAGGCCTCTGTGTCCACAAACCTAAATGGCAACATTTTCAGGGCCAGCAATTTGGAAAGGTGCGCATTTAGTGCTATGGCCTGTGGGTAGGTGGCTGGGTATTTGCTCTTTCGTTCAAAGGCCTGGGGTAAGGACATCTGTACGCTGCGCTGGGACACAGAAGTGGATGTGCTAGCTGATGGTGCTTGCGAAGGTCCAGGTGCAGGGCGGGAGTCATCCGGGCCTGCGTCTTGGACAGGGGATTGGCCAGCACGTAACACAGGGGAAGAGGAAGCAGTGGTTTGACCCGCAGACACTGACTGTGGACCCAGGCGTTCGGCCCACCTATTAGGGTGCTTTGATGCCATGTGGCGGGTCATGCTGGTGATGGTGAGGTTGCTAGTGTTCATGGCCCTGCTCATTTTGGTACAGCACAGGTTGCAAATGACAATTTTTTTATCGTCCGCACTTTCCTCAAAAAAACACCAGACTGCGGAACACCTACCCCTTGGCAAGGGATATTGCTGCAAGGGGGTGCTCCGGGGAACAGTGGCGGGCCTGTTTTGGCCTTCTCCCTTTTGCCACCCCACTGCCTCTTCCAGCCTGTTGCTGTGCTGAAGATCCCTCCCCCTCTGTACTGCTGTCCTCACTCGGCTTGCCACCTTCCCAGGTTGGGTCAGTGACTTCATCGTCCATCACCTCCTCTTCCACTTCCTCACTCTGATCATCCTCCTGATTTGTTGACCTAACAACAACCTCACTTATTGACAACTGTGTCTCATCCTCATCATCAACCTCTTGAGACACTAATTGCTGTTCCCCACCATCATCTTCTTGTGACTGTGGATGCTCAAGAGTTTGGGCATCAGTGCACACGATCTCCTCATTAGTGATGAGCGGCAGGGGCAATATTCAAATTTGTGATATTTTGCTAATATTTGGGCGAATATTCACAATATATTCGCGAATTCGAGAATTCGTTATCTCCAGTCATTATTTTCTTGATTGCAGAAACCGGCAATTGAAAAATTAGCGATAAAAATTAGCATTACGAAAATTCGATATCAACACTACTCCTAAAGTCAAAGATATTGCAGCCTTCTCATTGGCCCACAAGCTAGAAGCAGGGAGGGATCACGTGTACTGATTTAAAAAAAATCTTAAACATTCAAAATTATGAATATATATGATTATATTCTAAATATTAGCGAATTCTCGAAGTGCCTATATTTGCGATAAAAATTCTCAATTCGAATATTCGTGATCAACACTACTCCTCATGTCCCTCTTCAAGCGGGCTTGGCGAGAGGCGCAAATCAAGGAATGGTGATGAAAAGAGCTCCTCGGAATATCTGAGTGTGGGATCACTTGTTTGCCAAGACTCTCCATGGTGGGAGGAAGGAGGATCAGGGTGAAGATTCTGTTGACCAGACTCTTGGCTACTGAGACTGGACTTTGTGGAAGACAGGGTGGTGCTCAACCGACTGGAAGCATTATCTGCTGCAATCCAACCGTCCACCTGGTCGCACCAGTCTGACTTCGAGAGTGGTGTCCTGCGCCGCCCTGCAAACTGGGACATGAAGCTCGGTATCGTGGATGAGTGTGTTTCTTGTGCTCGGGCAGCAGGCACAGTTTCACCGCGCCCAGGGCCACTGCCTCTGTATGCACCATCAGCATCACGGCCTCTGCCCCGTCCCTTACTGCGCGCCTTCTGTGTCTTAAATGGTATATAAGCTTGCAAGTATGTCACACGTACAGTAGCGCAGGTTTTGTAAGTGTATGCGCAAATAAAGTACACAGAATGTCACTGATATTTATGATGCACAAACGTTATACAGGAGATGTAGCGCAGGTAATGTAACTGTCCGCAGTGGACACCGTCTACGTAAAAAGTACACTGGATGTCACAGATATTTTTAGGCTGTGCACACGTTACACAGGAGATGTAGCGCAGATAATGTCGCAGCGGCCAAACAATTGCAAGCTATTTATCGCAGGTTGCGCTAAGAATATATATATATTGCAGCCAACAAACGTGTGAGGAGGAAACTCGAGCATGGTGCTCGAGCACAGGCGGTATCTGGCCGAACACTACCATGTGCCGAGCATCGCGATGCTTGAGCTGAGCATGCTCGATCATCACTAGCGGTCAGCATTGGATAGGGTAATACTAGCTACTTGTGCTACAGGGGGCAGTATTGAAGTGGTCACTGTTACCAGTGGTTTGCCACAGGGGACAGTATTAGAGGATGAGTGTAAGTTTATAATGCACATATGGAAGGAAGGTTTCTTTAACATTCCAGGGAATCCACGGTAGCTACAGGAACCTAATGGAATCAGGTCTTATCACATTGCACGGCCGCTCATCACCGCTGACAGATTTACTGCATTCGCTGAATATTCATGGCTTTGTGTGGATGACAGGTTTATACAGCTGGAGAAAAAAATTGCAACTTAATAATAATCATCTATCTACAGTGACTCCACCCAGAAGAATGAATTTCCATATAACATATATCATATCCTTCCAGGTGGAGACAATGACCTAGTGCACCGTCCCAATCATCATCCACTTCACTGTAGGATCAGCTATGTACGCCGGTGTCAACGGAAAGCCCTCTAAAGTTCTTCAAAATAGAAAGATCCTAAACTTTGTAATATACTTATCTGTAAATTGCTGCTCCAAAGGTTAGGGGATAACTATCAGATTGGTGGGGGCCCGACTGCCTACTGCGCCCCCGCTCTATTCGTTTCTTTGGGAGCTCCGGAGATAGCAGAATACAGAGCTCAGCTATTGTAACACCCCCGAGTGGTGTTGTCACTCCTACACCCTGCTACTGTCTTTATTGGTCTAACCTCATGTCATCTTATGTATTTTTTCCAGGTCCTCCACACTGTGCATTTCTAATGTTATGTAACTGTTCAAATGTAATGTGCCTGGTTCACCAGCAGGTGGCAGCAAGCACGGCAGAGCTATATATAGATAGAATGGAACCTTCCATTCCATTCTACCCCCCCTAGCTTACCCCCTGCTAGGGGCCAGGTGTGCAGGGACACGTCTCTGCTGGACGTGCCCACGCTAGCCAGAGCACCTTAAGCTCTGCTGGCCATGGAGGCCATTGGCTGATAGATAGCATAATAAGGATAAAAATAAATATTATATGATACTATAGTCTAGATTTTCGCGAATTCTCGAAATGCTGATATTCACGATAAAAATTAGCGATTTGAATATTCACACTCAACCCTAGAGGCCAAAGCTTGAAGCCTCAGTAGCCAGGAGAAAAGTTCCCTGGAATAACCTAGAGTCAGACTACAAAGTGAAGTGCAGCATACAGAAGAAGCTGAGTTATACAGCCAGCCTGTCAGTACAGCAGGTCAAAGACAAACAGATGTAGCAAAGTGGAGTTTGCCTGCCAGTTTCATGCTAAAGCCTGCTGGAACCAAGACAAAGCCTGTAAACCATTTTGGAGAATATATATGCAAAGGAAAGCTGCCATTGAACTTCATCTCAAGATCTGGACTTAAGTTATTCTTTTATCCCTCAATTATTTCATTTATTTATTGTTTCGGAGCCAAAGCCAGAGTGTCACAACCAGACAGCTGAGAAGCTCTGACAGAAGCCTTTCAGAACCTCCTCCTTGAGTTTTCTTTGTTTTGAATTTCAGTTCCTCATCTCGTTAGCCTCTCTCAGCTGTCATGTAGTTGGACTGATTGCATCCCTTTAAATTCCTCCCCATAATGCATTAGTGTGCGGCTTATACAAGTTCCTGGAGTGTGTGTGCATGCTGATCCTATTTTCCAGCCTTCTACAAGTTAAGTGCTGTACATTTATTTGTGATTTTCTGTTTGCTGGATCCCAGGTGACCCTGACTCCCTCCGTGTCTAGTGTAGGGAGCTGGTGGTCGTGTCCCCTCACTATTGTAGGGTGTTCAGGTGGTATATAGTCGAGGTACGTGGATATGCGATCATCCACCATTGGGATTTTCGCATAGGCTGAGCAGACAGGGAGAGAACCAGGTCTGATGCAGGGGTCTCCCTTTTGTTCCTTAGTTTTGGATCCAGTCAGTCGTATATTCATTTTGTGTTGTCTTGTTTCCTGTACACCTTCCGTGACATTATAAGCCGCCAAAACCGTCTCAAGCATGGATCCGGTTTCACTTTTGACTGAACGTTTCTAGGGTCTTTCATTGGAGGTAGCTGATCTCCGTAAGACTCTTTCTCAGTTTCTAGTGACCGGTTCAGCTTGCGTTCATGGAGTTTGTTCTGAGCCTAAAATCTCGCTGCCGGATACGTTCTCCAGGGGTAGTGAGAATTTTGTGCGTTTCAGAGAGGCTTGCAAACTCCATTTTCGCCTTCTTCCCCATTCCTCTGGTGATGAGGAACGGAGGGTGGGGATCATTATATCGCTGCTCAGGGGTAACGCTCAGTCGTGGGCCTTTTCGCTGCCGGTGGGGGCACAGCCCCTCCGTTCAGTGGATGATTTCATTTTAGCCCTGGGTCAGATATATGATGATCCGGATCGTGTTGCTTTGGCTGAGTCTAGACTACGTCTATTATGCCAGGGTAAACAATCCGCAGAAATATACTGCTCAGAATTTCGGAGATGGGCAGCTGATACTGGTTGGAATGATGCTGCACTCCGAAGTCAATTTTGCCATGGTCTTTCAGAGGGATTGAAAGATGCATTTGCCTTTCATGAGAGGCCTATCTCCTTGGACTCTGCTATGTCTCAGGCCGTTCGTATTGACAGGCGTCTTAGAGAGAGAGGAGAGATGTCCCCTTCCTGTCATACTCAGTCCCAGGACAGTGCAGCGGTCTCATTCTGTGCGCAGGGGTCTCGGTCGCTGTCAGCCCCTTCTGAGCAGGAGCCCATGCAGCTGGGGTTGATTGCTTCTGACAATAGAAGATTCAGCTCGCATGGGAAGGTTTGTTTTTGTTGTGGAGGTATAAATCATTTGGCAAATGTTTGTCCCTCTAGGAGATTCAGGCAGTTTTCTGGGAGTAATAAAGAAACAAAAAGGAAAAAATCTTTTAAAAATGTTCCATCTGTTACTATTGGCAGGGTTGAGGCAGAAATTGAAGGTTTTCCGTTTGCTTGTAGTTCCCGTTTTGTCCTGCCTGCCAGGGTGGCGCTAGAGAGCAAGAACATTTTTTGTGAGATTTTTGTAGATAGTGGAGCAGCTGTCAATCTCATTGATAATCATTTTGCGATAACTCATGGTTTCCAGGTGCGCACTTTGGGAAAGGATATTCCTGTTTTTGCTATTGATTCCGCTCCACTTTCTCAGAAATCATTAAAGGGCATAGTTCACAATATCCGTTTAATTGTGAGTGATGCTCATGTTGAGGATGTGTCATTTTTCGTCCTTAGCGGATTACCTACTCCTCTAGTGTTGGGGCTACCCTGGCTCACTAAACATAACCCCACTATTGATTGGCAAGCGAGGCAAATAAATGGTTGGAGTGACTTTTGCAGAGAGAATTGCCTCACGACATCTGTTTCTGAGGTTGCTACTAAGACTGTACCATCTTTTCTTTCTGAATTTTCGGATGTCTTCTCTGAGAGTGGAGTTCAGGATTTGCCCCCGCACAGGGAGTACGATTGCCCTATTAATCTCATCCCAGACGCCAAGCTGCCTAAATCTCGTTTATACAATCTTTCCCAACCTGAAAGGGTCGCTATGCGTGCTTATATCTCTGAGAGTCTGAGAAAGGGACACATACGACCCTCAAAGTCACCTGTTGCCGCTGGTTTTTTCTTTGTTAAGCATTTTTTAAAACAGCATTTTTTATCATTTAATGGGAAAATTTGTATTAGTGTATTTGGATGACATTTTGATTTTTTCTCCTGATTTCAAAAATCATAAGGAACATTTACGTCAGGTCTTGCTCATCCTGCGGGAGAATAAATTATATGCGAAATTGAAAAAATGTGTGTTTGCGGTTCCAGAAATTCAATTTCTGGGGTTTCTTCTCTCCGCTTCTGGTTTTCGCATGGATCCCGAGAAGGTCCGCGCTGTGCTTGAGTTGGAGCTTCCTGAGAATCAGAAGGCGCTGATGCGTTTTTTGGGCTTTGCCAATTATTACAGGAAGTTTATTTTGAATTATTCCTCTATTGTTAAACCACTCACCGATATGACCAGAAAGGGGGTAGATTTTTCTTCTTGGTCAGTAGAGGCGCGTAAGGCCTTTTCTAATATCAAGGAGAGTTTTGTTTCCGCTCCCATCTTGGTACAACCTGATATTTCTCTACCCTTCATAGTTGAGGTTGATGCTTCTGAGGTGGGTGTGGGTGCGGTCTTGTCTCAGGGTTCCTCTCCTGCCAAATGGCGACCGTGTGCCTTTTTCTCGAAGAAACTCTCCTCCGCAGAGAGAAATTACGATGTGGGAGATAGGGAATTGTTGGCCATCAAGTTGGCTTTTGAGGAATGGCGCCATTGGCTAGAGGGAGCCAGACACCCTATTACCGTGTTTACTGACCATAAAAATCTGGCCTACTTGGAGTCAGCCAAGCGTCTGAACCCGAGACAGGCCAGATGGTCTTTGTTCTTTTCAAGGTTTAATTTTGTTGTCACGTTCCGCCCTGGGGTTAAGAATGTGAAGGCAGATGCCCTGTCACGTTGTTTTTCGGGAGGTGGGAATTTTGAAGACCCGGGTCCCATTTTGGCTGAAGGTGTGGTGGTCTCTGCTCTTTTTCCTGAATTGGAGGCAGAGGTGCAGGCAGCCAAGTCAGAGGCTCCTGATCTTTGTCCTCCTGGGAGGTTGTTTGTGCCTCTCGCTTTAAGACACAAGATTTTTAAGGAACACCACGATACGGTCCTTGCTGGGCACCCGGGGGCAAGAGCCACAGTGGATCTCATCGCTCGGAGATTCTGGTGGCCTGCGCTTCGTAAGTCGGTTGAGGGTTTTGTGGCAGCCTGCGAGACTTGCGCTCGTGCCAAAGTCCCTCATTCACGGCCATCAGGTCCTCTCCTTCCCTTACCCATTCCTTCCCGTCCTTGGACACATCTGTCCATGGACTTCATAACGGACCTCCCTCGTTCCTCGGGGAAGACTGTGATTCTGGTGGTGGTGGACCGTTTTAGCAAAATGATGCATTTCATCCCTTTTCCTGGTTTGCCCAATGCTAAGACGCTGGCGCAGGCATTTATTGATCACATTGTCAAATTGCACGGTATTCCTTCAGACATAGTCTCTGATAGGGGCACGCAGTTTGTTTCCAGATTCTGGAAGGCTTTCTGTTCTCGCTTGGGGGTTCGGTTGTCATTCTCTTCTGCTTTCCACCCGCAGTCGAATGGCCAGACAAAGCGCGTCAATCAGAATCTGGAGACATATCTGCGCTGTTTTGTGGCGGAGAATCAAGAGGATTGGTGTTCTTTTTTGTCCCTTGCTGAGTTCGCTTTAACCGCCTTCGGACCGCCTAACGCAGATGTGCGGTCCGGAGGCGGCAGCCCTGCGCACGACGACGCATATACGCGTCATCTCGCGAGGGCCGGGATTTCCTGTGAACGCGCGCACACAGGCGCGCACGCTCACAGGAACGGAAGGTAAGCGAGTGGATCTCCAGCCTGCCAGCGGCGATCGCTCGCTGGCAGGCTGGAGATCTGATTTTTTTAACCCCTAACAGGTATATTAGACGCTGTTTTGATAACAGCGTCTAATATACCTGCTACCTGGTCCTCTGGTGGTCCCTTTTGTTAGGATCGACCACCAGAGGACTCAGGTAGCTCAGTACAGTCGCACCAAACACCACACTACACTACACCCCCCCCGTCACTTATTAACCCCTTATAAACCCCTGATCACCCATGATCACCCCATATAAACTCCCTGATCACCCCCCTGTCATTGATCACCCCCCTGTCAGGCTCCGTTCAGACGTCCGTATGATTTTTACGGATCCACGGATACATGGATCGGATCCGCAAAACACATGCGGACGTCTGAATGGAGCCTTGCAGGGGGGTGATCAATGACAGGCAGGGGTGATCACCCATATACACTCCCTGATCACCCCCTGTCATTGATCACCCCCCTGTAAGGCTCCATTCAGACATCCGCATGTGTTTTGCGGATCCGATCCATGTATCCGTAAAAATCATACGGACATCTGAATGGAGCCTTACAGGGGGGGCGATCAATGACAGTGGGGCGATCACCCTGATCACCCCCTGTCATTGATCACCCCCCTGTAAGGCTCCATTCAGACGTCCGCATGTGTTTTGCGGATCCGATCCATGTATCCATGGATCCGTAAAAATCATACGGACGTCTGAATGGAGCCTTACAGGGGGGGTGATCAATGACAGGGGGTGATCAGGGTGATCACCCCCCTGTCATTGATCACCCCCCTGTCATTGATCACCCCCCCCTGTAAGGCTCCATTCAGACATTTTTTTTGGCCCAAGTTAGCAGAAATATATATATTTTTTTGTTTGTTTTTTCTTACAAAGTCTCATATTCCACTAACTTGTGTCAAAAAATAAAATCTCACATGAACTCACGTGAGATATTTCTCTCACCCAGCATGGGTATATGTAAAATGACACCCCAAAACACATTCCCCAACTTCTCCTGAGTACGGCGATACCAGATGTGTGACACTTTTTTGCAGCCAAGGTGGGCAAAGGGGTACATATTCCAAAGTGCACCTTTCGGATTTCGCAGGCCATTTTTTTGCACATTTTGATTGCAAAGTTCTTCTCACACATTTGGGCCCCTAAATTGCCAGGGCAGTATAACTACCCCACAAGTGACCCCATTTTGGAAAGAAGACACCCCAAGGTATTCCGTGAGGGGCATGGCGAGTTCCTAGAATTTTTAATTTTTTGTCGCAAGTTAGTGGAATATGAGACTTTGTAAGAAAAAAAAATTTTTTTTAAAAAATCATAATTTTCCGCTAACTTGTGACAAAAAATAAAAAGTTCTATGAACTCACTATGCCCATCAGCGAATACCTTAGGGTGTCTACTTTCCAAAATGGGGTCATTGGTGGGGTTTTTCTACTGTCTGGGCATTGTAGAACCTCAGGAAACATGACAGGTGCTCAGAAAGTCAGAGCTGCTTCAAAAAGCGGAAATTCACATTTTTATACCATAGTTTGTAAACGCTATAACTTTTACCCAAACCATTTTTTTTTGCCCAAACATTTTTTTTTTATCAAAGACATGTAGAACAATAAATTTAGTGAAAAATTTATATATGGATGTCGTTTTTTTTTGCAAACTTTTACAGCTGAAAGTGAAAAATGTCATTTCTTGGCAAAAAAATCGTTACATTTCGATTAATAACAAAAAAAGTAAAAATGTCAGCAGCAATGAAATACCACCAAATGAAAGCTCTATTAGTGAGAAGAAAAGGAGGTAAAATTCATTTGGGTGGTAAGTTGCATGACCGAGCGATAAACGGTGAAAGTAGTGTAGTGCAGAAGTGTAAAAAGTGCTCTGGTCATGAAGGGGGTTTTAGCTAGCGGGGCTGAAGTGGTTAAATAACCGTCGTCAGGAGTCCTCTGATAAGTCACCATTTTTTGGTGCATATGGGTTTCATCCGCAGACTTTCTCGGGAGAGGGGTCTTCTGGTTTACCTGATGAGGACAGATTCTCCTCGTCTTTGTCTTCTATTTGGCAAAAGATTCAGGATAATCTAAAGAGCATGAGTGAGAGATATAAGCGTTTGGCTGATAAGAGACGTGTGCCTGGTCCGGACCTGAATGTTGGTGATCTGGTGTGGTTGTCTACCAAGAATATCAAATTGAAGGTTCCCTCGTGGAAGTTGGGTCCTAGGTTTATTGGGCCTTACAAAATCCTGTCTGTCAACAATCCTGTTGCCTACCGTCTTGATCTTCCTCAGACTTGGAAGATCCATAATGTTTTTCATAAGTCCTTATTGAAACCTTATGTTCAACCCATTGTACCCTCGCCTTTGCCTCCTCCTCCGATTATGGTTGATGGGAATCTTGAATTTCAGGTCTCTAGGATTGTGGATTCTCGTCTTGTCCGCGGTTCTCTCCAGTACCTCGTTCATTGGGAGGGTTATGGTCCTGAGGAGAGGATGTGGGTCCCAGTGACGGACATTAAGGCCTCTCGTCTCATCAGGGCTTTCCATAGGTCCCATCCTGAGAAGGTGGGCTCTGAGTGTCCGGAGTCCACTCGTAGAGGGAGGGGTACTGTCACAATCAGACAGCTGAGAAGCTCTGACAGAAGCCTTTCAGAACCTCCTCCTTGAGTTTTCTTTGTTTTGAATTTCAGTTCCTCATCTCGTTAGCCTCTCTCAGCTGTCATGTAGTTGGACTGATTGCATCCCTTTAAATTCCTCCCCATAATGCATTAGTGTGCGGCTTATACAACTTCCTGGAGTGTGTGTGCATGCTGATCCTATTTTCCAGCCTTCTTCAAGATAAGTGCTGTACACTTATTTGTGATTTTCTGTTTGCTGGATCCCAGGTGACCCTGACTCCCTCCGTGTCTAGTGTAGGGAGCTGGTGGCTGTGTCCCCTCACTATTGTAGGGTGTTCAGGTGGTTCGTGGATATGCGATCATCCACCATTGGGATTTTCGCATAGGCTGAGCAGACAGGGAGAGAGCCAGGTCTGATGCAGGGGTCTCCCTTTTGTTCCTTAGTTTTGGATCCAGTGAGTCATATATTCATTTTGCATTGGGTTTGACTGACCAGGTTTGTCACCTCCGCAAAAGGACGCATGAGCCTACAGCCATTGTGCATGAGCGTTCAGTAACGCGGCCAAAAAATACCCAGCTCCGCAGAGGCTGTCCTCTTTTTTTAAATAAAAAAAAAATCTGTTCTTAACAGTTTAATCCCTGTTACGTCCCCTATCAGGGGCCGGTCTATGGAATAGATTTTAGGAACCGGGAGATGGAAAAAGATGCTTGGTTGGTCCTGCTACTTCCAATTTGGGGCACGGCGCGTGCGCCGTGCAATGTACTGTGCTACCAGATATGAGTGGTGTGTTAAGTAGTACTATTCCTATCAGTTTAATCCCTGTTACATCCCCTATCAGGGGACGTGTATCGAATAGATTTTAGACAACTGCAAAGAGTTGTCAAAAGTTGACACACTCATGACATAAATTTTATTCCTCAATGTGTCAATCTTGGTGTAGTGATGACTGTGCTCGTGCACACGTTTGGGAGATTGCAGGCGATGGCAGTTTTTCAAAGCCTATGGTCGTGCTGAGGTAGTTCAGTGACAGTTAAGTGACCCAGAAAACAATGATTCTGCAGTGTGGGCCCATTGTTGGCCTAGTAGGCTTTAATGATCACCTTAGATGATCACAAAGAAAATGAATGTTTTTTCTATGCAAAATTATCCAGCCGATCACTTTTGGTTTGTTCACAATGAAGCAACGACCTTATCATCTGGGGTGTGCCAACATTGCCAACACACTCATACAGGTGATCGCTTCACTGTGATATGCAAGCCCCTTCACCACAACAAGGTAACGATAACGAAGGGGAATTGACACATGTATGTGCCTTTTTTTTTGTTTGGTTTTTGCAGCCACAGTGCAGCACCAGAGGCCAGAAAAATTAGGCATGTACACATGCCTGAAAAACCAGGTATTGTTGCTGTAGCAGCGGCCAGAAAAATGTATGTTTCCCAGGTAGAAAGTGCCCTAAAACATTGCGGCTTGAACCCTAGTTGGTGGCGGATAAGTCATGCAAGTCATCCGGCATGCAGAGATAAAATACAGCAGCGTGTGGACCATTTTTAGCCCAAGGCAGCTCATCTCATCAGGCCTTTTTTAATCGAATGTATCGCCCACTGTCAGTCCCTTTGGGATCCATCCCTCATTCATCTTAATAAAGGTGAGGTAATGTAGACTTTTTTGACCTAGGCAACTTCTCTTCTCAGTGACAATGCCTCCTGCTGCACTGAAGGTCCTTTCTGACAGGACACTTGAAGCGGGGCAGGCCAGATGATGTCGCTGATGGTGCCTTCGGTGCGACTGACTAGGTTTGTCACCTCCTCAATAGGACGCATGAGCCTACAGGCATTGCGCATGAGCGTCCAGTAACATGGTAAAAAAATTCCCAGCTCCGCAGAGGCTGTCCTAGCACCCCGGTCATACAAATACGCGTTGATGGCTTTTTCTTGTTGGAGCAGGCGGTCGAACATTAGGAGTGTTGAATTCCAACGTGTCGGGCTGTCGCAAATCAAGCGCCTCACTGGCATGTTGTTTCGCCGCTGGATATCTGAAAAGTGCGCCATGGCCGTGTAGGAACGCCTGAAATGGCCACACACCTTCCTGGCCTGCTTGAGGACGTCCTGTAAGCCTGGGTACTTATGCACAAAGCGTTGTACGATCAGATTACACACATGTGCCATGCACGGCACATGTGTCAACTTGCCCAAATTCAATGCCGCCAACAAATTGCTTCCGTTGTCACACACCACTTTGCTGATCTCCAGTTGGTGCGGGGTCAGCCACTGATCCACCTGTGCGTTCAGGGCGGACAGGAGTGCTGGTCCGGTGTGACTCTCTGCTTTCAGGCAAGTCAACCCCAAGACAGCGTGACACTGTCGTATCCGGGATGTGGAATAGCCCCTGGGGAGCTGGGGGGGTGCAGTTTATGTGGAGCAAGACGCAGAAGCAGAAGAGGACTTAGCCGAGGAGGTTATGGAAGAGGATGGAGTAGGAGGAGTAGAGGAGGGGGCAGTAGGCCTGCCTGCAAGTCGTGGCGGTGTCACCAACTCCTCTGCAGAGCCACGCATTCCATGCTTGGCAGCCGTCAGCAGGTTTACCCAATGCGCAGTGTAGGTGATATACCTGCCCTGACCGTGCTTTGCAGACCAGGTATCAGTGGTCAGATGGACCCTTGCCCAACACTGTGTGCCAGACATGCCATGACTTCCGTTTGCACAATAGAGTACAGGTTGGGGATTGCCTTTTGTGAAAAGAAATTTCGGCCGGGTACCTTCCACTGCGGTGTCCCAATAGCTACAAATATTTTGAAGGCCTCAGACTCCACCAGCTTGTATGGTAAAAGCTGGCGGGATAAGAGTTCCGACAAGCCAGCTGTCAGATGCCGGGCAAAGGGGTGTCACAACCAGACATCTGAGAAGCTCTGACAGATGCTTTTCAGAACCTCCTCCTGGAGCTTTCTTTGTGTTGGTTTTCAGTTCCTCATCTCGTTAGCCTCTCTCAGCTGTCTTGTAGTTGGACTGATTGCATCCCTTTAAATTCCTCCCCATAATGCATTAGTGTGTGGCTTATACAACTTCCTGGAGTGTGTGTGCATGCTGATCCTATTTCCCAGTCTTCTACAAGATAAGTGTTACATTCATTTGTGATTTTATGTTTGCTGGATCCCAGGTGACCCTGACTCCCTCCGTGTCTAGTGTAGGGAGCCGGTGGTCGTGTCCCCTCACTATTATAGGGTGTTCAGGTGTTATACAGTCGAGGTACGAGGATATGCGATCATCTACCATTGGGATCTTCGCATAGGCTGAGCAGTCAGGGAGAGTGCCAGGTCTTATGCAGGGGTCTCCCTTTTGTTCCTTAGTTTTGGATCCAGTGAGTCATATATTCATTTTGTATTGTCTTGTTTCCTGTACGCCTTCCGTGACATTATAAGCCGCCAAAACCGTCTCAAGCATGGATCCGGTTTCACTTTTGACTGAACGCTTTCAGGATCTTTCATTGGAGGTAGCTGATCTCCGTAAGACTCTGTCTCAGTTTCTAGTGACCGGTTCAGCTTGCGTTCATGGAGTTTATTCTGAGCCTAAGATCTCGCTCCCGGATACGTTCTCCGGGGGTAGTGAGAATTTTGTGCGTTTTAGAGAGGCTTGCAAACTCAATTTTCGCCTTCTTCCCCATTCCTCTGGTGATGAGGAACGGAGGGTGGGGATAATTATATCGCTGCTCAGGGGTAACGCTCAGTCGTGGGCCTTTTCGCTGCCGGTGGGGGCACGGCCCCTTTGTTCAGTGGATGAATTCTTTTTAGCCCTGGGTCAGATATATGATGATCCGGATCGTATTGCTTTGGCTGAGTCTAGACTACGTCTGTTATGCCAGGGTAAACAGTCCGCAGAGATATACTGCTCAGAATTTCGGAGATGGGCAGCTGATACTGGTTGGAATGATGCTGCACTCCGAAGTCAATTTTGCCATGGTCTTTCAGAGGGATTGAAAGATGCATTTGCCTTTCATGAGAGGCCTATCTCCTTGGACTCTGCTATGTCTCAGGCCGTTCGTATTGACAGGCGTCTTAGAGAGAGAGGAGAGAGCACTCCTTCCTGTCATACTCAATCCCAGGACAGTGCAGCGGTCTCATTCTGTGCGCAGGGGTCTCAGTCGCTGTCAGTCCCTTCTGAGCAGGAGCCCATGCAGCTGGGGTTGATTGCCTCTGACGATAGAAGATTCAGCCCGCATGGGAAAGTTTGTTTTTGTTGTGGAGGTATAAATCATTTGGCAAATGTTTGTCCCTCTAGGAGATTCAGGCAGTTTTTTGGGAGTAATAAAGAAACAAAAAGGAAAAAATATTTTAAAAATGTTCCATCTGTTACTATTGGCAGGGTTGAGGCGGAGATTAAAGGTTTTCCGTTTGCTTTTAGTTCCCGTTTTGTCCTGCCTGCCAGGGTGGCGCTAGAGAGCAAGAACATTTTTTGTGAGATTTTTGTAGATAGTGGAGCAACTGTTAATCTCATTGATAATCAATTTGCGATAACTCATGGTTTCCAGGTATGCACTTTGGGAAAGGATATTCCTGTTTTTGCTATTGATTCCGCTCCACTTTCTCAGAAATCATTAAAGGGCATAGTTCACAATATCCGTTTAATTGTGAGTGATGCTCATGTTGAGAATGTGTCATGTTTCGTCCTTAGCGGATTACCTACTCCTCTTGTGTTGGGGCTACCCTGGCTCACTAAACATAACTCCACCATTGATTGGCAAGCGAGGCAAATAAATGGTTGGAGTGACTTTTGCAGAGAGAATTGCCTCATGACATCTGTTTCTGAGGTTTCTACTAAGACTGTACCACCTTTTCTCTCAGAATTTTCGGATGTCTTCTCTGAGAGTGGAGTTCAGGATTTGCCCCCGCACAGGGAGTATGATTGCCCTATTAATCTCATCCCAGGCGCCAAGCTGCCTAAATCTCATTTATACAATCTTTCCCAACCTGAGAGGATCGCTATGCGTACTTATATCTCTGAGAGTCTGAGAAAAGGACACATACGACCCTCGAAGTCACCTGTTGCCGCTGGTTTTTTCTTTGTTAAGAAAGAAGATGGTTCTTTAAGACCTTGTCTGGATTTCAGGGAGCTGAACAGTATCACTATTCGTGACTAGGGATGAGCGAACTCGAACTGTATAGTTCGGGTTCGTACCGAATTTTGGGGTGTCCGTGACACGGACCCGAACCCGGACATTTTCGTAAAAGTCCGGGTTCGGGTTCGGTGTTCGTCGCTTTCTTCGCGCTTTTGTGACGCTTTCTTGGCGCAAAGCAGCCAATCAACAAGCGTCATACTACTTGCCCCAAGAGGCCATCACAGCCATGCCTACTATTGGCATGGCTGTGATTGGCCAGAGCACCATGTGACCCAGCCTCTATTTAAGCTGGAGTCACATAGCGCCGCCCGTCACTCTGCTCTGATTAGCGTAGGGAGAGGTTGCGGCTGCGACAGTAGGGCGAGATTAGGCAGATTAACTCCTCCAAAGGACTTGATTAACTGATCGATCTGCAGCTGTGGATCATTGAGCTGCTGATCCTCAATTGCTCACTGTTTTTAGGCTGCCCAGACCGTTTGTCAGTCACATTTTTCTGGGGTGATCGGCGGCCATTTTGTGTCTTGTGGTGCGCCAGCACAAGCTGCGACCAAGTGCATTTAACCCTCAATGGTGTGGTTGTTTTTTGGCTAAAGCCTACATCAGGGTGAAGCTGTCACACCAAGTGCATTTAACCAGCAATAGTCTGTTTATTTTTTGGCCATATACTACATCAGGGGCAAGCTGCGCCTGTCACCAAGTGCATTAAACCCTCAATGGTGCGTTTGTTTTTTGGCTAAAGCCTACATCAGGGTGAAGCTGTCACACCAAGTGCATTTAACCAGCAATAGTCTGTTAATTTTTTGGCCATATACTACATCAGGGGCAAGCTGCGCCCGTCACCAAGTGCATTTAACCCTCAGTAGTGTGGTTGGTCAAGCTATCACACCAAGTGCATTTAACCAGCAATAGTCTGTTCATTTTTTGGCCATATACTAAATCAGGGGCAAGCTGCGCCCGTCACCAAGTGCATTTAACCAGCAATAGTCTGTTCATTTTTTGGCCATATACTACATCAGGGGCAAGCTGCGCCCATCACCAAGTGCATTTAACCAGCAATAGTGTGGTTATTTTTTGGCCATATCCCAGTCTAATTCTGTCACTAAATCCATACCGGTCACCCAGCGCCTAAATACTAGGCCTCAAATTTATATCCCGCTAAATCTCTCGTTACCGCTGTCCTGTTGTGGCTGGGAAAGTTATTTAGTGTCCGTCAAAGCACATTTTTTGTTCTGGGTTGAAATACAATTCCCAATTTAGCAATTTAAAAATTTAGTGGTTTCTGCTATATCAGAGCTATTTGAAATCTATCCCTAAAAGGGTATATAATATTCAAGGTGCACATAGGGTCATTCAGAATAACTTCACACACCCGCTACTGTGCATTTCCAAGTCTAATTCTGTCACTAAACCCATACCTGTCACCCAGCGCCTAAATACTAGGCCTCAAATTTATATCCCGCTAAATCTGTCCTTAGTGCTGTAGCTGGGCGAGTTATTTAGTGTCCGTTCAAGCACATTTTTTGTTCTGGGTTGAAATACAATTCCCAATTTAGCAATTTAAAAATTTAGTGGTTTCTGCTATATCAGAGCTATTTGAAATCTATCCCTAAAAGGGTATATAATATTCAAGGTGCACATAGGGTCATTCAGAATAACTTCACACACCCGCTACTGTGTATTTCCAAGTCTAATTCTGTCACTAAACCCATACCTGTCACCCAGCGCCTAAATACTAGGCCTCAAATTTATATCCTGCTAAATCTCTCGTTAACGCTGTCCTGTTGTGGCTGGGAAAGTTATTTAGTGTCCGTCAAAGCACATTTTTTGTTCTGGGTTGAAATACAATTCCCAATTTAGCAATTTCATAATTTAGTGGTTTCTGCTATATCAGAGCTATTTGAAATCTATCCCTAAAAGGGTAGATCATATTGAAGGTGCACATAGGGACATTCAGAATAACTTCACACACCCGCTACTGTGCATTTCCAAGTCTAATTCTGTCACTAAACCCATACCTGTCACCCAGCGCCTAAATACTAGGCCTCAAATTTATATCCAGCTAAATCTGTCCTTAGTGCTGTAGCTGGGCGAGTTATTTAGTGTCCGTTCAAGCACATTTCTTGTTCTGGGTTGAAATACAATTCCCAATTTAGCAATTTCATAATTTAGTGGTTTCTGCTATATCAGAGCTATTTGAAATCTATCCCTAAAAGGGTAGATCATATTGAAGGTGCACATAGGGTCATTCAGAATAACTTCACACACCCGCTACTGTGCATTTCCAAGTCTAATTCTGTCACTAAATCCATACCGGTCACCCAGCGCCTAAATACTAGGCCTCAAATTTATATCCCGCTGAATTTGAATACAATACATTGGGCCAAATAATATATTTGTTGTTGTGGTGAACCATAACAATGAGAAAAACATCTAGTAAGGGACGCGGACGTGGACATGGTCGTGGTGGTGTTAGTGGACCCTCTGGTGCTGGGAGAGGACGTGGCCGTTCTGCCACATCCACACGTCCTAGTGTACCAACTACCTCAGGTCCCAGTAGCCGCCAGAATTTACAGCGATATATGGTGGGGCCCAATGCCGTTCTAAGGATGGTAAGGCCTGAGCAGGTACAGGCATTAGTCAATTGGGTGGCCGACAGTGGATCCAGCACGTTCACATTATCTCCCACCCAGTCTTCTGCAGAAAGCGCACAGATGGCGCCTGAAAACCAACCCCATCAGTCTGTCACATCACCCCCATGCATACCAGGGAAACTGTCTCAGCCTCAAGTTATGCAGCAGTCTCTTATGCTGTTTGAAGACTCCGCTGGCAGGGTTTCCCAAGGGCATCCACCTAGCCCTTCCCCAGCGGTGAAAGACATAGAATGCACTGACGCACAACCACTTATGTTTCCTGATGATGAGGACATGGGAATACCACCTCAGCATGTCTCTGATGATGACGAAACACAGGTGCCAACTGCTGCGTCTTTCTGCAGTGTGCAGACTGAACAGGAGGTCAGGGATCAAGACTGGGTGGAAGACGATGCAGGGGACGATGAGGTCCTAGACCCCACATGGAATGAAGGTCGTGCCACTGACTTTCACAGTTCGGAGGAAGAGGCAGTGGTGAGACCGAGCCAACAGCGTAGCAAAAGAGGGAGCAGTGGGCAAAAGCAGAACACCCGCCGCCAAGAGACTCCGCCTGCTACTGACCGCCGCCATCTGGGACCGAGCACCCCAAAGGCAGCTTCAAGGAGTTCCCTGGCATGGCACTTCTTCAAACAATGTGCTGACGACAAGACCCGAGTGGTTTGCACGCTGTGCCATCAGAGCCTGAAGCGAGGCATTAACGTTCTGAACCTGAGCACAACCTGCATGACCAGGCACCTGCATGCAAAGCATGAACTGCAGTGGAGTAAACACCTTAAAACCAAGGAAGTCACTCAGGCTCCCCCTGCTACCTCTTCTGCTGCTGCCGCCTCGGCCTATTCTGCTGCTGCCGCCTCGGCCTCTTCCTCCGCCTCTGGAGGAACGTTGGCACCTGCCGCCCAGCAAACAGGGGATGTACCACCAACACCACCACCACCACCTCCGTCACCAAGCGTCTCAACCATGTCACACGCCAGCGTTCAGCTCTCCATCTCACAAACATTTGATAGAAAGCGTAAATTCCCACCTAGCCACCCTCGATCCCTGGCCCTGAATGCCAGCATTTCTAAACTACTGGCCTATGAAATGCTGTCATTTAGGCTGGTGGACACAGACAGCTTCAAACAGCTCATGTCGCTTGCTGTCCCACAGTATGTTGTTCCCAGCCGGCACTACTTCTCCAAGAGAGCCGTGCCTTCCCTGCACAACCAAGTATCCGATAAAATCAAGTGTGCACTGCGCAACGCCATCTGTGGCAAGGTCCACCTAACCACAGATACGTGGACCAGTAAGCACGGCCAGGGACGCTATATCTCCCTAACTGCACACTGGGTAAATGTAGTGGCAGCTGGGCCCCAGGCGGAGAGCTGTTTGGCGCACGTCCTTCCGCCGCCAAGGATCGCAGGGCAACATTCTTTGCCTCCTGTTGCCACCTCCTCCTTCTCGGCTTCCTCCTCCTCTTCTTCCACCTGCTCATCCAGTCAGCCACACACCTTCACCACCAACTTCAGCACAGCCCGGGGTAAACGTCAGCAGGCCATTCTGAAACTCATATGTTTGGGGGACAGGCCCCACACCGCACAGGAGTTGTGGCGGGGTATTGAACAACAGACCGACGAGTGGTTGCTGCCGGTGAGCCTCAAGCCCGGCCTGGTGGTGTGTGATAATGGGCGAAATCTCGTTGCAGCTCTGGGACTAGCCAATTTGACGCACATCCCTTGCTTGGCGCATGTGCTGAATTTGGTGGTGCAGAAGTTCATTCACAACTACCCCGACATGTCAGAGCTGCTGCATAAAGTGCGGGCCGTCTGTTCGCGCTTCCGGCGTTCACATCCTGCTGCTGCTCGCCTGTCTGCGCTACAGCGTAACTTCGGCCTTCCCGCTCACCGCCTCATATACGACGTGCCCACCAGGTGGAACTCCACCTTGCACATGCTGGACAGACTGTGCGAGCAGCAGCAGGCCATAGTGGAGTTTCAGCTGCAGCACGCACGGGTCAGTCGCACTACAGAACAGCACCACTTCACCACCAATGACTGGGCCTCCATGCGAGACCTGTGTGCCCTGTTGCGCTGTTTCGAGTACTCCACCAACATGGCCAGTGGCGATGACACCGTTATCAGCGTTACAATACCACTTCTATGTCTCCTTGAGAAAACACTTAGGGCGATGATGGAAGAGGAGGTGGCCCAGGAGGAGGAGGAGGAGGAGGAGGAAGAGGGGTCATTTTTAGCACTTTCAGGCCAGTCTCTTCGAAGTGACTCAGAGGGAGGTTTTTGGCAACAGCAGAGGCCAGGTACAAATGTGGCCAGCCAGGGCCCACTACTGGAGGACGAGGATGACGAGGATGAGGAGGAGGTGGAGGAGGATGAGGATGAAGCATGGTCACAGCGGGGTGGCACCCAACGCAGCTCGGGTCCATCACTGGTGCGTGGCTGGGGGGAAAGGCAGGACGATGACGATACGCCTCCCACAGAGGACAGCTTGTCCTTATCCCTGGGCAGCCTGGCACACATGAGCGACTACATGCTGCAGTGCCTGCGCAACGACAGCAGAGTTGCCCACATTTTAACCTGTGCGGACTACTGGGTTGCCACCCTGCTGGATCCACGCTACAAAGACAATGTGCCCACCTTACTTCCTGCACTGGAGCGTGATAGGAAGATGCGCGAGTACAAGCGCACGTTGGTAGACGCGCTACTGAGAGCATTCCCAAATGTCACAGGGGAACAAGTGGAAGCCCAAGGCCAAGGCAGAGGAGGAGCAAGAGGTCGCCAAGGCAGCTGTGTCACGGCCAGCTCCTCTGAGGGCAGGGTTAGCATGGCAGAGATGTGGAAAACTTTTGTCAACACGCCACAGCTAACTGCACCACCACCTGATACGCAACGTGTTAGCAGGAGGCAACATTTCACTAACATGGTGGAACAGTACGTGTGCACACCCCTCCACGTACTGACTGATGGTTCGGCCCCATTCAACTTCTGGGTCTCTAAATTGTCCACGTGGCCAGAGCTAGCCTTTTATGCCTTGGAGGTGCTGGCCTGCCCGGCAGCCAGCGTTTTGTCTGAACGTGTATTCAGCACGGCAGGGGGCGTCATTACAGACAAACGCAGCCGCCTGTCTACAGCCAATGTGGACAAGCTGACGTTCATAAAAATGAACCAGGCATGGATCCCACAGGACCTGTCCGTCCCTTGTCCAGATTAGACATTAACTACCTCCCCATAACCATATATTATTGGACTCCAGGGCACTTCCTCATTCAATCCTATTTTTATTTTCATTTTACCATTATATTGCGAGGCTACCCAAAGTTGAATGAACCTCTCCTCTGCCTGTGTGCTAGGCCTAAATATATGCCAATGGACTGTTGCAGTGGTGGGTGACGTGAAGCCTCATTCTCTGCTATGACATGCAGACTAATTCTCTGCTGACATGAAGCCAGATTGTCTGTTACGGGACCTCTCTCCTCTGCCTGGGTGCTGGGCCTAAATTTATGACAATGGACTGTTGCAGTGGTGGCTGACGTGAAGCCTGATTCTCTGCTATGACATGCAGACTGATTCTCTGCTGACATGAAGCCAGATTGTCTGTTACGGGACCTCTCTGCTCTGCCTGTGTGCTAGGCCTAAATATATGCCAATGGACTGTTGCAGTGGTGGGTGACGTGAAGCCTCATTCTCTGCTATGACATGCAGACTGATTCTCTGTTGTCATGAAGCCAGATTGTCTGTTACGGGACCTCTCTGCTCTGCCTGTGTGCTAGGCCTAAATATATGCCAATGGACTGTTGCAGTGGTGGGTGACGTGAAGCCTCATTCTCTGCTATGACATGCAGACTGATTCTCTGCTGACATGAAGCCAGATTGTCTGTTACGGGACCTCTCTCCTCTGCCTGTGTGCTAGGCCTAAATATATGCCAATGGACTGTTGCAGTGGTGGCTGACGTGAAGCCTCATTCTCTGCTATGACATGCAGACTAATTCTCTGCTGACATGAAGCCAGATTGTCTGTTACGGGACCTCTCTCCTCTGCCTGGGTGCTGGGCCTAAATTTATGACAATGGACTGTTGCAGTGGTGGCTGACGTGAAGCCTCATTCTCTGCTATGACATGCAGACTGATTCTCTGCTGACATGAAACCAGATTGTCTGTTACGGGACCTCTCTGCTCTGCCTGTGTGCTAGGCCTAAATATATGCCAATGGACTGTTGCAGTGGTGGCTGACGTGAAGCCTCATTCTCTGCTATGACATGCAGACTGATTCTCTGCTGACATGAAGCCAGATTCTCTGTTACGGGACCTCTCTCCTCTGCCTGGGTGCTGGGCCTAAATATATGCCAATGGACTGTTGCAGTGGTGGCTGACGTGAAGCCTCATTCTCTGCTATGACATGCAGACTAATTCTCTGCTGACATGAAGACAGATTCTCTGTTACGGGACCTCCCTCCTCTGCCTGGGTGCTGGGCCTAAATATATGCCAATGGACTGTTGCAGTGGTGGCTGACGTGAAGCCTCATTCTCTGCTATGACATGCAGACTAATTCTCTGCTGACATGAAGACAGATTCTCTGTTACGGGACCTCCCTCCTCTGCCTGGGTGCTGGGCCTAAATATATGCCAATGGACTGTTGCAGTGGTGGCTGACGTGAAGCCTCATTCTCTGCTATGACATGCAGACTGATTCTCTGCTGACATGAAGCCAGATTCTCTGTTACGGGACCTCTCTCCTCTGCCTGTGTGTGTGCTGGGCCTAAATATATGCCAATGGACTGTTGCAGTGGTGGCTGACGTGAAGCCTCATTCTCTGCTATGACATGCAGACTGATTCTCTGCTGACATGAAGCCAGATTCTCTGTTACGGGACCTCCCTCCTCTGCCTGGGTGCTGGGCCTAAATATATGCCAATGGACTGTTGCAGTGGTGGCTGACGTGAAGCCTCATTCTCTGCTATGACATGCAGACTAATTCTCTGCTGACATGAAGACAGATTCTCTGTTACGGGACCTCCCTCCTCTGCCTGGGTGCTGGGCCTAAATATATGCCAATGGACTGTTGCAGTGGTGGCTGACGTGAAGCCTCATTCTCTGCTATGACATGCAGACTAATTCTCTGCTGACATGAAGACAGATTCTCTGTTACGGGACCTCTCTCCTCTGCCTGGGTGCCGGGGCCTAAATATCTGAGAATGGACTGTTCCAGTGGTGGGTGACGGGAAGCCAGATTCTCTGCTATGGAACCTCTCTCCAATTGATTTTGGTTAATTTTTATTTATTTAATTTTTATTTTAATTCATTTCCCTATCCACATTTGTTTGCAGGGGATTTACCTACATGTTGCTGCCTTTTGCAGCCCTCTAGCTCTTTCCTGGGCTGTTTTACAGCCTTTTTAGTGCCGAAAAGTTCGGGTCCCCATTGACTTCAATGGGGTTCGGGTTCGGGACGAAGTTCGGATCGGGTTCGGATCCCGAACCCGAACATTTCCGGGATGTTCGGCCGAACTTCTCGAACCCGAACATCCAGGTGTTCGCTCAACTCTATTCGTGACCCTTATCCGCTTCCTCTGATCCCGGACCTATTTAACCAGATTGTTGGGGCTAAAGTCTTTTCCAAATTAGATCTGAGAGGGGCATACAACCTGGTCAGGGTCAGAGAAGGAGACGAATGGAAGACGGCCTTCAATACCCCTGAGGGCCATTTTGAGAATTTGGTTATGCCTTTTGGTTTGATGAATGCCCCAGCCGTTTTTCAGCATTTCGTGAACAGCATTTTTTATCATTTAATGGGAAAATTTGTATTAGTGTATTTGGATGACATTTTGATTTTTTCTCCTGATTTCAAAACTCATAAGGAACACTTACGTCAGGTCTTGCTCATCCTGCGGGAGAATAAATTATACGCGAAACTGGAAAAATGTGTGTTTGCGGTTCCAGAAATTCAATTTCTGGGGTTTCTTCTCTCCGCTTCTGGTTTTCGCATGGACCCCGAGAAGGTCTGCGCTGTGCTTGAGTGGGAGCTTCCTGAGAATCAGAAGGCGCTGATGCGTTTTTTGGGCTTTGCCAATTATTACAGGAAGTTTATTTTGAATTATTCCTCTGTTGTTAAACCACTCACTGATATGACCAGAAAGGGGGTAGATTTTTCGTCCTGGTCAGTAGAGGCGCGTAAGGCCTTTTCTAATATCAAGGAGAGTTTTGCTTCCGCTCCCATCTTGGTACAACCTGATATTTCTCTACCCTTCATAGTTGAGGTTGATGCTTCTGAGGTGGGTGTGGGGGCGGTCTTGTCTCAGGGTTCCTCTCCTGCCAAATGGCGACCGTGTGCCTTTTTCTCAAAGAAACTATCCTCCGCAGAGAGAAATTACGATGTGGGAGATAGGGAGTTGTTGGCCATTAAATTGGCTTTTGAGGAATGGCGCCATTGGCTAGAGGGAGCCAGACACCCTATTACCGTGTTTACTGACCATAAAAATCTGGCCTACTTGGAGTCAGCCAAGCGTCTGAACCCGAGACAGGCCAGATGGTCTTTGTTCTTTTCAAGGTTTAATTTTGTTGTCACGTTCCGCCCTGGGGTTAAGAATGTGAAGGCAGATGCCCTGTCACGTTGTTTCCCGGGAGGCGGGAATTTTGAAGACCCGGGTCCCATTTTGGCTGAAGGTGTGGTGGTCTCTGCTCTTTTTTCTGAATTGGAGGCAGAGGTGCAGGCAGCCCAGTCAGAGGCTCCTGATCTTTGTCCTCCTGGGAGGTTGTTTGTGCCTCTCGCTTTAAGACACAAGATTTTTAAGGAACACCACGATACTGTCCTTGCTGGGCACCAGGGGGCAAGAGCCACAGTGGATCTCATCGCTCGGAGATTCTGGTGGCCTGCGCTTCGTAAGTCGGTTGAGGGTTTTGTGGCAGCTTGCGAGACTTGCGCTCGTGCCAAAGTCCCTCATTCACGGCCATCAGGTCCTCTCCTTCCCTTACCCATTCCTTCCCGTCCTTGGACACATCTGTCCATGGACTTCATAACGGACCTGCCTCATTCCTCGGGGAAGACTGTGATTCTGGTGGTGGTGGACCGTTTTAGCAAAATGGTGCATTTCATCCCTTTTCCTGGTTTGCCCAATGCTAAGACGCTGGCGCAGGCATTTATTGATCACATTGTCAAATTGCATGGTATTCCTTCAGACATAGTCTCTGATAGGGGCACGCAGTTTGTTTCCAGATTCTGGAAGGCTTTCTGTTCTCGCTTGGGGGTTCGGCTGTCATTCTCTTCTGCTTTCCACCCGCAGTCAAATGGCCAGACAGAGCGCGTCAATCAGAATCTGGAGACATATCTGTGCTGTTTTGTGGCGGAGAATCAGGAGGATTGGTGTTCTTTTTTGTCCCTTGCTGAGTTTGCTTTAAATAACCGTCGTCAGGAGTCCTCTGATAAACGTTTCAAAGGAAAGGACCGGCACTTCGCTGATGTAGATCACAATGTAGATTTATTCAGTCACATATTCAAATGGCATAGTGACGCGTTTCAGCACAGATGTGCTTTCATCAGACTGCATAAAACATCTTACACTCCAGCTATTTATACATAAATGAAACACAAAGGAACTGACATCATCAAAGGAGCTCCGCCTCCCTCATTAAATAAAATTCGCATATCGAATAATCGCAATGAAAAATTCGCATTGAAAAATTCGCAATTGAAAATTCGCAATTGAAAAATTTGCAATTGAAAATTCGCAATTGAAATATTCGCAATTGAAAATTCGCAACTGAAAAATTCGCAATTGAAAATTCGCAACTGAAAATTCGCAATTGAAAATTCGCAAAAAACATATCCACTCTATACTGGCGAAGATTTTCAGTCACATAGTCCATTCTTGCAGTGATTAATCACGCTGAAGAAAAAAAGAAATATATTTATCAGATTGCATAAGGCCAAATGCCTTATAAGAAGCAGGACACATTGTACTCACGATTGAGGCCCCTGGGCTCCATTGTCTGAAGACGATGGATCCAGTAAGCCTCTCTTTTCAATAACAATTTATTTCTGTCACCCCCTCGGCGGGGTAATGATACACCTTCAATAATCTGATACCTCAACTGCGAGATTCCACGGACACGTGCACCGCGAATTTAAAGAAGGTAGTGCCGCCCTGCTTCTTACTAGAGTCCTCTGATAAGTCACGATTTTTTGGTGCATATGGGTTTCATCCGCAGTTTGGGACTTTCTCGGGAGAGGGGTCTTCTGGTTTACCTGATGAGGACAGATTCTCCTCATCTTTGTCATCGATTTGGCAAAAGATTCAGGATAATCTAAAGAGCATGAGTGAGAGATATAAGCGTGTGGCAGATAAGAGACGTGTGCCTGGTCCGGACCTGAATGTTGGTGATCTGGTGTGGTTGTCTACCAAGAATATCAAATTGAAGGTTCCCTCCTGGAAGTTGGGTCCTAAGTTTATTGGGCCTTACAAAATCCTGTCTGTCATCAATCCTGTTGCCTACCGTCTTGATCTTCCTCAGACTTGGAAGATCCATAATGTTTTTCATAAGTCCTTATTAAAACCTTATGTTCAACCCATTGTACCCTCGCCTTTGCCTCCTCCTCCGATTATGGTTGATGGTAATCTTGAATTTCAGGTCTCTAGGATTGTGGATTCTCGTCTTGTCCGCGGTTCTCTCCAGTACCTCGTTCATTGGGAGGGTTATGGTCCTGAGGTCCCAGTGACGGACATTAAGGCCACTCGTCTCTTCAGGGCTTTCCATAGGTCCCATCCTGAGAAGGTGGGCTCTGAGTGTCCGGAGTCCACTCGTAGAGGGAGGGGTACTGTCACAACCAGTTATCTGAGAAGCTCTGACAGATGCCTTTCAGAACCTCCTCCTTGAGCTTTCTTTGTGTTGGTTTTCAGTTCCTCATCTCATTAGCCTCTCTCAGCTGTCTTGTAGTTGGACTGATTGCATCCCTTTAAATTCCTCCCCATAATGCATTAGTGTGCGGCTTATACAACTTCCTGGAGTGTGTGTGCATGCTGATCCTATTTCCCAGTCTTCTACAAGATAAGTGTTACATTCATTTGTGATTTTATGTTTGCTGGATCCCAGGTGACCCTGACTCCCTCCGTGTCTAGTGTAGGGAGCCGGTGGTCGTGTCCCCTCACTATTATAGGGTGTTCAGGTGTTATACAGTCGAGGTACGAGGATATGCGATCATCTACCATTGGGATCTTCACATAGGCTGAGCAGTCAGGGAGAGTGCCAGGTCTTATGCAGGGGTCTCCCTTTTGTTCCTTAGTTTTGGATCCAGTGAGTCATATATTCATTTTGTATTGTCTTGTTTCCTGTACACCTTCCGTGACAAGGGGTGACTCTGTGACATTGGCTTCTTACGCTGAAACATGTCCTTGACAGACACCTGACTGTGGGCAGATGAGATGGAACTGCTGAAGGTGAGAGGCGGAGTGGTGGGTGGTTGAGAGGGGGCAAGGAGGACAGCAGTGGTTGACGTGGCTGAAGATGCTGGACCAGGAGGAGGATGGCGGCTTTGAGCTTGTGTGCTGCTTGTACTCATGTGTTGATCCCATAGGCGTTTGTGATGTGAGATCATGTGCCTTCGCAAAGCAGTTGCACCTAGGTGGGTGTTGGATTTCCCACGACTTAGTTTCTTTTGGCACAGGTTGCAAATGGCATCGCTGTTGTCAGAGGCAGACACACAAAAAAAATGCCACACTGCTGAGCTTTGCAATGACGGCATTCTGGTGGTGGCAACAGCATGCGTTGATTGGCGTGCTGTCTGGCTGACCCCGGGTGCCGATACATGCTGTCTGACTGTGCCACTAGCTCCTTGCGATGACCTCCCCCTGCTTCCAACTCGTCTCCTCCTTCTCTCTGTCTCCCCTTCTGAACTTTCCCCCTCTTCTTCTTCTTTTCGAGCAGGCACCCACGTGGCATCCACGGACACATCTTCATCATCAACCGCTTCACTTGTATCTGACACCTCAGCAAAGGAATCAGCAGCCGGTACAACATCATCATCATCATCATCACACTGTACGTCCATGTGTGTAATGCTGCCTGACTGAGACATATCCCTGTTATCTACATCCCCTGGCAATAATGGTTGCGCATCACTAATTTCATCCAACTGATGTGTAAATAACTCCTCTGACAGATCAAGTGAAGCAGCTGTGGTGCTAGTGTTGGTGGTGGCGGCGGGCGGGCGAGTGGTAACTTGAGAGGTGCCCGAAGCTGAGCTGGAGGAGGATGGTGCGTCAAGGTTCTGAGCAGAACTGTAGAAGATTGGGTGTCCTCAGAACTTTTCAAGTTCAGGGTACGTGGCCTCTGAACACTGGGCATTAGTCTAGGGCCAAAGGGAATCACAGCACCATGACGACGATGGCCCCTGCGGGGTGGCCTGCCTCTGCCTGTCATTTTTTTTAGATTAGTTTAGTTGTACTATGCGTGCAAGCTCCTGTGACACCAGATATGAGTGGCACTGTGCACTGGCAGAAGTTGGCAGAGTAGACGCTGTAGGCCTGACACACACACTTTCAGACAACTGACTGCTATTCTATTACAGTCAACATTTTCCACACAGAACAATGTATTATTCTCTCTGTTATCACTCTGGTTTAAGGTAGAGAGAACCTAAGCTTTATGAGCCAATGCTCATGAGTTCTCCTGTCTGGCACCTAAAGATGTGCATTTCTGATACAAACCTTTTACCTGGCAACAGCAGGTGATGGACCACCTACCTTTTTTGTATTTTTTATGCAAGCTACTGTGACACCAGATATGAGTGGTGGCACTGGGCACTGGCAGTAGTGGGCACAGTATGCGCTGTGAGCCTGACACACACGCTGGCAGGCAACTGCAATTATATTACAGAGAAAAAAATAAAAAAGCAGACTGATGTACTAGCCCTAAAAAGGGCTTTTTGGGGTGCTGTCCTTACAGCAGATCAGATGAGTCTTTCAGGACTGCAGTGGACACTGAATACACTGGCCTAGCTAACGCTTTCCCTATTGAATCAGCAGCACTGTCCCTCCTCTCACTGTGAATGCAGCTTCCGAATGAATCTAAAATGGATGCTGTCCTGGAGGTGGGAGGGTCTGGGAGGGAGGGTCTGCTGCTGATTGGCTGGAATGTGTCTGCTGACTGTGAGGTACAGGGTCAAAGTTTACTCAATGATGATGTATAGGGAGTGGACCGAACATCGCATATGTCCACCCGCTGCGGCGAACGCGAACAAGCTATGTTCGCCGGGAACTGTTCGCCGGCAAATAGTTTGGGACATCTCTAGTCACTGTTAATAGCAGGGTATCACAGGGGTCATTATTGGGGGGGTCACTATTACTAGTGGGGTATCATAGCGGTCAGCATTGGATAGGTTACTACTAGCTACTAGTGCTACAGGGGGCAGTATTGAAGTGGTCACTGTTACCAGTGGGGTGCCACAGGGGACAGTATTAGAGGATGAGTGTAAGTTTATAATGCACATATGGAAGGAAGGTTTCTTTAACATTCCAGGGAATCCACGGTAGCTACAGGAACCTAATGGAATCAGGTCTCAGCACATTGCGCGGCCGCTAATTACCGCTGACAGATTTACTGCATTCGCTGAATATTCATGGCTTTGTGTGGATGACAGGTTTATACAGCTGGAGAAAGATTGCAACTTAATAATAATCATCATCTATCTACGGTGACTCCACCCAGAAGAATGAATTTCCATATGACATTTATCATATTCTTCCAGGTGGAGACAATGGCCTAGTGGACCTTCCCAATCATCATCCACTTCACTGTAGGATCAGCTATTGCAGAACAGGGGGTTCTGTTCCAGGGCTTTCTCCGCGGGTTTTCGGGTCCCACGCGGTCCTATAGATGACTGGAGACAGCAGGGAACAGAAGAAAGTCCTTGCGCTGCTCAGGAGAGGAACGGGTAAGGGACAATAATCTCATATTCTTTATTTAGGGATTTATATGACGCGTTTCGGAGCTGAAAGGGCTCCTTCTTCAGATAACATACAGATGATGGATGATATCTGAAGAAGGACCCTGTGTGGCTCAGAAACGCGTCATATGCATCCCTGAATAAAGAATTTATATGAGATTGTTGTCTCTTACCCGTTCCTCTCCTGAGCAGCGCAAGGACTTTCTTCTGTTCCCTACTGTCTATAGAAATTAATGGAGCAGGGGAACGTTTTTCCAACCGGCCGCTCCATCCATAGGGTGGGAGTCCCAGCAATTGGATAGGGGAGAACTTTCTATACTGTAACTGGAATACCCCGTAAAGTTATCTTCTGTTGGGGTTTTCCCGTCCTTTAAACATGTGACAGCAAGACAGTTGTGTAGCAGTATCTGAGAAGATCACAGATAACCTGGAACCGTTTAGGTGGCTATGTCACCTTTCACGGGCTGCAAAGCATCAAATAGTGGGGTGTCAGAGAAGACCCCAATGTTATAAATGGCACTTGGTAGATAGAGCCCCTGTCATAGATTTGACATTGGGTTCAGGAGCTTTGTGTTAGTTCTGGTTGGAAGCAGAGGAAATAGTGAGGCGCAGAGAGATAGATTAGAGTGGACTGGTTTTATTTGCTGCCAGGACAGAGGGTATTAGCTAGGACAGTGAGGAAACAGGTCCTATTGCTTCTGCCCCTAGGGCCTTAGGGACCAGAGAGCCAACTCATCTGCGAGACCACTACTCCAAAGAGACTTCAAAAACAAAACTACAGATATTCCTCAAAGCTCCAGCGTTACAGTCAGCAGAGTGACTAGCAACCACACCTATCCAGACTTTGCTGCAGGTGAGGGACTATAGCTCAGACACCCATCACTTTAGATCATATCCAGGCCAACTCAAAAAAGCCTGCATTACACAGTGGAGACCTACAGCCACATATTCCAGCCTTCAGCTGTTATCCAGTAGCCGTAGTAAAAGTGCCATTATCTACCCCTTTGCCAGCCATCATACCTCATCATCTGGGGAGAGAAACTGCACTGTGAACAAACTACTGCTGGATGTGTCACAACTGTGAAACTTTTATACTCTTACTTCTGGCCTGATTCCCTTTACCACCTTCTCACTGCACCAACTGCAGGGTGCAACGGTCTGAGGGGGTGCACTGTGACATGACATCTCATCAGGGACACTACCACTCCCATCCTCTGCACTGGCTCCTCAGGGGCTCACTGCATAAAATTGGCATCACAAACAGGATTGTGCCTCTGTGCCCTACTATTGTTAGCCCAATTGCTGTGTGGACCCTAAAAAAGACTTGCTTTGCTGGAGGGAATTTAGTGCCAGGTGCACCTAATCTCCACCCCTCCAGAGTGGGAAACCAGAGAGAATGCTCAGCAGAGGAGCAGCCAAGACGTGTCTGCCCTTCGCTCCGCTGAGTGTGAGGGTTCAGCACCTTTAGCCAGGCTCCTGTTTATTATTTTACAAAGGTCCAGAAGAAAGCCTGTCCCTGGAGTGGAGAAGGTTGCATGACTCCAGAAGCTGTCATCTCGCTTAGGTTGTAAAGCCAGGGGAGATTGTCACAGGCTGAAAGATGGTGGGCAGAATACTAAAGCCTAACTGGTAGGTCATGATGTGGGGCGACAACTGGGAAACTCAAGAAGTAATTAAGGAGGTATAGGTGACTGTACCGGCCAGTGTGACGGTGACTGTTGTGGCTTCCGTTCCTCCAACCTGGCAAGGGAAGACCAGAGCATCGGTTTCCAGCAATGATAGGCCGTGGCCGGTCACGATACTACTGGTGAAGAAGGGCCTTAAGATCCCCTGCGACACAAGACGGAAATGAAGTATTGAGTCATCTGAGTGTTGGACCATTCTAGGCCCAGGGACCCTGTGTTGGAGCGGCATGTGGGGACCGTCAAGTGGTTCTCTGTGGAGAAGGGATGCTGAACAATGAGGTGCAAGATGAGATCCTCGCCAGTGGTAGGTCAGTAAAGAAGCTGTATCTGCCATCACCCCTCCACAGTCTGTATTGAGAGGACCAAGTGGAATACACCCCCCATACCAGGTCACTGGGGCCCCTTCGCTGCTGATATTGGTCACAGCCCAACCAGCCTAAATGGGGCTTCTTCACCGTAAGGCCTGCTTAAGTCTACTAATGAGGCTCTCTGCTATGGGTCATTGCTAACCGCTTCCCTGATATCGGGATTGCTAGAAACTACCACCTGATCTGGCGCAGAAGTTCTTGCTGTCTGGTGACCATTAACCCGTCACTGTAAACTCCAGACCCTGGGTCGCTTATGTACTCTCTTGGAAGCAATCCAAGGCCCAGCAGATGCAGAGTGGAGCATACTACAGAATCAAGGTCCTCCTGCCGGCTCCTCCACCAACACCATTGGAGCCATCAATCCTGCATTCTGCAACAGTGGCTGTAATTTCTGCCAGCAGGGGGCAGCTTGTGAGTGAGCTTGTGGCCAGGACCTAGCCTACCAGAAGAGGGGGCAGAGCACCACAGTCACCACCAAGGCTGTGGGATCAGTGACAGAGCCTTCTGGTTGCCTTCAGGATGCCTCCCCTGGAATGATTTGAGGATGACCACAAGGAAGATCTTCTGCTATGAAGCCCTGGCAAGTCAAGAAGCCCTAAGAGCATCACCAGGGTAAGACAGAAAGGACTGGCTCCTTTTTGTTTTTATGTTTTGGGCCCTGTGCAGCCGCCCACCTGCCACTTCACCACAGGGACTCTCCTTCATCTATTTTATCCAAGTTGTGCACGTTGCACTTTCCCTTTCTCACTCAGGTTAATCTAAATCACTTAAGATGTTTTATGCAACGTTTTTAGGTCGTGGGCCTCAAAGAAAAACTCTGAGCCCTTTGGAGCTCTATGTGCCTGCATTTTATGCTACAATTTTAAGCATAGTACCTAAGGAAGAGGCTCAATTGTGACCTGAGCTCCTTGTGACCCACCTTTTGCTTCCAGGACTCTATCTATGACAGAGCCACAAGTTGGGATCTGTTTCACCTGCAACATTCAAGAAAATAACCCGTTGCTTTGTACCGCCAACCCAGTTTAACTTTTTATAGCTAGTTAGATAGTAACCTGATGGATCGTCCCTTGGGACTTGAATCTTCATTTTCCACTGCTGTAGTTAGAGAAAGCCTAGGCTGTATTGATGTGAATGTTGTGCATATGTCCGTAACCTTCTTTCTTTCCCCAGCATAGGGAGGGGAGGGAGCAGCTGAGAGCTGTGTCTTTGGTTATGTGTAGTCGTACTACCACAGATAGATCCAAGCACAAATCCGAGGACAGTTTACATTCCAATAGGGGGGTGTGCAGTACCCCAGTACAGGGGGTATTCCAAATTGTTTGGTTTCTAATGTTATACACCAGCAGGCGAGGTATGGTTGGCATCAGGAATGGGGGCTAAACACTCCATTCCTTCCCTCTTGGTAGGAGTGGGCTAGTCCTATTTCCTGCCAGGGGAGGGAAGTGCAAGCCACCATACCTCATCTTCTAGGTAGAGAAATTGCACTGATAAAACTTCTGCTGTGGTTTGTCGATCCGGTTGTTACATGCAAAAATGAGAATTCATCATCTTATATGAAACTAATAATTACCACAATTAGTTTTACAGGAGCCGTTTATATCTCTGCTGGCGGCAATCTGCATTTTATAGAATATTTTTGGCAGTCAATTGACCTGGTTTGCAGTGCATCATGGTCCTGATATGTACGGGCATCAAAACTCTATTTAGGGTTAAGTATTACACTGTATAGTACAAACAATCAAAGATTCACAGGTTCAAGTTCTCTAATGGGAGTAAAAAACGTGAAAAACACTTCCACATTTCTAAAAATATGTAAAAATAAATAAATAAGAAATTCAGAAAAAAACATTAAACCATTTTATATATATACTGTATATACAAAATCTGTATCTGATTAATTAATACACCTGTGCATGCCATAAGAAAAAAATCCCCAATGTTTTTTGGTCACCTCGCCTCCCCATGATCAAAAGGGTACCTGTAGCACAAAATGGCATCAATGCAGGCGGCCTTTCTGTAGGAATAATAGAGGGATGGCACCACATACAGTCATGAGAATAGATGCTCCAGAATTATTATTACAAGGGGAATGCAAGTGGTTACTTAGACAGATAAAAAAAAATAATGCGTGGTCAATGAGGCCCAAAACAGTAAGGGATTAAGTAAGAACGCGGCTAATTTTGAACTTGCAGAAGCATTTATCGGTTTATTGGTTGGTAAGATGGATGATTGACCCTTTACAATTTACATATGGAGGCGATAATAAAAATAAAGACGCTGCTTCATTATGTTGCACAAAAATAAATAAACATTCTGCCATTGCGCTTTATATATTTTTTAATGCAAAATGGAAACTTTTTATTAAATATAATTGTCTTTATTCTTTTTTGTGTGCATTGCTTGTTTTTTTTTTTTTTTTACAGATTTAGTTTTTGTCCCTGAAGGCCCCTTTTACACGAGCGAGTTTTCCGTGTGGGTGCAATGCGTGATGCGAACGCATGTTTTTCATGCATCAGTTTGGCGTTGCGTGAAAATAGCAGCATATTCTGTATGTGGCGTTTTTTACGTAACGCAGGCCCCATAGAAATAAATGGTGTTGCGTTTTATACGCAAGTAACTTAGCAAAAGTGAAGGGATTTAATCCAGGAAGTTCAGTTCTCAGCGTGTGGCTGCAGGCACTGCATGGGAAAGAAGAGTAGGAGGATTTGTCTTGCCCTTACGGAGCTAAATTGAGAATGCGAAAAGCCCCAAAAGCCATGGATTTAGAGAAAATGAAAATTCTGGTCGAGGAGAGGCCATGTCTTTGGAACAGCAGGTCGGGGGAATACCTCGACCGGTCCAAGAAGGAGGACGCATGGCAAGAAATTGCCAAGTATCTATTTTCGACCGTTTGGGAGAATAGCCAAGGCCAGAGTCGGCAGAGGTTGGGTAAGTAAAGTGGACAATCTATACATGTTTGATCCTAGCTGTCCTCCCCCTAGCATGGCACATGTCAAACGCTGTCCTCCCTAGTATAGCACATGGCATTCGTTATCCTCCCTAGCATAGCACATGGCATTCGTTATCCTCCCTAGCATAGCACACGGCATACGTTATCCTCCCTAGCATAGCACATGGCATACGTTATCCTCCCTAGCATAGCACATGGCTTACGTTATCCTCCCTAGCATAGCACATGGCATTCGTTATCCTCCCTAGCATAGCGCATGTCAAACGCTGTCCTCCCTAGCATAGCACACGGCATACGTTATCCTCCCTAGCATAGCACATGGCATACGTTATCCTCCCTAGCATAGCACATGGCATACGTTATCCTCCCTAGCATAGCACATGGCATTCGTTATCCTCCCTAGCATAGCACACGGCATACGTTATCCTCCCTAGCATAGCACATGGCATTCGTTATCCTCCCTAGCATAGCGCATGTCAAACGCTGTCCTCCCTAGCATAGCACATTGCATACGTTATCCTCCCTAGCATAGCACATGTCAAACGCTATCCTCCCTAGCATAGCACATGGCATACGTTATCCTCCCTAGCATAGCATATGTCAAACGCTGTCCTCCCTAGCATAGCACATGGCTTACGTTATCCTCCCTAGCATAGCACATGGCATTCGTTATCCTCCCTAGCATAGCACATGGCACACGTTATCCTCCCTAGCATAGCACATGGCATTCGTTATCCTCCCTAGCATAGCACATGGCATTCGTTATCCTCCCTAGCATAGCACACGGCATACGTTATCCTCCCTAGCATAGCACATGGCATTCGTTATCCTCCCTAGCATAGCGCATGTCAAACGCTGTCCTCCCTAGCATAGCACATTGCATACGTTATCCTCCCTAGCATAGCACATGTCAAACGCTATCCTCCCTAGCATAGCACATTGCATACGTTATCCTCCCTAGCATAGCGCATGTCAAACGCTGTCCTCCCTAGCATAGCACATGGCATACACTATCCTCCCTAGTATAGCACATGGCATACACTATCCTCCCTAGCATAGCACATGGCTTACGTTATCCTCCCTAGCATAGCACATGGCATTCGTTATCCTCCCTAGCATAGCACATGGCACACGTTATCCTCCCTAGCATAGCACACGGCATACGTTATCCTCCCTAGCATAGCACATGGCATTCGTTATCCTCCCTAGCAGAGCACATGGCATTCGTTATCCTCCCTAGCATAGCGCATGTCAAACACTGTCCTCCCTAGCATAGCACATTGCATACGTTATCCTCCCTAGCATAGCACATGTCAAACGCTATCCTCCCTAGCATAGCACATTGCATACGTTATCCTCCCTAGCATAGCGCATGTCAAACGCTGTCCTCCCTAGCATAGCACATGGCATACACTATCCTCCCTAGTATAGCACATGGCATACACTATCCTCCCTAGCATAGCACATGGCATACACTATCCTCCCTAGCATAGCACATGGCATACACTATCCTCCCTAGAATAGCACATGGCATAGACTACCCTCCCTAGTATAGCACATGGCATACACTATCCTCCCTAGCATAGCACATGGCATACACTATCCTCCCTAGCATAGCACATGGCATACGTTATCCTCTGTAAGATTGTATTGTTTGGTAAATACTTGTTTGTTGTATTTTTATTACAAGTTGATGAAGTAAAGAGTCGCTGGAGGAGCTGCTCGGACCAATTCCGGAAAGAAATCCAGCTTCAAGGCTGCAGTGGGTCCGGGACATCCCGAAAAAAAGGCCATATCTTTTTAAGGACCAACTTATGTTCCAGCGCCCGTTAATAGAGCTGCGTCCGTAGGTTCATTATAAACAATGCCGACTACGGGTTTATCCGTCCACACTGTATACTGACCATGTGAGTAATGTCATTTGTACCAATGTGTAAATGACAAATGTCCTAGTTGACGATAGCAGCCGATCCGATTCCTCCTTGTATTTGCATAAGTAGTTGAAGAACATTACAAGTGGAATGGGATTATTTGCCAAGGCCACTTCTAAGGTCCATAATGTCGCTACATGACCTCATATGTAACATGACCTGTCACCTCTCCTGACATGGCTTTTTAAACAGCTTTATGTATTCCCCATGTAATAACAATTCAGGAGCATCGATTCTTATGACTCTTTATGTCGTGGCGTTCCTTTATTATTCCTGCTAGAAGTTATAATTGAATTGCTATTAGACTTCAATAATAAGGGTACAGAGGGGTGGTAACACGTTGGGGGGTTGTACCTGCAGCTGGTGTGTTCATAGATTAATGTAAATGTTATGGAGGACAACCTTGAGGAGGAGGCTGAACAGAGTGGTCCGCAGGAATGCAAGACTTGCGATGAGGAGCCTCTCAAGCTACGCAAGACAATGCTGATGGGCCCAGCACCTCGTCCACCTCAGCTGTCCCCCCCCACTACACAGTTTGCCGTTACCAGGCCGCCGCTAGAGACAAATAACTCCTGTCGAGGCTGGGATAAATAGCCAAGTTTTGGAATATTTGTCACGAGCTCGGCAGGAGGATCATTTTGATTTGTTCGCGCTGAGTCTGGCGCCGTTTTTGAGGAGCCTGCCTCCAGAACGAGCACTGAGAACCCAAGCGGCTCTCGGTATCGTTCTGGAGGAAGCCGCTCCACCTAATGACCCCACAGACATATTTCTTGCCCTGGCGGTCCCATGGCCCCCGCCAAATTCCCCAGGCTCCACAGGTGCCCCCCAACCATTTCCTATAATTAGGGAACATCATGGTCCACAACCTTCGCTCATATGGGCAACCATATAGCCAGCCTGGCCCCTCCACGTCACAAGCTGGCCCCTCTCTGCAATCTTTCCACCCTTCCCAACCGTCCTACCAGGGGCCCCAGGTTCAGCCTCCACCATTTTCCCCAAGCCGTTTCCTAAATTTATAAATTTTCATTATTTTTTTTATGTTATTTCTTTTTTTTTTTAAATACTAGTTTTATTTTCATCTATTTTATTGTTTGATGTCTTTTTTATGCACATTAAAAAATTATATTTATGTAGCACACACACATATAACACATTAATAATTGTTCATGTTTCCAATTAATAAATATAAACAAAATACACGTAACTATATAAAAATGATTTCTAAATCATTCGCACACATAAATATTACTTTATTTAAAAACCATATAAAACAATAAAAAAAATACATGTTGGATTTTATTATACATATCTGCCAATAAAAATGTTTCACAATGTTATATCCATATGCACACGATAGTATAGACCAGTGATAGGCAAACTGCGGCTCTCCAGCTGTTGCAAAACTACAACTCCCACCATGCCCTGCTGTAGGCTGAAAGCTGTAGGCAGTCTTTGCATGCTGGGAGTTGTAGTTCTGCAACAGCTGGAGAGCCGCAGTTTGCCTATCACTGGTATAGACAATAGAGATGGAGTTTAGTGACATGACACATCATGATAGTTTTAGTAATTTATAATGAGGCCAACTGCTACTTTATTATGGTGATACTGGCTTACATTTAAGCGTTATAGTCATGAGGTATTTGAACATATTTCACATACCGTGTTTAAATCAATACATTTTTTCTGAAAATTAAAAACAAATAACCCAACACACAAACCAGCCTCAAAACCCATTTCCCTAAACAAAAAGGAAATTTCCTTAAAAATAATGCAGGCTGGTGGTTTTCATATTATCTTGGCAGTAAAGGGTCAATCAAGAGAATGGTTCAGTTTTTTTTCACTCCATATGTCACCCGTGAGGAAAAAACGCAATCGCATACAAAACTGACAGCACTCGCAAGCAAAATCGCGCGATTTTCCCTGAACGCACCTTGAACGCAATAACCTGCGTTGTAATATAGGAGTATTACACTGTATTGTACAAATAATTTTAAAAAATCACATGTTCAATCATTGTAAAGGGAGTAAAAAAAAAATTTAAAACACTTCAATAATGTTTTTAAAAATATGTAAAAAAATAATCTATCTATTCAGAAGAAAACCTTGTACCATTATATATATCTACTGTATATACAAACCGGATTCCAAAAAAGTTGGGACACTATACAAATCGTGAATAAATACTGAATGCAATGATGTGGAGGTGCCAACTTCTAATATTTTATTCAGAATAGAACATAAATCACGGAACAAAAGTTTAAACTGAGAAAATGTACAATTTTAAGGGAAAAATATGTTGAATCAGAATTTCATGGTGTCAACAAATCCCCAAAAAGTTGGGACAAGGCCATTTTCACCACTGTGTGGCATCTCCCCTTCTTCTTACAACACTCAACAGACGTCTGGGGACCGAGGAGACCAGTTTCTCAAGTTTAGAAATAGGAATGCTCTCCCATTCTTGTCTAATACAGGCCTCTAACTGCTCAATCGTCTTGGGCCTTCTGTGTTGCACCTTCCTCTTTATGATGCGCCAAATGTTCTCTATAGGTGAAAGCTCTGGACTGCAGACTGGCCATTTCAGTACCCGGATCCTTCTCCTACGCAGCCATGATGTTGTGATTGATGCAGAATGGGGTCTGGCATTATCTTGTTGAAAAATGCAGGGTCTTCCCTGAAAGAGATGACGTCTGGATGGGAGCAGATGTTGTTCTAGAACCTGAATATATTTTTCTGCATTGATGGTGCCTTTCCAGACATGCAAGCTGCCCATGCCACACGCACTCAGGCAACCCCATACCATCAGAGATGCAGGCTTCTGAACTGAGCGTGGATAACAACTTGGGTTGTCCTTGTCCTCTTTGGTCCGGATGACATGGCGTCCCAGATTTTCAAACAGAACTTCGAATCGTGACTCGTCTGACCACAGAACAGTCTTCCATTTTGCCACTTTCCATTTTAAATGATCCCTGGCCCAGTGAAAACGCCTGAGCTTGTGGATCTTGCTTAGAAATGGCTTCTTCTTTGCACTGTAGAGTTTCAGCCGGCAGCGGCGGATGGCACGGTGGATTGTGGTCACTGACAATGGTTTCTGGAAGTATTCCTGAGCCCATTCTGGGATTTCCTTTACAGTAGCATTCCTGTTTGTGGTGCAGTGTCGTTTAAGGGCCCGGAGGTCACGGGCATCCAGTATGGTTTTACGGCCTTGACCCTTACGCACAGAGATTGTTCCAGATTCTCTGAATCTTCGGATGATGTTATGCACAGTTGATGATGATAGATGCAAAGTCTTTGAAATTTTTCGCTGGGTAACTCCTTTCTGATATTGCTCCACTATCTTTCTGCGCAGCATTGTGGGAATTGGTGATCCTCTACCCATCTTGGCTTCTGAGAGACACTGCCACTCTGAGAAGCTCTTTTTATACCCAATCATGTTGCCAATTGACCTAATTAGTGTTAATTGGTCTTCCAGCTCTTCGTTATGCTCAAATTTACTTTTTCCAGCCTCTTATTGCTACTTGTCCCAACTTTTTGGGGATTTGTTGACACCGTGAAAAAATTTGAATCAACGTATTTTTCCTTTAAAATGATACATTTACTCGGATTAAATGTTTGATCCGTCATCTACGTTCTATTACACATAACATATTGACATTTGCCATCTCCACATCATTGCAATCAGTTTTTATTCACAATTAGTTTAGTGTCCCAACTTTTTGGGAATCCGGTTTGTATCACTGTGTCCATTCCATTAATTAACAAGCCTGTGAACACTGTAAGTAGAGATGAGCAAACTTCTCAAAACGATTCAATTCGGCAGCTTCGCTGAACTTCTTTAAGAAATTTGATTAGTTACGAATCATCAAGAATCAGACAAGGATTTTAGTGTCCAAGCAGTGCTTTATGGTGGCACCAGCAAAACATAAACAATACAAAGTAAATGCCTGCCCTTCTGGGCACTACCTAATACATCAATGGAATTCCTGACTCACGTACAGGATACAGTTCATACCTGACATCAGGCCCGGATTTCTCAGCCAAACAGTCCACCAGCCCCCAGGCTGTGCCAATACGAGTACCGTTGGGGATTGTGGTCCAGCAGTCCTCCTGACTCTGACCTTGTGACCTTTGTTCCACAGGCGTCACTGCGTCCCCCAAACTTCAGGCTGTCACCTAGCCTCGTGGGGCTGAGACCACTCAGAACCTCTGCAGGTCTCTGTTCCAAGATAACACTCTCACCAGACTGCTTTATGCCAGCCTGATCAGAGCAGACTTCACCTGCGATCCCCTCAGGGCATAAGGAACACCCGTACTGGAAGGGTGTGGATTGGCAGATCCCACCACCAGACCTATCTGCCAATCCAACTAAATTCCAGCCCAGAACACGCCTTAAACAACCTTGTCTCAGAAAACTACACACTGCTGAGACTACTGCATTCTGGATTTTTGTTATCCCATCCAGCTGAGGTACCTTAGTGGGATATACCCAAGGCGGGTATATCCCACTCAGGTACCTCAGCTGGGTGGGATAACAAAAATCCAGAATGCAGTAGTCTTAGCAGTGTGTAGTTTTCTGAGACAAGGTTGTTTAAGGTGTGCACACCTTACCACATCACCTCATGCTTGATCGCAGAGAGACCGTCCTCTCCCATCTTGATTGAAGAAAACCAGCCAATGGACCTGAGGTGAGCCTGATGATGTCACGTGATCGCGCTGATCAAGGTGGATTTTTGTGCAACTGTTGCAGCAGCATGTCACATGTTGCAATGCGACACAATTGATTATCATTACAAAAACGTTCCCGCAACATTGCTGCCCCAAATAGTCACATGACAAATGTCGCACTGTCACGCGACTCATTGTTGTTGTGTAGCCGTACCCTACACGCGACACAGAACGCGGTTAATTTTGACCTTACGGATGCAGTTTATTTTTGTGAAAATAAATTAAATTAAAAATATGCATTCTGCCATTTTTTTCTCTACGTTAACTTTTCATCATAATGTCTAACGAACTGTCTGTAGATGTGAAAAGAACCGGCAGCTGTTAGGACACACCTCAGGTAGCTATTGCCACCATAATCAAGGGACAAGGACAGCACCCAGGTCCCCCCAGCCCCGCTATTGATTTCGCCATCATGGGGGTTAAGCAGGCATCATTACTCCCACCCATTACCATGACAGACCTAAATCATCATCGCAAAAGACAAATGGTTTGTATTCAGAAGATTCAGAGAAAGATGAATAAAAAAATTACACAAAAATATAAAAAAGACTCAGTATAATATAAACAGTTTAGATACTGAAAAGTGCAAGTCTGGGTATCGATGACAGAAAAGAGACAATACAGTGCACACCACCAAAATGCATCTCCCCGCTATAAAGCTGCTCTCACAGTAGAGATTAGATAGTGTGATTGCTCTAATAGAAGAGACTCCATAGTGTGACTGCTCTAACAGAAGAGACTCCATAGTGTGACTGCTCTAACAGAAGAGACTCCATAGTGTGACTGCTCTTACAGAAGAGACTCCATAGTGTGACTGCTCTAACAGAAGAGACTCCATAGTGTGACTGCTCTTACATTAGAGACGCCATAGTGTGACTGCTCTAACATAAGAGACTCCATAGTGTGACTGCTCTTACATTAGAGACTCCATGGTGTGACTGCTCTTACATTAGAGACTCCATGGTGTGACTGCTCTTACATTAGAGACTCCATAGTGTGACTGTTCTAACATAAGAGACTCCATAGTGTGACTGCTCTTACATTAGAGACTCCATAGTGTGACTGCTCTAACAGAAGAGACTCCATAGTGTGACTGCTCTTACATTAGAGACTCCATAGTGTGACTGCTCCTACAGTAGAGACTCCATAGTGTGACCGCTCTTACATTAGAGACTCCATAGTGTGACTGCTCTAACAGAAGAGACTCCATAGTGTGACTGCTCTTACATTAGAGACTCCATAGTGTGACTGCTCCTACAGTAGAGACTTCATAGTGTGACCGCTCTTACATTAGAGACTCCATAGTGTGACCGATCTTACAGTAAAGACTCCATAGTGTGATTGCTCTAACAGAAGAGACTCCATAGTGTGACTGCTCTTACAGGAGAGACTCCATGGTGTGACCGCTCTTACATTAGAGAGACTCCATAGTGTTACTGCTCTTACAATAGAGACTCCATAGTGTGAATGATCCTACAGTAGAGTTCTATAGTGTGACTGCTCTAACAGTAGAGACTCCATAGTGTGACTGCTCTAACAGTAGAGACTCCATAGTGTGACTGCTCTTACAGGAGAGACTCCATGGTGTGACTGCTCTTACAGTAGAGACTCCATAGTGTGACTGCTCTTACAGTAGAGACTCCATAGTGTGACTGCTCTTACAGTAGAGACTCCATAGTGTGACTGCTCTGACAGTAGAGACTCCATAGTGTGACTGCTCTGACAGTAGAGACTCCATAGTGTGACTGCTCTGACAGTAGAGACTCCATAGTGTGACTGCTCTTACAGTAGAGACTCCATAGTGTGACTGCTCTGACAGTAGAGACTCCATAGTGTGACTGCTCTGACAGTAGAGACTCCATAGTGTGACTGCTCTAACAGTAGAGACTCCATAGTGTGACTGCTCTAACAGTAGAGACTCCATAGTGTGACTGCTCTAACAGTAGAGACTCCATAGTGTGACTGCTCTAACAGTAGAGACTCCATAGTGTGAGTGCTTTTAAAGTAAAGATTCCATACTGTGATCAATTTTACAGTAGAGCCTTCATAATGTGACTGATCATACAGTAGAGAGTTCCATAGTGTGACTGCTCTAACAGTAGAGACCTCCATCGTGTGACCACTCTTACAGTAGAGCCTTCATAATGTGACTGCTCTAACAGTAGAGACCTCCATCGTGTGACCACTCTTATAGTACAGTGCTCCTCAGTGTGACTGTTCTTACAGTAGAGAGTTCTATAGTGTCATTGCTTTTACAGTAGAGCCTCCATAATGTGAATGATTCTACAGCAGAGAGCTCTATAGAGAGACTGGTCCTGCAGTAGAGACTCCATAGTGTGACCGCTCTTACAGTAGAGTCCCCTATAGACTGCACCTACAGTAGAGGCTCGAGCTCTGACTCTTGGTGCCGCAGCCCCTCTGAACAGCTGATCGGCTGCGGTGCAGGGTGTTGGACCACCACTGATCAGATATTGATAGCCTATCCTGAGGAAAGTCCAACTCTTCCTGGAATACACTTTTAAGATTAACAGTGCTCAGTACTGCCCCTGTGGTCAGAACTAGTATCTGAGTGTATTCTTGAAGACGATATCATAGACATTAGCTGCTGGAGGTCTGTTAACCCGATGATGGTGTTTTAGCCGAGAAGACCAGATGATGATGAGGGGTCAAGTTGGGAACTATCGTCATGAACAACCTGTACATTGCCAGATATCTCCAAAGAGCCAACAGGTCCAAGCTGTGTCATCCCTAAAACATGTTGAGAATAAAAAAGTAGGGCAGCATTGATGTTTTTACTAGGGGCTGGAAAGGTATGAAGAGCATGGAGACACCTGTAATAAAGCATCGCCCACTGCTCACATGTGGGGCAGGCAAGTAATACATCATAGGTATGTGGCAAAGACACATGATAACGTCCCGTGACTCATTTTATGGAAGGATTCCCGCACACCCTCATCAGCCAGGCATGAAATACATAACTGCAAACTAATAAAGAATAATAATAGTAATAAGTGCATATTTATACTGCAGATTGTTTCTCCCCAAATGCTGATTTGGAATGAACTCTGATGAGGAAACGCCCACAGCAGCACAAATATTACTCAGAAATTACCCATAGATGTGAGTTTAAAGGATTGTGGCTGCAAAGAGCGTCCATCGCTTTGGAGGACCCAACATGTCCACACTATTACATAGACCATGTAATTCCTCATTTCTCCTGCGGTGTCACTGCAGAAAAGCTGAACACTTGCCTTCATGTTCCTGCTGAGATCACAGCTGATCACTGGAGACTCTGTGAGCGGTTTATTGCCCAAAGTGGTAAAATGTACACTATGGCGGATGTCACGTGCCCTACCATGGTATCAGTTTAATCATCATAATGGTCCAGTCAGTGCACCTGCGGGATCTGCATCAGGAGTGGACTGGTAACAGACCCACAACTGCCGCAACTGCCTGGATCAGAGAAGATTGCAGATCTTGGCCACTAACACCTTCAGTACTGAGATCAAACATGATCACAGCACTGTACAAGGGAAGAAGGCCCGGGAATTATGAAGATCATGGGTCATGGCAGCACCATTGAGACACAAAGGTACTCACTGTACCTGGCAATTTACAGTACTCCCATAGAGAGTGTAGATGGGTATACAAGGACATCGATCTCATGATCGCATAGGGGGCTCCTGATCAGGCACAACCCCTTTAAAGTCCCCATATAATATGGATAACAAAAAATAAACAACTAAAGTTCTGTATAAATAAATACACAAAACATAACAATTATGAAATAGAAAAATAGATAAATTAATAAATTACACAAAAACATGGAAAAAACATGGAAAAATAAGGAAATAAATAAAAAAATCTAAATATCGGAAATAAATAAAAAAGACACAAAAACATGAGAAACAAATGTAAAAAAAAAAATACATGAAAAACAACACAACAAAGGAAAAAGAAATAAAACATGGAGGATTTAGTGGATGTTTTTTTTTTCTTGTACCTTCAAAATTCAATAAATAAAAATGGAATACTGATGTATGTGCATCCCATAATGGTAAAAACAGAAAATACAACACTTTAGATGATCTGGAAAGATGAAAAAGGAAAAATGTGTCTGGACCCAAGGGGGGTTAAGGGGTTAAACAGTCAAGCAAAAAGCATAATTGTCCCATCCGTAGTAATGTACCTTATTTTGGGTGTGTCTTTTTATTCTGTAGTGGTGCCAAAAGAAGGCAAATTGTGCCCCCCCCCCCCCAAAACAGGTATTTTCCTCCCAGTATGTGCACCAACCCTTTTTCACGCCAAAACGGTAGCAAGCCTTCATCCAGATACAAGGCTCCTAGATCCCAACGCAGAGACATCACTTCTGAGCCCAGCTGCCTATTTAAGGACAGCCAGGAGCTGCCAAAACCCGGACCGGCATTTAAAATCCAGTCCGGTATTTTACCTCACCTGTCTGTAAATCAGCCCAACAGCACATGGAGGGAGGAAAATACCTGTTTTCCCAGACCAAACCTCTCACTTTGTCACAATATATATATATATATATATATATATATATGTATTACCCCACCACAGTGCCAATATGTAATGCTCCTTCATGCCCCCTTTAGTGCCAGTATATATATATATATATATATATATATATATTGTAGGGGATTAGCTCTTTTCCAGGGGTTGCAAACACACGCTTCTTCACAGACACCAGGATTTAGGGGCCAAACTGTGCTTTATTGTGGCACACGGCATAAAGAAAAACACACAAAGCCAAAATAAAATACCTTGCCTGTCAGGGCCCTATCTAAACACATAGGTTTCCCTGACTCACCTAAAGCATACCACAGTTCACACCTGTGATGAGATGCGGCTTTCCCAGCCCAACCTCCAGCAGCCTCCAGGCTGCTCCCACACCAGGGTCTCTTGGGGGATAGTGGTCTCTCAGCCCTCCCGGCTCAGACCACAGAGAGCCACTCCAGCCTTCTGTGTGCAAGTCCCCACCCCCTCTCACTCTGAGGATTCCTTTATCCCCAGGTGATTACTGCACCTGGTCTTTCTTCAGACCTGGTGATTCTGGGGAAGACACAGCAAATCCTGCCATATATCTACCCTAACAACCATGAGGCCTGTCACTTCCTCACATACCCCCCCCCCCCTTTGTTCAAGCCCGTGAGGGTGAACACCTGCATAACCAGAGGAGGCTGGTGAGAGGGCATCCACCTGGCCTGGACGTGGGGAACAGCCACCCACCCTGCTCTTTGGCTGCTCCCAATAAGAACCGGCCCAGATTGGCTTTACAGCCACACTAAGTAACCCAGTGTCAGCGAGCACTAGCTGCCACTGACACAGAAAATTATCGGTTCTTATTTCACCGAGGCCAGGAACCTCGGTGACACGTACCTTCCCTTTGTTCTGCCAGACCCAGGACAACAGCGCTTGGTTTGTCACCCTCATGAGTTTATTACAGAGCTGACAATGCTCTGGGATTTTCTTGCCCATCTCATGAGCAGGTACTGTCTTTTTATATTTCCTGGCTTCTGCACAGGCCCCTCACATCCTTTCTTGGACTGCGGCAACTCTTGACTGAACTGGTCCCAGTCATGGTCATGTCCCAACCCTTTCTCTTTTGCCTTGCGGGGCTCCTTCAGCAGAGCAGGTTTCTTATGTCTCGCTCCTTTTCCACACATCTGGACCCCTTTACCATTATTCTCAGTAGGGATTTCTTCGGGTTTGGAGACAACTTCAGAGTCTTCTGCATCTTCAGTGGCTTTTCCCACTTCAGCAGTCGCTCTTTTCGCCCTAACCTTGGTCTCTGGGACATCCAAGGTTTTCTCCCATTTTAAGACCTCTGCCTTAGCTTCTTTGGAGTCTCCATTTACTTTATTATCCTTTTCATCCTTCACGGACTTGGCCTCATATCCTTGCCTTCTTAACGCCTTCTCCTTCTCATCTAGGTTGGAGGCACTGGGGACATCAGGATCTTCACCAGACTCGTTGCCTTCTGGCAAACCCTTTAGAGGTTCACTCAGGATATTGTTCCCCAATCGCTTAAGCTCTAGTGGAGCCATATCACAGTAGTAGACACCATCTGTATGCTGATCGTCTGTTTCCTGGTATTTCTTCTCCAGCAGACCGCTGGCTTTCTGTAAGGCACTGACGGCAGAGGGAACATCTTTCATGACCAAGTCCTGGCTACTTATTGCCACGAGTCTCTTGGCCTCTGCATTCACATCAGCACCATCAGTTGGGTGAGCAGAAAGATCTTCCATCTTCTCCACCTCGGTCGGCACCACGGCGCCACTATCTCCAGACCCATTCTTAACAGGCTCTGGCTTAGACTTCTTTAACTCATAGACGTTCTTCCTGACATCATCCTTTGAGCTCATGAGATCTTCCATCCCTGCTCTGAGTTGTCTGTTCAGCCTCTCACATTTATCTCGCTCCTCAAGCGCTTCTTCAAGGGATCGAGCCAAGGAGAGGGTCTCCTGTTCCAGATGCTCTTCACTTGGCTCTGCTGCAGCCGATGTAGGAGTATCACCATTCTGTTTTGGCCACCCTGTGGGGGTTCCACGCAGGGTCTCTTTAAGCACTTTGTTTGTATCTACTGCAGTCTTCTTCGGTGACTCTGTGAAGACATCTAGTCCCTTCTCTATCATATCTAGGGACCGTGTGGAGAGAGAAAAATCTTCAGGATTGCAGCTGTACTGACGTGTCAGGTCATCTACCCCTGCCTGTGTATGGGTCTCTGACACTAGGCTGCCATCTCCCCACTCAGCTCTCGTCACGTCAGGTATAACTGTCGTCTGGTTGCTACTAGTGACCACCTGAATTTTGCAATACCTTGACTTGGTAGCTTCCTTCTCGGAGTTGCTAATGGTCACAGCGCATATATCGCCTATGTCACTGTTGTCATTATGAACTCTGACCTCTAGGGGCACTGCCGAGTTAATCCCTACCTGGGACATTACTTTATGGTCCATAAAACACTGTGGAGACTGCATGTCCACCTCTGGTACTTGTGATACTCCCTCTAGGACTGCTACCCTTTCTTGCACATTCACCAGAGTAGGATTGCTCCACTCAGTGCTCACAACATTTATCTGCACTTCTGCATCATTCACATGTTCTTATCAGCACCATTGTTTTCAATAGGCAATATTCTTTCCCCATGGCAGTCAATGTGCAGCTCCCTTAGACCTTCATTTACACGGGCAAGTACAGGTTCTGCAGGAGTTTCGTCACTATCTGCAGAAGTGTCTACCTTGCCCCATAACAACGAAACGTTATCACAACCCAACATCACATCATATAAGAACATATTTGTAACATCAGGTCCACAATACCCAGTTCTCACTGGAGACTCCCCCTCAGTGAGAACCACCTGCACTTGCTCAGGCTCTCTTTCAGGTGCCTGGTTCACATTACTTATATGCAATTCTTCAAACCTCCTGATCAAGTCATAAAGTTCTTCATGAATAATAGCAGATGAAGAAAATAAAGCTTCATCATCATTTACATTTTTACCACCAGGGGGCGCTTCTCCCCTGACCACAGCCTGCAACGGAAAAGGTATGTTATCAACATCAGATATTTCACATGACATCCCACTTTCATTATGCATTTCCGCCAACCTGGCACAATCACCTTGCACCTTATCGGCACCATTGTCTCTAATGGTCTTTTCACTTAAAGGATTAGGTACCAGTTCTGCAGGAGTTTCATCACTGACTGCATAAGTGTTTCCATTTCCCCACAAGTCACGGAACAACGGGAAATCATGGCCCAACAATACCTCATGCATGAGCATAGTTCTACCAGCAAGTCCATAAGTCCCAGTTCTCACCGCAGTCTCACCCTCAGTGAGAACCATCGGACAGTTCTTATTAACCGCATGACTGTCCCGTACACTAAGCATTATATTACTTTTCATATGGTCACACACTTTTGAGACAGTTTCTAGCCTCGGTGACATATCACCCACCAGCCCAGCGGGTAGCAACTGCCGCCTGCTCAATGTCACTGGGTCTGTTACACACGGGAAAATCGGAACGTTCTTACCGATTGTCGTCACGGATTCGGCACTCACGGGAGATGAGGGGAGTCCAGGAATATCTCCAGCACGGTCATCACCCTTCTTCTTAATACAGTAGTTGCCACGGGAAACGCCTTGGCCTTGACTCCAGCCATTCTCCAGACAGTCACTCCATCCGCACCCTTTAGGACTTTGCGCACACGTGCAGGAAACATAGGATCTCCTGAGAGCTGCCCCACTCTCCACCTCCTTTTCTTCCCGACGGTTGCCCTTGGCAACGGCATATCTTAGCTTTTTCTCCGGCGTTCCCGGCACACTGCTGACCTCTGGGAACTTTGTGCAGGGTCCATACAGTGTTGAGGACCCTCTATTCAGGGCTAGCTGCAGCTGCACCTCCAGAGCCTCTCGCTCAGCATCAAATTTCACCAACTCACTTGGGGTACAACCCATCTGTTTTACCAGTTTTTCCTGCCGTTTAATCTCCCACGTCCGTCGGACGTATTCTTCTCCGAGACCCATGGCAACAAACAGTCTCGTAGCAGGAAAAACTTTCAGCAGCGAGTCCACTTTTGCTGGGCTACTGGCCCTTTAATTCACTGCACAGTAACTCCTTTGCAACCCAGAAAAAAGTGTCCAGAACAGCATGAGTAGCACCTGCTCCTTTGAGTGATGTCGTTGCCCCTATCAACCACGTTTTTTTACTTTTCAGCACGGACATGTGCCCGCATCCGACACCAATTGTAGGGGATTAGCTCTTTTCCAGGGGTTGCAAACACACACTTCTTCACAGACACCAGGATTTAGGGGCCAAACTGTGCTTTATTGTGGCACACGGCATAAAGAAAAACACACAAAGCCAAAATAAAATACCTTTCCCGTCTGGGCCCTAACTAAACACATAGGTTTCCCTGACTCACCTAAAGCGTACCACAGTTCACACCCGTGATGAGATGCGGCTTTTCCAGCCCAACCTCCAGCAGCCTCCAGGCTGCTCCCACACCAGGGTCTCTTGGGGGATAGTGGTCTCTCAGCCCTCCCGGCTCAGACCACACAGAGCCACTCCAGCCTTCTGTGTGCAAGTCCCCCCCCTCTCACTCTGAGGATTCTTTTATCCCCAGGTGATTACTGCACCTGGTCTTTCTTCAGACCTGGTGATTCTGGGGAAGACACAGCAAATCCTGCCATATATCTCCCCTAACAACCATGAGGCCTGTCACTTCCTCACAATATATATATTGTGGGGATTCGCTTTGGTAGTTGGGATAACCGGGTGCAGAACAGAGGCAAAGTATAAGTTCGTAATTCAAAAGTCTGTGTTTATTCACACATAAGGTCAAACAAGAAACAATTTTTGCAGGGTTGGTGTTTGTTCCCACCGTAGAAAGTTCGTGCATAACAGCAGTCAAAATGCAGGCTTTAGGTGGCCTGCTCTCCCAACACGCAGGTCTCAGCTTTTCAGCCCAGCACAAGGCTCAGTTCCCACACCAGCGATTGCCAGAGCTCCTCTGTCAGAGAGAGGTAATCACTCACAGCTGACACTGCTGGCTGGGTTTTTTATAGGCCAGTAAAGACCCGGCCTGGAACGTGGGGAGTAGTCACCCACCCATCACTTTGACTACTCCCAGTAAGAGCCGTCCCGGATCAGCTATACAGCCATACTAAAATAGCAAAGGGTCAATCAGCATTAGCTGCCGCTGACAATACCGGCTCTTACTTCACCAAGGCCAGGAACCTCGGTGACACATGCCTTCCGTCAACGACGGACCCTTGCGCCTTCCTACAATATATAAATATATAATACCCCCTGTAGTGCCAGTATATAATTCTCCTCCTTGCCTCCTGTATTACCAGTATATACATATTGCCCCCCCCCATAGTGCCAATATGTAATGCTCCTTCATGCCCCCTGTAGTGCCAGTATATATAATGCACCCTTTAGTGCCAGTAGATAATAATCCCATCGTAGTGCCAGTAGATAATGCCCCCCTCTGTAGCACCAGGTATATATAATGCTGCCTCTCCTTGGTGTCCCCCTCTGTAGCACCAGGTATATATAATGCTCCCCGTTCCTGGGTGCCCCTTCTGTAGTACCAGTTATATATAATGGTCCCCTTCCCCTCGGTGCAGTGCCAGGTATATATAATGGTTCCCCCTCCCCCCCATCCTTGATGCTCCCAGTAGTGGTGAACTTTAGTGTAAAAACAAACAAACAAAAAAAACACTTACCTTACTCCCATTTCCATAGTGGCCTGAGGCCTATGAGGCTAAGTGGCCATGATTGCTCCCCCATAATAGGTAGCGAGGGGATGATCTATGCGGGCGCCTATTCTTACCTACCCATCGTCCCAGCCCTGTAGGAGTGTCTCTCCTTTTTGCAGGTTTGTCCTGCTTGCCAGCAAGGCCTCTCCTTCTGTGCCCCCTCAAGCTTAAAGGGCCAGCATGCACACTCTAATCTTCACTAGCCAATGGCTTGCAACCCAGGGGTAATTCAGGCACCTTCCTCCATTGGAGTGTGCATGGGCTATAAAGTTCCTTACCATGCTAAGTCCTCTGCAAAGGTGTTCTGATCTGCTGTCTGCCTGTGTACTGACCTCTGCCCATTTACTCATAATGACACTTTGCTGTGTGCCCCGACAATGGACCTATTACCATATTGCACCTATTCTGCCTGCTTTGACCTCGGCCTGTACCTATGATTCTGGCTGATCCCTCGGTGCCCTGCACCAGAGTTTTTGTCCATATGGGTCAGCAGTCAATCACACGGACGCTGCTCCAAGACGTAGCCGCCTGGTGGTTCCCCTGCAGCGAAGTCCAGATCCCAGTATTAGGGTTAAAGGGTGAATACTAGGAAACTACCAGGATAGCGCCTTTAGTCCAAAGTCAAATCTGTTGGTTAAAAACAGTGGTTCCACACCCATTGTCATACCAATCAAGCCCCCCACCGCTTTCTCTGTTGAGGAATACCATGTTCTATGTTCACACCCATCCCCCAAATTCCAACACTTCCAACTTTTTGCAAATGGAATGTGACAATATTGTGATTTATTGATTGTGGCAGAAAAAAATGGTGCCCGTGTCCTACAGATGAGACCTGTCATACAGAGGAAGTACAAAAATGTCTAAAGTGCTTCACGTCTTCATAAAAATATGTGCCGCCATTATCTGCAGGGACATAACGCTATCGATACACAACACCCATGCTGCATGGACATGGTTTACATCCCCTCTGATACAAGATGACCCCCCCCCCTCATAAATAGGATGATTGGGGGATGGAGGAGCCGATCTGCACCATTAGGTCACTTCTCAGATGCATATTCATGTGGCTTCTTCGTCCTTTCAACAGTAAATTGATTTCTTTGTTTGTGATGCTCTAGGAGGTGAAATGCTGAAAGTTTTCATTCCTCACATTATCAGGGATGCATTCCTGGGCAGACAGACCAAGCAGGTTTTACAGAAACCCCCTCGACCGCTCCCAGCCCATAACCCTTTTCTTACCGGGCTTCTGCTAAGTGTCCACTCAATGACTGAAGGCTACTCCAAGATTGATGGACGCCATCTTCCTAGGGTTTGTAGAAGTTGTCATAATGGGGTCACTATGATGAGTTCCAGCACAGAAGACTAAGTTTCCGAGCTGAAGCCAAGATGGTCATTGACCTAATAACCCTCCAGAGCCTATGTATTAGAGAGGCAAAACAAGCTTAGGACTCCTGGAGAACTGAGTAATTGGCAAATAAGGTGACCAAAGGTACATCGAAAGAGCGAAGAGTGGGAATAATACACCAGAGCCTTCTGTTCTGGGAGGCCAATCCCGAAGCCATCAGGAGGGTTTGTTCTGACCCCTTCTCTTAACCTCTACAAACTCTGATTTCTTCAGTCATAACAAGGTAATTATTGAGGGGTGTCTTTGGACTGTAAGGGGTGTCTCCAGGCCCCTAATATTGATGACCTATCCTCAGGGTCCGACACCCCACACCCCCATGATCAGCTGATCCCTGCAGCCTCTGGCACTAGAACTAGCACTTTGGAGGGAACAGGAAGTACAGCTCCGTTCAAAGCATAGTGGCCGTGCTAGGTTACTGCAGCTCAGCTGCCATTCACTTCAGTGGGAGCTAAGCTGCAGTAACACAGCACGACCACTACACTTGGAACGGCGCTGTATATCCTGTTCCAATCTAAGTGCTAGTTCTAGTGCCAAAGGCTGGAGAGAACAACTGAGAGCTGGGGGTGCAGGGTGCAGGACCCTCACAAATCAGACATTAATGACCTCTCCTGAGGATAGGTCATCAATATCAGTATACCCACCGGTGACATTTATTGGGTGCAATTGAAAACGTCTGCTTCCTTCTTTCTTAATATACTTTGTGCTTCGATTTTTTTCAACTGAATTAAGATTTATAGATACATAGATAGCAAATGCTAGATGGGTCAGTGTCTTAGTGGACTGTGTACTTCTGGGGCAACGCTAGGCCAAAACATCCAGGGCTTGGGCCCCCCATGTATTGCAGAGGGCCCTGAAAGTAATTGCCACCGCAGATAAAACTGCATCACCTTTGTCAGAACGGCAATACAGTTGAATAGCTGAATAGAGTGACGGGACATGGAAACCAATGCTTCCTGGCACTGCTGTTCACTCTCATAGGCCACAGGTCACTAGGCCTGAAGCCTATCAGGCAGCACAGGTGGTCACGAAGCAATGACATCATTGCGACAGTCTAATACTCGACAATGACATGTTTGTCATAGGATGCAGCCAGAACGATGACTTCATGACAAAGACAACTTAGGCCACATGCCAGAAGAGGCCTATCTGAGGCACTATGGTCACTATTGGGGATGTTATAACTAATAGGGGCACTGTAGATGGTCCCTGTTACTACTAGGGGCACTATAGAGGGGTCTTATTAGTACTGGAGGCTCTACAGGTGGCATTATTGAGGGACCTTATTACTACTGGGGGCACTGCAGAGGAGCCCTATTACTACTTGGGGCACCAGGAAGTTATTAGTACTGAAGGCTCTACAGGGGGCCTTATTGAGGGCCTTATGTAGTGTACGGGAGAGTAATACCCCGTCACTACTGAAGGGTCACTTGGGTACTGTCGTTCCCCCTGTATTTATGGGGAGGTTGGTATAGAATATCTTATAATGTCATGCTATGTATTTTCCTGTTACTGTGAAACGTGCATTTGCAGGCCGGCTAGGGTGTAGTTCCAGCTCTGAGTCACTAGAGGGAGCTAGGGAACCCTAGGTTATATAAGGCCCAGTCAGGAAGTATAGCAGGGGACAGACAGTGGGAGCAGAGGTCAGAAATGATCCTGTGTCTGAGAGAAGGCCAGGCTATGGGCCTGTGAGGGCAGAGCAGGCCTGAAGCCTGCCGGCTAGGAGAGGGTAGTAAAGGCCCTGTAACCGGGTTCCGGATCCAAGGAAAAGGTTCCCCTCCTGAGTCACCATCCGTTCAGCTGAAGCAGCATAAGCGAGCCACAAGCCAAGACACAGATTACCACAGAGGCCGATCAGATAAAGCGAGAGGTACTCAAGATAACAGAGGAGGTACTAGATAAGGACAGCTTCAAGGGTACGCCAGATAAAGGGCATTAGACCTTGGAGAGGAAGTCACATGTAGCAGGACCAGTCAGGAATAGTGTGCAAGCCGCCTGTACTGCATCTCCTGTAATCAACACTCTGTATAATTCATCGCTAAGACCGGCCTTCCTGTAATGTCAAGAACCACCTGTATTCTTCTAAAACCAACCGTCTTTTATGGAACTGTGCACTACCAGTATCCGTGTATTATCCTGACTGATATTCAGTAAAAGTTCCAGTTTTTTGTTGGCTATCCTGTGCTTGCTTCATTCTTCCACCATACTTTACACGGCGTGTCACCGTTTAATTGACACTGGCGTCACGAACTGTTAAATACCTGCCTGTTCCAGTATTTGCCCCATTTGAAGACGACAGTGGATTCCAGGTTAGTGGTCAATCTGCACTACAAAGCCCAGCATACACTACTGACCCCCTGGGACACTGCATCGTTCTTTTTATCGTCACGAACAGGATACGCATACTTCTGAAGTGCAGAGAAGTGTGAACTGTGGGCTTTAACTATTCCACCACCGTATTACAAAGACTGCAACCTTTATTTCTAACTTGTGGATTACAATTGTGCCTGGGAGGAATCAAAGACGCTATACTGTGTTGCGCTACCCCCAGAGAGAAAATCGCATTTGTGGACTGTGTTTTACTGGACTTTTCATCATCCTGCTTGCTGTCAGTGAATTGCAGCATCAGGACACTTAAAATGGCCGCCGGCGCCATGAGGCTTTTTACTGCGCCATCAGGATGTGCAGAGGCGCGAATTTTTGGCGCCGAAACCTTCCAAGAAGAAGGAGGAGACGATTGCCCTGGAGCGCCACCCACCTTGAGGAGTGACGACGCGGCTGACTACTTTGAAGAGTTACGCCTGGGAGGCGGGGCTCAGATGGAGATAGACTGGCCCAGTGTGTGGGAGGAGTCAGAGTCGATGCAGCAACCAGGAAGAGAAGAGACGGTGTGCGCTGGAGGGAGAGAGGTTGAGACCACGTGCGAGTGGGGCGCCACTCCACCGGACTTTCCGGAGTTGGGGCCGTGGGATCCTCTAGCCTGGACGGCCACCCCCTGGGCCCAGGCCATGGACCTAAGCATCACCCGACCTGAGTCCCCACCGATTAGTCGCCGGCACGCAGAATGGCCGGCTATTATGGAGGAGTTGAGAGCCGCGGTGGCGAAAAAGAACACCAGCCGGAAGAAGCGGTTTGAGGAGATGGCTAAGTCCATACAGGGAGACTCCTTTCCGGGTAAGCCCCAGCTAGAAAGGCGCCGCGGGATCGTGGTGTCCTTTGATAAGGAAAAAGGCTATGGGTTTATCCAGGAGTTGGGGACTGGCCGGGACTTCTATGTCAACCGGCGATCGGTAAAACGGCACTACCTCCCGGAGCATCTCCACAATCTGACTATGGGGGAGATCATAGAGTACACCCCTGCCGAAAGTCTAAGGGGCCCCTACGCCACCGCAGTGACTCGCCCGAAGGCGCCGGCTGAGAACTGGGACTCTGGGAAAGAGAGGTCAGAGCCAGTTGAGACAGAGAGAGCGCATGTGGAAAAGGCCCGGACCACCCATCTGCAGAACCAGGCCTACCTCAGCCCAGACGTTTTCTGGGAGCCCATCGTGCTGCAGGGGCTAGAGGAGCGGTATCCCCCTCCGGATGCAGTGAGACGTGAGGAAGAGAAGGAGCGGCAAGACAGCTGCCGGCGGGCAGAGGAATGTGCTGAGGCCCGGCGACAAGCAACAGCAGCTACTGTTACCCCAGCGGCCACGGTCCCTGAACCTGCGGTAGCTCCAACCACCTGCACCAAAGCTGAACTAGAGGCCCTACGCAAGAGGGTGTATTGGGTGGCGGACCTCGGTTGCGCTGGAGGCGTGCAGTGGTTTCCATTCCCGAGGACGGAGGCTGAAATGGAGGCCGTGAAAGACAAACCTCCCCCTCTAAAAATTGTCAGGGGAGACGGGTTCCAAATGTGGCCGGCCTTGCCAGAACAACTGCTGCAGGTTCCCTATGTCGACTCGTCATCTGAGGAAGAACATGATACTCGTCTGTGAGTACTTCTGCCCTCTTGTCCATCTCCTTAATGGCCGTTTGTCCCTCCATTTGGCAGAGCTGGTGAAGCTCGCTGCCAGTTACCCACGGCCGGTGGCATCCTAGTTAAATAATGTGCCACTGTGTATCAATGCTTCCAGCTGCCTTTGTTTTGTTTGGGACATCCGGTTTGCTGCTACAATCCCAGTTGTGCCTTATTTTGCACTGTTTTTCCCTTTTTATCCCCATTTCAGGTTGAAAAGACATTTTTATGTCAGCACTGTTTTAAAGGGTAAACAGGACTTGCCAGGATAACATGGCCCTGGTATTGTCAGAGTCCTGTATTGTCATTTTATATATGTGCTGCTGACAGTGTTCAATAACCGGTTGTTTTTATTCATGCCTATGTGCCCAGAGATGGACTTCCTATGTGCAAGCCTCTGAGATGTTGATATTGCTATGGACTTATTTATTGTCATGGACTATCCTGGTTCTTTAAACATCTCGCTGTGCCAGGTCAGCTCCCCCGTTCCACTCACTATCCTGAGAAAAAGAGAACGACGCCCCTTGTCACCGGACTTCACCATTTCCAATTGGGTCTGATAAGAGTGTAAATGACATATATGTATGCATGCATGTGTCTTTCTCTATTTCAGGTCATGATTCCAGTTGGGCGGGCCCTGATGGAGTACGAGGTCGTACTCAGCTTAAAGCAGCGGGGTATGTAGTGTACGGGAGAGTAATACCCCGTCACTACTGAAGGGTCACTTGGGTACTGTCGTTCCCCCTGTATTTATGGGGAGGTTGGTATAGAATATCTTATAATGTCATGCTATGTATTTTCCTGTTACTGTGAAACGTGCATTTGCAGGCCGGCTAGGGTGTAGTTCCAGCTCTGAGTCACTAGAGGGAGCTAGGGAACCCTAGGTTATATAAGGCCCAGTCAGGAAGTATAGCAGGGGACAGACAGTGGGAGCAGAGGTCAGAAATGATCCTGTGTCTGAGAGAAGGCCAGGCTATGGGCCTGTGAGGGCAGAGCAGGCCTGAAGCCTGCCGGCTAGGAGAGGGTAGTAAAGGCCCTGTAACCGGGTTCCGGATCCAAGGAAAAGGTTCCCCTCCTGAGTCACCATCCGTTCAGCTGAAGCAGCATAAGCGAGCCACAAGCCAAGACACAGATTACCACAGAGGCCGATCAGATAAAGCGAGAGGTACTCAAGATAACAGAGGAGGTACTAGATAAGGACAGCTTCAAGGGTACGCCAGCTATAGGGCATTAGACCTTGGAGAGGAAGTCACATGTAGCAGGACCAGTCAGGAATAGTGTGCAAGCCGCCTGTACTGCATCTCCTGTAATCAACACTCTGTATAATTCATCGCTAAGACCGGCCTTCCTGTAATGTCAAGAACCATCTGTATTCTTCTAAAACCAACCGTCTTTTATGGAACTGTGCACTACCAGTATCCGTGTATTATCCTGACTGATATTCAGTAAAAGTTCCAGTTTTTTGTTGGCTATCCTGTGCTTGCTTCATTCTTCCACCATACTTTACACGGCGTGTCACCGTTTAATTGACACTGGCGTCACGAACTGTTAAATACCTGCCTGTTCCAGTATTTGCCCCATTTGAAGACGACAGTGGATTCCAGGTTAGTGGTCAATCTGCACTACAAAGCCCAGCATACACTACTGACCCCCTGGGACACTGCACTTATTACTACTGGGGACACTTTTGGCGGCCTTATTCCTGGTGGGGGCACTTTAGAAGGCCTTATTAGAGGTACTACTGGAGGTGAAACAAGTCCCTGAAGAGCCAGTGCAGAGGATGGGAGTGGTAGTGGCCCTGATGAATTGTAGTGTCACAGTGTACTCTCTCTGGGGATCTGTGCAGTGAAAAGGTGGTATAAGGAATCAGGCCAGGAGTAAAAGTAGAAAATTTTCTGTTTACTTAGTGAGAAATATAATTTGTGGTACATCCAGCAGCAGTTCATACAAAGTGCAATCCCTGTCCCCAGATAATGAGGTATGGTGGCTGGATAAATGGCAATTAGATGGCACTTCGGAGTTGCTGTCTTACTGATGTCTCTCTCTTGTAATTCTGGCTTACAGCAGTTTTATGGAGATAGATGTCCACTATGTAATACAGACTTGGAGTGAGACTGGCCTGAATGGTGTTTAGATGATGGGTGTCTAACCTGTATTCACTCACCTGCAGCAAGGTCTGTAAAGCTGTTCATTGCTTGTCAATCTGCTGACTAGGCACAGTGTGGCTTCTAAGATGGAAGTAATCTTGGTTCTGTGAATCTGTCTGAAGTAGTGGTCCCACAGGAGAACTGGATAAGGTTCCTTGGAGAAGTAGCTCAAGCATCTGCTGATTTCCTCTACTTTAAAAGGACAAGAACCCCCTCCTGGCAGAAAGTAAAACCAGGCCTCTCCCACCAAAAGGGGAGGAACAGGGTAAATAAACCAGTCCCTGCCAATGATACCCCTGCATGCTGGTGTACTGAGCATAAACATACCATTAATAATACATAACATACAAAACAAGGGCAGATGCCCCCAGGTCTTGAATACTGCAGAGGCACTGCAGCATCCCAGACCTTCAGAGCACTATTGGGGGGCACGTTAGGGGGCCTTATTACTACTGGGGACAGTTAATAGGGCTTTATTACTATTAGAGCCACTTTGGGGAGCTGTATCATTATGGAGGGCACTACAGTCCATTATTGCTACAGGCACTGCGGTGGGGCATTATTATTATTGGCACAATATGCAGGGCACTGCACTTAATGTGGATACTCTCGGGGAGCATAATCACTGTAGGAGGCACTATTGGGAAATACTATAATACTGCTTCCTATGTACAAGAATATATCTACTATAATACTACCTCCTATGTACAAGAATATAACTACTATAATACTGCCTCCTATGTACAAGAATATAACTACTATAATACTGCTCCTATGTACAAGAATATAACTACTATAATACTGCCTCCTATGTACAAGAATATAACTACTATAATACTGCCTCCTATGTACAAGAATATAACTACTATAATACTGCTCCTATGTACAAGAATATAACTACTCTCCAGGCCGCGAGAGTACTTATCCCACAGCACTGGTTGAGTACGGAACCCCCCTCAGTGGAGGCATGGCTGAAAAAAGTAGACCATATATGTCGTATGGAGGAGCTTGCGAGTTGGGAGGACAGGAACCACAATAAGTATGTCAAGCTGTGGTCACCATGGTTTCTATTTAGGGACGATTCGTCTGTGCCTTCTAGATGCATTTAACCAAGAAGAACGTTAGGCGGAGTAATACTTGCGCATTGTTGCCAGATAGCCTGGAGTGTGTCTGTGCTGAAGATATTTAGTACCTGCTTATATGCCTAAATCTGCGTCATGTACTTCCTTTGATTGACGAGCTACGTATGTACAAGTGTCATGGATGGATTGTTGTTTCTTAGTTTTTCCCCCTTAATTTCTCCTCCCTTTCCCCTTCTTCCCCCCCCCCCTCCTTCCTTACCCTCCCTCCTGTCCCTACATTCTTGTGTTATTTGATTCAATAGATATGCTGCAAGACTAGTGTACATTTTAAGGGCAATCAAGTATTTGCCATATCGTATTACCATAATGTGATGTGATTATACTGTCGGTACCTGTACGTTGAGCATCTTTAATGTACTGTTATTTATGCATGGAACTATGTTCAGGCCTGTGTCAGGGACCAGATATGTATGTTTTAAGCGATGTGCGCTTTTGATTGTCTTTTGATTGTCATTTTATATGATACGGCAGGATGTAGCAATACGTCATTTCTGCTATTTTCTCAATAAAAAGAAAATTTTCAAAGAATATAACTACTATGGGGGCGGAGCCTGGCTGCGTAGCTGGATGGCTGCACGTTGCTGAGCTCCTCATCCTTACCGGTGTATTAACCCCTTTTAATCAGCTAACAGCACTGCACTAATGGGCAAAACGGGCAAGGATCGATCCAGGGATCCAGGGGATCCTACTCCTGTGAAATCTAGACAGCCCGACATGGATCAATACCTCAAAAAACATGCAAAGCTAAGGTCGGCTGAGACTCCCAAGATGGCGCCTGCTCCGGCCCAGGCATCCGACATGGAGGAAGACACTGATGGCGGGAGTGTTTCCGAAACGTCCACCTGTAAATCGAGGAGGCAGAGGGGCTCATTTACAAAAGCGGCACTACTGGAGGTGCTTAACTCAGCTTTAGCCCCGATCAAGAAAGATCTTACAGAGATTAAAGAAGACCTCCGGAGCATGGGTCACCGGGTGTCAGACCTGGAGGGCGCGCAGGAGGCGGCTCTTCAGAGAGAAGAGAAAGCTTACAAGGCGATTAGCTCCCACACGGACCTGCTCAATGAAGCGCTCCTGAGGGTCGAGGACCAGGAGAATCGGAGCCGCAGGAGGAATCTTAGGATTCGCGGGCTCCCAGAATCCTTCGCCAGCGAAGCGCTGGAGAAAGTGGCGCAGGAGATTTTCGCCGACCTGTTGGGGCCTGAGAGAGCGGGCCGAATAATAATTGAGAGGATTCACCGAGCGCTGAGGCCCAAGCCGAAGAATACAGATCCACCACGAGATGTCATTTGCGGCCTCCTCAGTTTTATCGACACCGCAGCGATTATGAAAGCAGGAAGAGAAGCGGAGCAGCTGCAGTATGGAGGTACGCCGATTATGTTTTTTCAGGATCTGGCCCCATCCACGCTCGCTAAACGGCGTATCCTCAAGCCGCTCCTGGACGCCCTTAGAGCCGCAGCTACCCCGTTTCGGTGGCTTTATCCGTTCGGGATTGCGGTCCTCAAGAACGGTCGCCAGATTTCTATCCGGTCGCCGAAAGACCTTCATGCCAGTTGGGCTCAGCTGGGATTAAGCCCGATCGAGATCCCGTCATGGATGCCGGCCGACATGGAGGACCCACCTCTCCCGCCACCCCAGGCGGCTGAATGGCGCCCTGTCTGCAACAAAAGGTCTCCCAGGGCTAGGGCTGAAAGGTCTGCTCACCCTCCTACCTGAGCACAGAGGATGTGTGAAGAGCTTTCTATCCTGTTCCTGTTCCAAGCGAAGTTCCTGGGACTGATTGCATGAGGGTGAAGTTGGCAGATGCTTTTATGTTCCCTGAGGGCTTTAGGCCTGATTATGAGTTGCTCTGTCTGCTTGTTGCGGAAAATAATGTCTGAAACTGCAGTTACAGTTTCATTGCTGTTGGGTTCTGTGCCTTACCTGTTCTCTGATGGCTTTGGGCCTGATTACAGGCCAGTCATGGTCGCCTGTTGCGTGATATGATGTCTCAGAGTGCAGGCATGGTATGATTCAATCGAGGTTCTGTTCCTTGCCTGTTCCCTGCTCTTTTTTCTAATATGCAGGGGTTCACCCGGGTTTACCTTTGGGTTACCCCCCTTTCCTTGTGAGATGGCCAGTATTTGGCCTTCTGTAGCTCTGCGGGACCCCCCACCTGACAGACCCCGGCTGGTAGCCGCGATGAGAAAGGGTCGTGTTGTCGGGTGCTCAGTAGGGCTTTATATGCAGAATATATTTGCGATATTGTTAAATGTCTTTTCTGTCTATCTTCCCTCCTTACCTTGTGTGTCTCCCCCCCCCTCCCCCCCCCCCCCCCTCATCCACCATCGGATGTCATATATTGCATATTCAAATGCTGAATGTCCGTTTTCTGTTTCAGAATGTCGTCTATTGTGATCTCTTCCTTTAACGCCCGGGGAATGAACGAGCCTTGCAAACGGTCCCAAATCCTGGCCCTTTTACAGAGGGATAAAGTGTCTATAGCATTCTTCCAGGAAACCCACTTCCGAGAGGGTAAGACCCCCAAATTGCCCCCCAAACGGTTTTCTCAGTGGTTCCACAGCACGTATAGTTCGGCTAGCAGGGGTGTCAGCATAGCAATCCACAAACAGCTCCCCTTTAAGCACTCTGCCGTTTCTGCAGACCCTGAGGGTCGTTACCTGTTTGTTAAGGGCGCTATCGCTGACACTCCTGTTACCCTGGCAACTGTATATGCTCCCAACAGAGGGCAGGTTGCTTGGCTCCTTCAGACCCTTGGCCTACTATCCTCCTTTAAGGAGGGAATGGTCGTCCTAGGAGGCGATTTCAATGCTACCCTTGATCCTGCACTAGACGCTTCTAATGGGAAGTCTGCCATTACACATGCCCGTTTGCGACGCCTTAAGGTAGCCCTACAGAGGTTGGGAGTTCTAGATATCTGGCGCACCACTAACCCTACTGGTAGGGATTTTTCCTTTTATTCAGCTGCTAAACTATCTTACCATAGATTAGACTATTTATTTGTGTCCAAATCCTGGGCTAACAGAGTCATCAATTCCCACATAGGGAACATCACCCTGTCTGACCACGCTCCGGTATTTCTGAACATGTCCCTTCGGGACCTCCCAAAGAGGGAATGGAATTGGCGTATTAATGAGACTATTATCTCGGACCCCTCCCATGCTGCTAAATTATCTTCTATCATAAAGGATTTCTTCACATCTAATACTACAGGCCCTGACGCTCCCTCCCCTGCTATTATTTGGGAAACCCATAAGGCGGTCCTGAGAGGCGAACTAATAGCTTTAGGGGCACATATTAAAAAACAACGGAATCAGGCTATGACGACACTTCTCTCCCAGATTCAGGCTCTAGAGCTAACGCACAAATCCTCCCAGGCCCTTAGCTGTGCCTCAGAGCTCGCAGAAGCCCGTACTAAGCTCAAGAACCTGCTCAATGTCACCTCAGCTAAGCTTTTACTTAGAGCCAAATTCCGTTCGTACGCGCACGGAGATAAAGGGAATAGACTGATGTCCGCTTTAGTGAAGAAACAAAGAACTGACTCCTTTATTGCGGCAGTTAAAGATGACAAAGGCGTCCTTCATAAAGGGACCCCAGACATCGCTAAGACCTTTTGTGCCTTCTATCGGGACCTATACAACCTTAAAACACCGGATCATATGTCACCAGCTCAATTAGGTGAAGCGACAGAGAAATTCCTCTCCTCCCTCCGGTTACCTACTATTACCCCAGCTCAGTCAGCCCAGCTCCTGTCTCCTATCACAGACGATGAAATTTGTAAGGTTCTCTCCTCCATACCCTCAGGGAAAAGCCCAGGTCCTGATGGTTTTACCATATCTTACTACAAATCCTTTAAGCAGATCTTAGTTCCCCATTTTAATACCTTATGTAACTACTTACTCCAAGGAGGCTCCCTCCCTCCCCAATCGCTTTCAGCCCATATCACGGTAATCCACAAGGAAAATAAGGATCCCCTAAATTGCGGGAGCTACCGCCCTATCTCGCTACTAAATACGGACGTTAAGTGGTGGGCCAAAATCCTGGCTCAACGAATTCAGTCGGTTCTCCCTGGCATTATCAACGAGGAGCAGGTGGGGTTCGTCTCTGGCAGGCAGGGAAGCGAAAATACGGTCCGTGTCATACAATTGATCACGCATGCTCGTCAGCAATCAATACCCTTAGCTCTTCTCAGCACAGACGCAGAGAAGGCCTTTGACAGGATCAGTTGGCAATTCATGTCTCGTGCACTGTTGAAGTTTGGCCTTCCGGACCAGTTCATCCAATCCATTTTCTCACTCTACTCGCTCCCCTCTGCCAGAATACGGATTAATGGAACACTCTCTCCAGCTTTTCCCATTAATAATGGGACGAGGCAGGGGTGCCCACTCTCACCTGCCCTCTTTGTTATTGTCATGGAGACCCTGCTGGCCAGGATCAGGCAAGATCCGGACATTAAGGGAATCACCTTGGGGTCGCATAACCATCTGACGGCCGCTTTCGCAGACGACCTTTTGGTCATAACGTCCAACCCTCTAACTTCTTTCCCCAGACTTCAAGCCCTTTTTGAGGACTATGGAGCGGTCTCAAATTTTAAGATCAACTATACTAAGTCACAGGCTCTGAATATTTCTTGCCCTTCCGCTACCGTGGATACGCTTAAAGGTATCGCTGCCTTCTCCTGGGCCACTAAGTCAATCCCTTTTCTGGGTACACATATCTCAGCAAGACCGGAAGACCTTTTTGAGTTAAATTATGTACCTCTGCTGAAATCCATTAGATCACACTTACAAGCTTTGAAGCTTCCGTTTATCTCTTGGATTGGGCGGAAAAACTTCATTAAAGCTTTTATCGTCCCCAGACTGCTGTACCTCATCCAAACACTCCCTATATGGCTGCCCCATTCCTTCTTTGTGGAGGTCCGCAGGGTCATCTCAACCTTTGTTTGGTCTGGAGGGTCCCCTAGACTGGCTTATGCCACTCTCACTCGGGAGAGGAGGTTGGGAGGCTTCGGCCTACCCGACATATACCTTTACTACAAAGCATCGATGCTGAACAGAGCTTTGAGCCTCATCGCCTGGCGCCCTCTCGGCCTTGTCTCCCGACTGGAGTGTTATCTGCTCTCATATAGGGACAAGTTAGTTCTTGGGGGTTTACGCAAATGTACTGCTAATAATAAGTTTACCTCGCCAATATGGAAGGGTCTGTTACTGGAATGGACCAAACTATATGGGTCCTCTACCCTTAGGTTCCCAAGCTTGAATCTCCCCTTAGATCTGCTGCAGGCATATGTACACCCTGCCACCTCTGATGCAACAGGAATTTGGGCTATACTAGCCAACTTTAAACTGAAAGACGTCATAACTGCATCAGGTGCCTTAAATTGGAGTAAAATATTTGAAACCCCGAGGGTTCAAGCAGCCTCTTTCCTATCGCTTATGGCTTTTAAAAAAGATTTAGCGCTTTTGGAATCTTTGCCCAGGCCCACGGTTGATCCCTCTTGGCTGGAGGGGAAAATCTCTAACGCCCTTCGCCCCAAGAAACCTCTCTCCACATTCTACAGAGAGTTACTCTCCTCCGCACCTCCAGATCTGTGGTTCCTTGCAGCTTGGGAGAAGGAACTGTCTCTGACTCTGTCAGAACCTGAAAAGGCGTTCATCCTCACACACTCACATGGTTTCAACCGTTGTATTAGAATCCAGGCAAACTCTTATAAATTACTTACAAGATGGTATAAGACGCCGGAATTCCTTCACAAGCTCAATCCCGCTATCCCAAACAACTGCTGGAGGTGTGGAGGAGACATTGGCTCTTTGTCTCATATTTGGTGGAGCTGCGAGAAAATCAAACCGTTCTGGGTTGAGGTAGGGACAGCTATTAACAGGATATGTAACATCCAGATTACCTTAGATGCAAAACTCCTGCTGCTCTGGTGCCCGAATAGCACGCTCACCCCTTCAAAATATAATCTACCAACCATGCTTATTACAGCAGCTCGACTGCTGATCCCTCTTTTATGGAAAAATGTATCAGCCCCTTCGCTCTTGATGTGGACGGAAAAAATTGACCAACTATATCGGTTTGAAGAATTAGCCCACTGGGAAAATGACTCTAGAGCAGTTTTTGTAAAAATATGGTCTCCTTGGAAGCTATATCGCAAATTCTAGGCTTAGGCATGTCTTGAATTAAGAGTTTGATCGACATCCAACTCTCCCCCTCCCCTCCCATCTCCCCCCAATCCACCTTCCCTTGTCTTGTTAGTATCCCCCCCTCGTCAGATATTTGTTCATATTAGTTCACATATGTCACTTTATTATTTGAAGTCGTGTATGCAATTACTTTGAATATACTGTGATTGCTGATTTTGCACTTTTCCAGCTGCGTCTGGTCACAAGATGTATGACTCTCTACATGACTGTGTATCTTTCTCAAATAAAAAGAAATTTGATAAAGAATATAACTACTATAATACTGCTCCTATGTACAAGAATATAACTCCTATAATACTGATCCTATGTACAAGACTATAACTACTATAATACTGCTATGTACAAGAATATAACTACTATAATACTGCTCCTATGTACAAGAATATACCTACTATAATACTGCCTCCTATGTACAAGAATATAACTACTATAATACTGCTCCTATGTACAAGAATATACCTACTATAATACTGCTCCTATATACAAGAATATAACTACTATAATACTGCTCCTATGTACAAGAATATAACTACTATAATACTGCCTCCTATGTGCAAGAATATAACTACTATAATACTGCCTCCTATGTACAAGAATATAACTACTATAATACTGCCTCCTATGTACAAGAATATAACTACTATAATACTGCCTCCTATATACAAGAATATAACTACTATAATACTGCTCCTATGTACAAGAATATAACTACTATAATACTGCCTCCTATGTGCAAGAATATAACTACTATAATACTGCCTCCTATGTACAAGAATATAACTACTATAATACTGCTCCTATGTACAGGAATATAACTACTATATTACTGCCTCCTATGTACAAGAATATAACTACTATAATACTGCTCCTATGTACAAGAATATAACTACTACAATACTGCTCCTATGTAGAAGAATATAACTACTATAATACTGCTCCTATGTAGAAGAATATAACTACTATAATACTGCTCCTATGTACAAGAATATAACTACTATAATACTGCTCCTATGTACAAGAATATAACTACTACAATACTGCTCCTATGTACAAGAATATAACTACTATAATACTGCCTCCTATGTACAAGAATATAACTACTATAATACTGCCTCCTGTGTATAAGAATATAACTACTATAATAATGCTCCTATGTACAAGAATAAAACTACTATAATACTGCCTCCTACGTACAAGAATATAACTACTATAATACTGCTATGTACAAGAATATAACTACTATAATACTGCTCCTATGTACAAGAATATACCTACTATAATACTGCCTCCTATGTACAAGAATATAACTACTATAATACTGCTCCTATGTACAAGAATATACCTACTATAATACTGCTCCTATATACAAGAATATAACTACTATAATACTGCTCCTATGTACAAGAATATAACTACTATAATACTGCCTCCTATGTGCAAGAATATAACTACTATAATACTGCCTCCTATGTACAAGAATATAACTACTATAATACTGCCTCCTATGTACAAGAATATAACTACTATAATACTGCCTCCTATATACAAGAATATAACTACTATAATACTGCTCCTATGTACAAGAATATAACTACTATAATACTGCCTCCTATGTGCAAGAATATAACTACTATAATACTGCCTCCTATGTACAAGAATATAACTACTATAATACTGCTCCTATGTACAGGAATATAACTACTATATTACTGCCTCCTATGTACAAGAATATAACTACTATAATACTGCTCCTATGTACAAGAATATAACTACTACAATACTGCTCCTATGTAGAAGAATATAACTACTATAATACTGCTCCTATGTAGAAGAATATAACTACTATAATACTGCTCCTATGTACAAGAATATAACTACTATAATACTGCTCCTATGTACAAGAATATAACTACTACAATACTGCTCCTATGTACAAGAATATAACTACTATAATACTGCCTCCTATGTACAAGAATATAACTACTATAATACTGCCTCCTGTGTATAAGAATATAACTACTATAATAATGCTCCTATGTACAAGAATAAAACTACTATAATACTGCCTCCTACGTACAAGAATATAACTACTATAATACTGCTCCTATGTACAAGAATATAACTACTATAATACTGCTCCTATATACAATAATATAACTACTATAATACTGCTCCTATGTACAAGAATATAACTACTATAATACTGCTCTTATGTACAAGAATATAACTACTATAATACTGCCTCCTATGTACAAGAATCTAACTACTATAATACTGCTCCTATGTATAAGAACATAACTACTATAATACTGCTCCTATGTACAAGAATATAACTACTATAATACTGCTCCTATGTACAAGAATATAACTACTATAATACTGCTACTATGTACAAGAATATAACTACTATAATACTGCCTCCTATGTACAAGAATATAACTACTATAATACTGCCTCCTATGTACAAGAATATAACTGCTATAATACTACTCCTATGTACAAGAATATAACTACTATAATACTGCTCCTATGTACAAGAATATAACTACTATATAATTACAGCTATGGTCAATGAAACACCACCTTCCCCTGACTGTCCTCAGTGTTGATGCAGAGAAGGCCTTCGACCGGGTTAACTGGGACTTCATGACAAAAACTCTGCACAGGTTTGGCATCCCAGAGCGGGTCCAGGATGCAGTCGTGACGCTATATAGTAACCCGAGCACGAGAAAAAGGCCCCTTTCACACGAGCGGGATGGATTAGGTCCGGATGCGTTCAGGATGCGTTCAGTGAAACTCGCACTATTTTGCAAGCAAGTTCAGTCAGTTTTGTCTGCGATTGTATTCAGTTGTTCAGTTTTTTCCGCGCGGGTGCAATGCGTATTGATGTTTTTTCACTCGCGTGATAAAAAACTGAATCCGGACCCATTCATTTCTATGGGGCTGTGCACATGAGTGGTGATTTTCATGCATCACTTATGCGTTGCGTGAAAATCGCAGCATGCTCTATATTGTGCGTTTATCACGCAACGCAGGCCCCATAGAAGTGAATGGGGCTGAGTGAAAATCGCAAGCATCCGCAAAGGACCTGTGGTGATGTCACATCACATGGTCCAATCACATGGTCCCTCACCACGGTGATGGACCATGTGATTGGACCATGTAATGTGACGTCACCACAGGTCGTTTAGCCGGCAGCTCATGATTAAAGAAGTAAGGAGATCGGCAACTACGCGATCAAGAGGAGAAGGTGAGTTAATTATTTTTTATTTTTTAACTCTCAATTGACCTTTTACTTAGCATTCTATATTCAGAATGGTATTATTTTTCATTATAACCATGTTATAAGGGAAAATAATTACATCTACACAACACCGAACCCAAACCTGAACTTCAGTGAAGAAGTTCGGGTCTGGGTACCACAGTCAGTTTTTTTGCAAAACGCATTGCACCCGCGCAATAAAAACTGAACAATGGAACGCAATCGCAGTCAAAACTGACTGCAATTGGGTACCTACTCTCGCGGGTCTGCCGCAAGACACCCGGGACGCATTCTGAACAAATCCGTCACGCCCGTGTGAACCCAGCCTAAGAGTTAATGGCACTTTGTCGCCATCCTTCCCCATACACAACGGGACGCGTCAGGGCTGCCCCCTGTCTCCAGCTCTCTACATCCTGGTGATGGAGACTCTTCTCCAGGTTATCAGAGATCACCCCGCTCAAAGGGCGGCTTTGTGGGACCTGACCTCCACATCACTACACACATAAGTGCTGCTTGAAGGTACTAGCTCAGTCATTAAGCACCTCAATAAGGAGCATGATTTATTTCCTACTCCATCAGCTAAGATGCCTGCAGACTTAGCCCCATTCGGAGCTAGACCCAAAGTAGAACGAACACCTCAGTTCTAGAGCCAGTTCAGGGAATACGTGATAGCAGATGTTCTTGAAGGTACTAGAGATAAGCTTCCAGACAAGCACCCTCTTAGACAGGTTTGGGATGAATCCAATTTTCTATACCTTATAGAACTACAGTAACATCCGTGGGCAAGACACTTCTGTCTAAAGGTAATCCTAGCACGGCACCAACATGGGTTCTCCCGATGCGTGAAAGTTCAGGAGCATTCATATAAAGTTCTCACACAGTGGTACCGCACACCAAAGAACTTATTTCTCAGTGGTCTTAGTGACAATGACAAATGCTTGAGGTGCAAGGAAGGTAGAGGGACTCTACTGCAAATATTTTGGACCTGCCCCAAAATAAGACCATACTGGGACCAAATCTCAAGGTCCATCAACTTGACTTTGGGTACAAGTGTACCACTATCACTGGAGTTGGTGCTTCTATGGCTGCCCACAAAGGCCCTATCACCCTCAAAAGGCAACCTTGCAAAACACCTAATACAAGCAGCTCGTCTGCTCATCCCTCAATGATGGCTTAGCACAGAGCCTCCAACATTCTCTCACTGGGTATCCAAGGTCGATTGCTTGCACAGGCTAGAACTAGCTAGCTGGGGCACTAGGACTCATGAGAAACACAGGACACTGGAACCCTTGGTTGACTTCCAAGCAATCACTTGGGGCTTAAACTCTCCAGACCCAAACATAGGGACCCCTGATACACTATCACCTATACACCTGACTGGGTGTAGGATCAGTGCACTAATAGGAGTTACAGAATTGGGTTAGCCAAGGCTCTAGTCAGACATCTCAGACTTTCCCATCGACCACACTGCCCAGTTAGGCCTCATGCACACGACCGTTGTGTGCATCCGTGGCCGTTGTGCCGTTTTCCGTTTTTTTCGCGGACCCATTAACTTTCAATGGGTCCGTGGAAAAATCGGAAAATGCACCGTTTTGCAGCCGAGACCGTGATCCGTGTATCCTGTCCGTCAAAAAAATAGGACCTGTCCTATTTTTTTGATGGACAACGGTTCACGGACCCATTCAAGTCAATGGGTCCGTGAAATAACACGGATGCACACAAGATTGGCATCCGTGTCCGTGATCCGTGGCCGTAGGTTGCTTTCATACAGACGGATCCGAAGATCCGTCTGCATAAAAGCTTTTTCAGAGGTGAGTTTTCACTTCGTGAAAACTCAGATCCGACAGTATATTCTAACACAGAGGCGTTCCCATGGTGATGGGGACGCTTCAGGTTAGAATATACTGTAAAACTGTGTACACGACTGCCCCCTGCTGCCTGGAAGGTGCTGCCAGGCAGCAGGGGGCAGACCCCCCCCCCCCCTGTAGTTAACTCATTGGTGTCCAGTGGGCCCCCCTCCCTCCCCTGTAGATAACTCATTGGTGTCCAGTGGGCCCCCCTCCCTCCGCTGTAGTTAACTCATTGGTGTCCAGTGGGCCCCCCTCCCTCCCCTGTAGTTAACTCATTGGTGTCCAGTGGGCCCCCCCTCCCTCCCCTGTAGATAACTCATTGGTGTCCAGTGGGCCGCCCCTCCCTCCCCTGTAGTTAACTCATTGGTGTCCAGTGGCCCCCCTCCCTCCCCTGTAATTAACTCATTGGTGTCCAGTGGACCCCCCCCCCCTCCCTCCCCTGTAGTTAACTAGTTGGTGGCCAGTGGGCCCTCTCCCCTCCCTCCCCCTCCTAATTAAAATCGCCCCCTCTATCATTGGTGGCAGTGGAGACTACCGATCGGAGTCCCAGTGTAATCGCTGGGGCTCCGATTGGTAACCATGGCAACCGGGACGCTACTGCAGTCCCGGTTGCCATGGTTGCTTAGCAATTTGTAGAAGCATCATACTTACCTGCGAGCTGCGATGTCTGTGACCGGCCGGGAGCTCCTCCTACTGGTAAGTGACAGATCATTAGGCAATGCACCGCACAGACCTGTCACTTACCAGTAGGAGGAGCTCCCGGCCGGTCAGAAATTGCTGCTCACAGGTAAGTATGATGCTTCTACAAATTGCTAAGCAACCATGGCAACCGGGACTGCAGTAGCGTCCCGGTTGCCATGGTTACCGATCGGAGCACCAGCGATTATACTGGGACTCCGATCGGTAGTCTCCACTGCCACCAATGATAGGAGGGCGATTTTAATTAGGAGGGGGAGGGAGGGGAGAGGGCCCACTGGCCACCAACGAGTTAACTACAGGGGAGGGAGGGGGGGGCTGGCTATCAACGAGTTATCTACAGCGGAGGGAGGGGGGCCCACTGGACACCAATGAGTTAATTACAGGGGAGGGAGGGCGGCCCACTGGACACCAATGAGTTAATTACAGGGGAGGGAGGGGGCCCACTGGACACCAATGAGTTAACTACAGGGGAGGGAGGGGGGGCGGCCGCACTGGCCACCAATGAGTTAAAAACGGGGGGGGGGGGGGGTCTGCCCCCTGCTGCCAGGCAGCAGGGGGCAGTCATGTACACAGTTTTTCAGTATATTCTAACCTGAAGCGTCCCCATCACCCGATCCGTTTGAAATGGCACCATATTGTGTCAACGTCAAACGGATCCGTCCCCATTGACTTGCATTGTAATTCAGAACGGGTCCGTTTGGCTCCGCACGGCCAGGCGGACACCAAAACGACTTTTTTTTCATGTCCGTGGATCCTCCAAAAATCAAGGAAGACCCACGGACGAAAAAACGGTCACGGATCACGGACCTACGGACCCCGTTTTTGCGGACCGTGAAAAAAAAACTGTCGTGTGCATAAGGCCTTAGAAGGGCAAGTTTCCCCTTCTCTCCCTGTTAACGTTCACATATAAATTGCGTTATGTCATTTATTGCAACTGCTCAGGTATACTGTATGACCGTCCATACTGCTTACAGGTCTCCTATATATATTATTCTAATAAGCCACATGACATTGCATGGACAGGTATACTATGCACTATATCTAAGAAATGATAAGCTCAGAGTCCTCTCTACAAATGCTCGCAGTTTAGGTAAAAAAATCAATGAACTTGGGTCAATAATGGCATCTGAGAATGTAGATTTAGTGGCTGTTACGGAGACATGGTTTAATGAAAGAAATGACTGGGACATAACCATACCAGGGTACTCTTGATACAGAAGAGACAGAGAAGGCAAGAAAGGAGGAGGAGTGGCCCTGTATGTGAAAGATAGCATTAAATCTAACCTAATACAAGTTGGTGAGGCCAACATAGAGTCAGTTTGGGTTACGTTGCAGTTTGCTAATCATGCAGTAACTCGTGTAGGTGTGATATATAGACCACCTGATCAAGTTAAAGAACTAGATGATCTACTAGTTGAAGAAATAGCTAAAATGACAATGAAAGGAGAAGTTATCATTATGGGAGATTTCAATCTTCCAGATATAAACTGGAAAACCAAAATAGCAAGTTCTACCAGGAGTACAGATATTCTAAATTCCCTACTGGGGTTATCCCTACAACAAATGGTTGAGGAGCCAACCCGGAGGGAGGCCATTTTGGATTTGATATTCACAAATGGGGATTCGGTATATGATGTCATTGTAGGCGAAACCTTGGGATCTAGTGATCACCAGTCAGTGTGGTTTAATATAAGAACTGTGAAAGAGTCCCACCACACAAAAACAAAAGTTTTAGATTTTAGAAAAACAGACTTTTCAAAAATGAAATTAGTCATAAATGAGTCCTTATCAGACTGGAACGGATTACATGGAGTCCAGGAGAAATGGGACTACTTAAAAGGTGCATTATTGAAGGCAACAGAAAATTGCATTAGACTTGTCAGTAAAAGCAAAAAAAAGGAAGAGACCACTGTGGTACTCAGCAGAAGTGGCCCAAATCATTAAAAATAAAAAGCTAGCATTTTGTAATTATAAAAAAACCCAGAGCAATGAAGATAAGGAAATCTACAAGATTAGGCAGAAAGAGGCCAAGCAAGTTATAAGAACTTCTAAAGCGCAGGCAGAAGAAAAACTAGCTCAGTCTATGAAAAAAGGGGATAAGACATTCTTCAGATATATAAATGAAAAAAGGAAATTAAAACAAGGAATAAGTAAATTAAAAATAAAGGACGGAAGGTATGTAGAAGAGAATAAAGGGCTAGCCGACTGCCTTAATGAATACTTCTGTTCAGTTTTTACAAAAGAAAAAGAAGGAGAAGGACCTCCACTAGAAAGGATGACTATTAAATCGTTTGATGCATGTGTCTTTACAGAGGAAGATGTTCTAAGTTTGCTGTCTAAAGTGAAGACAAATAAGTCACAGGGGCCTGATGAGATACACCCAAAATTATTAAAAGAGCTTAGTGGTGAGCTGGCAAAACCGTTAACAGATTTATTTAACCAATCATTAGTAACAGGAGTCGTCCCGGAAGATTGGAAATTGGCAAATGTCGTGCCCATTCACAAGAAAGGTAGTAGGGAGGAATCGAGCAACTATAGACCAGTGAGTCTGACATCAATAGTAGGCAAATTAATGGAAACCCTATTAAAGGATAGGATTGTGGAACATCTAAAATCCCATGGATTGCAAGATGAAAAACAGCATGGGTTTACTTCAGGGAGATCATGTCAAACAAATCTTATAGATTTTTTTGACTGGGTGACTAAAATAATAGACGGTGGAGGTGCAGTAGACATCGCATATCTAGATTTTAGTAAGGCTTTTGACACTGTCCCACATAGAAGACTTATCAATAAACTGCAGTCATTGAGCATGGACTCCCATATTGTTGAGTGGATTAGGCAGTGGCTGAGTGACAGACAACAGAGGGTTGTAGTCAATGGAGAACATTCAAAACAAGGTCATGTTACCAGTGGGATTCCACAGGGATCTGTACTGGGACCAATTTTGTTTAATATCTTCATAAGTGACATTGCAAAAGGCCTCGATGGTAAGGTTTGTCTTTTTGCTGATGACACAAAGATATGTAACAGGGTTGATGTTCCTGGAGGGAAACGCCAAATGGAAAAGGACTTAGGAAAACTAGAAGAATGGTCAGAACTCTGGCAACTGAAATTTAATGTGGATAAGTGCAAGATAATGCACCTGGGGCGTAAAAACCCAAGGGCAGAATATAGAATATTCGACACAGTCCTGACCTCAGTATCTGAGGAAAGGGATTTAGGAGTAATTATTTCAGAAGACTTAAAGGTGGGAAGACAATGTAATAAAGCAGCACGAAATGCAAGCAGAATGCTTGGATGTATAGGGAGAGGTATAAGCAGTAGAAAGAGTGAAGTGCTTATGCCGCTGTACAGATCACTAGTGAGACCTCACTTGGAGTATTGTGCGCAGTACTGGAGGCCATATCTCCAGAAGGATATAGATACTCTAGAGAGAGTTCAGAGAAGAGCTACTAAACTAGTACATGGATTGCAGGATAAAACTTACCAGGAAAGGTTAAAAGACCTTAATATGTATAGCTTGGAAGAAAGAAGAGACCGAGGGGATATGATAGAAACTTTTAAATACATAAAGGGAATCAACTCGGTAAAGGAGGAGAGCATATTTAAAAGAAGAAAAACTACCACAAGAGGACACAGTTTTAAATTAGAGGGGCAAAGGTTTAAAAGTAATATAAGGAAGTATTACTTTACTGAGAGGGTAGTGGATGCATGGAATAGCCTTCCTGCAGAAGTGGTAGCTGCAAATACAGTGAAGGAGTTTAAGCATGCATGGGATAGGCATAAGGCCATCCTTCATATAAGATAGGGCCAGGGACTATTCATAGGATTCAGATATATTGGGCAGACTAGATGGGCCAAATGGTTCTTATCTGCCGACACATTCTATGTTTCTATGTTTCTATATACTGTGTTACATGCTATTATAGCAGTTATATTCTTGTACATAGGAGGCAGTATTATAGCAGTTATATTCTTGTACATAGGAGCAGTATTATAGTAGTTATATTCTTGTACATAGGAGGCAGTATTATAGTAGTTATATTCTTGTACATAGGAGGCAGTATTATAGTAGTTATATTCTTGTAGATAGGCGCAGTATTATAGTAGTTATATAATTGTACATAGGAGCAGTTTTATAGTAGTTTCTGTATATTCTTGTACATAGGAGCAGTATTATAATAGTTATATTCTTGTACATAGGAGCAGTATTATAGCAGTTATATTCTTGTACATAGGAGCAGTATTATAGTAGTTATATTCTTGTACATAGGAGGCAGTATTATAGTAGTTATATTCTTGTACATAGGAGGCAGTATTATAGTAGTTATATTCTTGTAGATAGGCGCAGTATTATAGTAGTTATATAATTGTACATAGGAGCAGTTTTATAGTAGTTTCTGTATATTCTTGTACATAGGAGCAGTATTATAGAAGTTACAATCCTGTATATTGGAAGCAGTATTATAGTAGTTATATTCTTATACATAGGAGGCAGTATTATAGTAGTTATATTCTTGTACATAGGAGGCAGTATTATAGTAGTTATATTCTTATACATAGGAGGCAGTATTATAGTAGTTATAGTCTTGTACATAGGAGCAGTATTATAGTAGTTATAGTCTTGTACATAGGAGGCAGTATTATAGTAGTTATATTCTTGTACATAGGAGGCAGTATTATAGTAGTTATATTCTTATACATAGGAGGCAGTATTATAGTAGTTATATTCTTGTACATAGGAGCAGTATTATAATAGTTATATTCTTGTACATAGGAGCAATATTATAGTAGTTATATTCTTGTACATAGGAGCAGTATTATAGTAGTTATATTCCTATACATAGGAGGCAGTATTATAGTAGTAATATTCTTGTACATAGGAGCAGTATTATAGTAGTTATATTCTTGTACATAGGAGTAGTATTATAGTAGTTATATTCTTGTACATAGGAGCAGTATTATAGTAGTTATATTCTTGTACATAGGAGCAGTAATATAGTAGTTATATCCCTGTACATAGGAGGCAGTATTATAGTAGTTATATTCTTGTACATAGGAGCAGTATTATAGTAGTTATATTCCTGTACATAGGAGGCAGTATTATAGTAGTTATATTCTTGTACATAGGAGGCAGTATTATAGTAGTTATATTCTTGTACATAGGAGCAGTATTATAGTAGTTATATCCCTGTACATAGGAGGCAGTATTATAGTAGTTATATTCTTGTACATAGGAGCAGTATTATAGTAGTTATATTCCTGTACATAGGAGGCAGTATTATAGTAGTTATATTCTTGTACAGAGGAGCAGTATTATAGTAGTTATATTCTTGTACATAGGAGGCAGTATTATAGTAGTTATATTCTTGTACATAGGAGCAGTATTATAGTAGTTATATTCTTGTACATAGGAGCAGTATTATAGTAGTTATATTCTTGTACATAGGAGCAGTATTACAGTAGTTATATTCTTGTACATAGGAGGCAGTATTACAGTAGTTATATTCTTGTACATAGGAGCAGTATTATAGCAGTTATATTCCTGTACATAGGAGGCAGTATTATAGTAGTTATATTATTGTACATAGGAGCAGTATTATAGTAGTTATATTCTTGTACATAGGAGCAGTATTATAGTAGTTATATTCTTGTACATAGGAGCAGTATTATAGTAGTTATATTCCTGTACACAGGAGCAGTATTATAGTAGTTATATTCTTGTACACAGGAGCAGTATTATAGTAGTTATATTCTTGTACATAGGAGCAGTATTATAGCAGTTATATTCTTGTACATAGGAGCAGTATTATAGTAGTTATATTCTTGTACATAGGAGCAGTATTATAGTAGTTATATTCTTGTACATAGGAGCAGTATTATAGTAGTTATATTCTTGTACATAGGGGGCAGTATTATAGTAGTTATATTCCTGTACATAGGAGCAGTATTATAGTAGTTATATTCTTGTACATAGGAGCAGTATTATAGTAGTTATATTCTTGTACATAGGGGGCAGTATTATAGTAGTTATATTCTTGTACATAGGAGGCAGTATTATAGTAGTTATATTCTTGTACATAGGAGCAGTATTATAGTAGTTATATACTTGTACATAGGTGCAGTATTATAGTAGTTATATTCTTGTACATAGGAGCAGTATTATAGTAGTTATATTCTTGTACATAGGAGCAGTATTATAGTAGATACATTCTTGTACATAGGAGGCAGTATTATAGTAGTTATATTCTTGTACATAGGAGCAGTATTATAGTAGTTATATTCTTGTACATAGGAGGCATTAGTTTAGTTACTAGCATGATGATGTACATTTTTCTGTTGCTTTGTTGGGTATTGCAGTTTAACTCATTTCACTGATTCCTTTTGCTATAGATGCTACAGAACATAGGGCCAGATTTATCATTAGCTCAAGTCAGAATAATTGAGTGAAAAAGTCGCAAAAAAATGCGCAAACGCTAAAACTGCGCACACTGTGCTCGCCAGTTTTCTGAAAGTGGGCGTGTTTTCTTATGTAAATGAATCTCTAGACAGATTTACTATTGGGACTATTTAAAAAGTCGCGAAAAAGTCGCAAAAAAATGCGCAATTTCACTCCAGTGAGGACCATGCTTATCTTATGAGACTTTTTAATAGAACATGCGACTTTTTCGTAAAGATGTGCGACTCTTGTAAAGCTGCTTACTGACAGATAAACTGCTACCGTCAAACCACATTTAGGCTACTTTCACACTTGCGCTTGATCGGATCCGTTCTGAACGGATCCGATCATATTAATGCAGACGGAGGCTCCGTTCAGTACGGATCCGTCTGCATTAATAACTTAGAAAAATTTCTAAGTGCGCAAGTAGCCTGAGCGGATCCGTTCAGACTTTCAATGTAAAGTCAATGGGGGACGGATCCGCTTGAAGATTGAGCCATATGGTGTCATCTTCAAGCGGATCCGTTCCCATTGACTTACATTGTAAGTCTGGACGGATCCGCACGCCTCCGCACGGCCAGGCGGACAGCTGAACGCTGCAAGCAGCGTTCAGCTGTCCGCCTGTCCGTGCGGAGGCGAGCGGAGCGGAGGCTGAACGCCGCCAGACTGATGCAGTCTGAGCGGATCCGCATCCATTCAGACTGCATCAGGGCTGGACGGAGGCGTTCGGGTCCGCTCGTGAGCCCCTTCAAACGGAGCTCACGAGCGGACCGCCGAACGCTAGTGTGAAAGTAGCCTTATTACAGTCTTAAAGGGCCGATCATAAATCTGACTTTAGCCATATGTGAAAGTGCAGTGAGCTGTCAGAGTGAGGATGAATCTGGCCCAGAGTCTTTTAAACCTGGTCTTTACCGACACTACAAGTGTCAGTGCAGAATTTTGCTCACATTTATATAATGCATTTAATGATTGGCAATTAATCCAACTGATTCATAATTTGTAGTAACACAGATTAGAACATGGCTGGATCACCGCGCATACATGTGTCATGTTATCCCTAATTTTCTGGCTCGTCTCCCACTTCCCAGCCCTTTGCCCCCGTGAATCACTGCTCATCTCTCTAGCAATGTCAGTCAGGGTTTTAAAGCAACATTCCCGCATAGCAGTGAAATAGCTGACATGCCTCTCTGCAGCAACCTGTTCAACCAGACACAGGAGGGGGGCACATGATAGCCTCCGTCCAATCACAGCGCTGCAAGCCAGAGGGCTTAAAGAGTTGCAGGAGTACACCTGTATGTGCTAGCAGTGAGGATCAGGACAGGTGTAAGCGACTTTGGTGAGTATACTGCTGGATAGACAAGGCAGTGTGCTCCGAGAGCAATGTGCAATGGATTTAAATGGAAATGTATTTATTTGTGTAGCAGAGCTGAGTTTGTCATGTTGCTTGATGGTTTATGTGCATTTTTTATCACATAATTTTATCTCTTGTGCAACAATCCCATGATGAAATCAACACTGCTACATCTGTGTATATGCAGATTTAGATGTATTCTTGGCACAGCTTGCCGTGCTGTCGGTGCACGCTATCTTTTGCATTATATAAGGATAAGCCACATGTTTTAGCTCTGGGACTGATTCTAATTCTCCAGGAGTGAGCTAAGAAATTCAGCTCTGCTACATCCGAGTTGGTTCATTAACCACCTCTGTTCTGATTTATTTCTCATTTGCAATCCTATGTAGATTCAGCTTTGCTACTTTTGTACAAACAGTTTGGCGTTGCAATCGTGCTGCTATCCTTTTCTTATATGTGGTGTTACATGAGGCTGCAGGTAAAGTTACTGAAGTATCGCACTGAACAAAGAAACAAACTCAGCTCTGCTACATCTATCTATACTATATTGTTGGGTATATGCAAAGCGATGTCATAACTCTTTGTTTTATAATCCATATTTTTATTTTTTTTTTACTTATTTGTCAAGGGCCACTGACACCTAATTTTTAGTATCTTATAACCCTCCCCTGCTTAATGGAAACGGAACAGATCCGATTTGCAGACCATAGACGTCTATTATAACAGAACGCATTCTGGTCCGTGGTAATGGAATCCATAACGCAATTCACCTGTTACCAGTAATCTAATTTAAAAAATATGAAATTCGCTCGTATCTAGTCATGGGGGTCAGGGATGTTTTTTATTTATTTATTTAGTTTTGTTTTGTTTTTTAAACTTCTGTTAGTCATCAAATACAGAAACCCTAGATTCGGTCTGTCTGCAGCTGGACATGGCTGATACCAGGGGACAATAGACGGCAGTGAAATGCACAGTAGAAGGAAGTAATTTTATTTATTTATATATTTTTTTTTGGGTGTGACTACTCCTAGCAGCTGGTATGTCTGTTATGCGTCACTTAATGAAAAGTGACATTTTTCAGTAGAGCGTCCCTTTAAGCTGGGGGCTATATGACTAAATTTAGGTTGTGCGCAAGTTTCAGTATGTTTTACGTGACAATGCAGCTAGAGATGTGACCTGAATCTCACACGCCCAATCCAAAAGCTTTGAAAGTTTTTTTTTTTTTTTTTTGTTTTTTTTTTTGGGCCCCCCTGCTCCTGTGTTGTGCACCCCTTCAATTCAGTTTGGGGTGTTTTTTTTTTTTTTTTTTTTGCAAATTCCTCCTATCACGGCTCAAAAAATGTGAAAGATGTTCCTTCTTCCGCTCGCTGCAGGTTTTCCATTGCGCATAAGCTGCATTTGTTGCTAAAGGGCATTTAGGTGTGGCCCCTGTACGTGTCTGGGTAAAAGCGGAGATGCTTCACGCCCCTCATTGTATGTCCCGCTGCTTGGGTAAACAGGCTGTACACGCACAGATCTTTCTTTATTTTCTGAGCATTTGATTTTGTTTTTTGGCCACGTATGATTTTTGTGTGTGTTTTTTTTTTTTATATTTTTGTTGTTGAACACACTGGCCGAGATTTACTAATCCTATAGGCGGCGTACACTTGGGGCTCATGCACGCAAGCGTTATTTTATTTATTTATTTTTTTGCAGATTGGCTCATAACTAGTGTTGAGCGAACTTGTGTTTTCAAGTTCGGCGTCTAAAGTTTGGCTTATCGAAGAATTGCGTTATGGATTCCAAATTCTGTTATGGTCCGTGGTAGCGGAATCCATAACGCGATTCTTCGATGACGCCGAACTTAAAACACAAGTTCGCTCAACACTAATGATGACCCATTCGCTTAAATGGGGCTGCTGCGTTCCGCGGCACCCGAGGAAAAAAATAGTTCATGTCCTAAATATTGTCCGTATTATGTACAAGGATAGGACAGGTCTACAGCAGGACGGACGTTCCGATTTGCTAAATGCGCAACGCACGTGGCTGGTGTCGCGTGCGTGAGCTGTCTAGACCCGCCCAGACTTATCTCAGGGGCTTAGGTCGGATGATAAATGTGGTGCAGGGATGAAATTTTTTTATTTTTTTTCTCTCTTTTCCAGCGATTGGTTGGTTTTACTAGAAGACAGAATTTTATGCCAGAATTGTGGTGCAATCTTGGCGCAAAAGGGCGTGTATTAGGCCATGCCCATTTCTGATAAGCCCCCCCCTTTTCAAGCAAGTTGGGAGAGGAGGGGGGCAAATGTAGAAAGTTTAGTTTTGCCAAATTGTCCCAGAATTCAGCTAATTTGTGCCACTTTTTTAAATTCAGATTTCAGGTGCAGCAACGTTAGTAAATCTGGGTCAGTGTGACTTCCCACTAGCATTTTCTTCAGTGTTTTTTTCCCTATTTAGAAGCTGATGTCAAAAACCAGTATGTGACGGGTATAAAAAATAAAATAAAAATCCCCATTAAAAACGCCACTGGTTTTGCTATTTTTGGCAGCAAATACACCACAGAAAAAAAAACGGATCCATGAAGACAGTGCGCTGTCGAGGTTCACTATAACGGGGACCGGCGGAGATCCGGCTGCAACCCTGCAAATATGCTGATGGGCAGCAAAGTGAAAACTGCTGAATGAGGCCGGACGGAACCTCATTGGCGCTCGATATTCACGGATCCCGCAGGCTGTTCCCAGACGGAACAGCCTGCTGGATCTGGTTTAGCGCAAATGTGAAACAAGCCTTAGTTGTGTTTTTATTTGTCCGTATTATTTAATATAATTTTATTTTTTCCTCCCCTTTAAAATCGATTGAGAAAAATCCTCAATGTTGATAGCAAAAAAATAAATAAACACCAAATTGTGACATTGTAGCAGTGTGACATTCGTACGTTGTGCCCAAGACATGGGTGAGGCGTCCATGCTTGCCATTCCCTTCTATGGAAGTTGTGGAAATGGTCAAGCATGCTCCTTTAGATTTTTCTGCAACGTCCTTAGAAGTGAAGGGAGGGCTCTATGCACATGCGCGGTGCGCGCTCCTTCACTTTGAGGGACCCAATTCTAGAGATGGGTGTGTGTGTGACAGAGGTGGTACCCGCACCTATCTGATATTAAGGACATATCCTATCCAAGCAAAATGGCGCCAGTGTGTGAGATGGGCCAACCCAATTAAAAGGGTTATCCAAGATCAGAAAAACATGGCTGCTTTCTTCCAAAAACATAGCATTTATGACAATGCAGGTTCTTTGCGCCTAAATCCGCGACTTTTCCCCGCTCATGCCAGGTCTACAAAAGTGGGCATGGTGTGAGCGGGCAAAGGGATGGGCCACAAGCCCGTTTCATTCATCATTTTCTAAGCCTGTTTTAGGCATAGGAAATTATCTAAATCTACGTCGGCGAGGGAGCTGGCGTAGATTTACAAGTGGGGCTGGATCCACCGAATTGATGTAGAGGCAGGTGCCTCTACATACTTTTGACGGATCCACCGCCAGCGCCGGATCTTAAGACTGGGGTCTAAAATATCAGTCTTAATAAGTGACCCCCTTTTGTCTTTTAGTGCTTCATCATTTCTCTGCTTGCTGCCCGTAAATGACACCATTTGGTTTACTCCTAGGGTCTAAAAACCCGTACAGACCTCGCTCTTACTCGCCTGCAGTCTGCCTGACTGCAGAGACTCCACCGCCTCTGAGGGGACAGCCCCTTAGAAGGGCCACTAATCCTTTAGTCAACTTCTTAACAGTGGCCTTTTATATATAGATATTTCTGGAGAATAACAACCCTAGATCATGAAGTAGTTGTCTACATCGCAGAGCATTGTCTAGACTGGATACAATGGTGTCCACTTCTCAGCGGAGAGCAGGACTATGGACGGATTTACTGCCTCTCAATGGAAACCAGAGTGTTCTTATTCAATGATGGCAAGCGGAGATGGTGAAGGAGCTAAAACGTAAAGTCTGTTATCTTTCAGTCTGGGTTACCAAGTTGAGAAAACCTCTGTGCGTTGTGAGTTCTTGATAGTTTGGTGTGAGGACAAGTCACTAGGTGCCCGATGGGAGCTGATATGGCTGCCAGAAAGCTACGTATCTCCTATTCTAGAGTATGAAGGCCAAAGCAATCTGGAGCCAGTATGGCAAGGATTCAGAGCATAGTGAGGGCAAAAGAGGTATACTGTGACCAACATGTGGTCTTCTCCAGGTCTTCGATACTTTGAGCCTTACATTGGGTTAAGACTAGTTGAATTCAATAAACTGTAAAATATCTTCTAATGTTTGAGTAGGAATGTTGGGTTTGTCTGCAACTGCATCAGTCCCTCCTGAATACCTGAGCAGTGGCCGAAACCTCCTGTGTAAAGGTGAATCTGAGAACGTGTAGGTTTCTGGTTATTTATTTAGGGTCAGGAGAAGACCTCCTAATGAATGCCACAGGAAGTCAATGAGAAGAATGTGCACTGTGTGATGGGAGTAGGTACAGTAGCATTGATATGTGGGAATGTGGTTCAACCAGGTCAGTGACTAGATGCAGGGTCTTCAAAAACACTCATGTTTTTGGGGGAGGGGGAGAATGTATTGCTCCCTTTTGTGTATCTCATCGTTGCAAAACATTTTGAAATGGTTTTTATTTATTTTTTTTTTATTTAATTTTTTTTTACACCGCTCTCTGCACTGATTTGTGGTTAGCTATGTTAACTAGGTATTCGCCATATTTATCAACTGTAACTTTTTGCAAGTTGCAAAAAAAACAAACAAACCTTGCACTCATACCCCAGTAGGGAGTAGCATACAGAATTTTTTATTTTTTTTGTACAAAGGGTTAGTTCTAAAGATTTAGGGGAAAGAGTTAGCATCCCCTGTGCACCAGAAAACTGGTGGCAAAAACTCCTGAGCAAATTTTTGTTTTGTTTTTTACTAACCACTCGCCATTTTGAAAAGTGCCAAGCGGTGAGAGGATGGAGTAGGCAGCCTGTCATATGTTTCTACGGCAGGTAGCTGGCCGAGACCAGTGTTTCCCAACCAGTGTGCCTCCAGCTGTTGCAAAACTACAACTCCCAGCATGCCCGCACAGCCAAAGGCTGTCCAGGAATGCTGGGAGTTGTAGCTTTGCAACAGCTGGAGGCACACTGGTTGGGAAACACTGGCCTAGATTATAGCTGAAAGGTACACCAGATCCCTCACTGGTGTAGATCTCCCCTATTGTGCACAGATCCCCCACAAATATGAAAAGGCTTGCCCCTCTTAATTGTGGTGCATCTAAATCAAGCAGGGAAGAGATTAAAGGGGTTTTCTGAGACATCTTTTTATGATGACCTATCCTCGGTATAGGTCATCATTATCAGATCGGTGAGGGTCTGACACCCGGAATCCCTGCCGATCAGCTGGTGAAAGAGAAGGCTGCACGTTGTGCTATTGCGGCCTTCTCTTCATTGTTTATCTGCTCGACATCACAGCGGGGAGCAGGTGTAATAACAAGAAGCCGTCCCGTTCACATTCTATACAAGTGTATAGGGTGCTGGGTGTCCGCATGCCAACTGATATTGGTTACCTATGCTGAGGATAGGTAATCAATAAAAATATCCTGGGGGGGGAGCCCTTTAAGGCCATACATGCGTGAGCAAATTCAATGCATGTGCCCCAAGAGTGGGTCTTTCAGACACCAGATTTAACAGTTACATCCTTCTCTCAACATTCCCTCAAGGCTCTTAAATAATGTTTTGGCGAGGCTATCTTATGACTTCTCTGTTCTCAATCTGTATTGACCCTGGAGTGCACTAGAGAAAAAGCCGGTTAGGCCAAGTATTGCTTAAACTCTATGGTAATGTTTTCACAATGGTGGAAATATTAAGGAAGGATATGGTGCCCCTCAAAAATCTATTCCACTTTGATTAGATTACAAATAAGTAGATTAAGATGAAATGAGTGGTTATTGTCTTGTTGTTCATGGTCTATGACCACTTGGAGTTTTCTGTACCTGGAAGACACTAGGTGGCAAATTGCAGAAAAACTACTGTATATTGTAAGATGGGTTTTCGAGACCGCTATAGGGGTTGTGGAGGGAAATGCAGCTAGGCTCTGCTACCTCATGGCGCCCAATGGTCCCTCTACTACATAAGAAGCATTATGTAAGTAACATGGTAGGTGTAGGCTCAGTTATAGGTTTTACATTGGGTCCTAGGAGTGTCAACCTTTTTATAGTCTGATTCTTGACCCAAATGTTTCTATTCAATGTGGGAAAAGTCTTCCTTAGGTGACTACCAAGGAGTTAGGTCAAGCATTTCTATTGGACAACGGCCTGAAGATCGATTGCGGTTGTCCTACCTACTACATGTGGTGGTACATCAGATGCCCTTTATAGTAAGACTTGGATAATATATTTCTTCTATGTGTCCACTCATATCATATTTGGCCATATCATATTTGGTTATTTCTTCTTTGTAGATTATCCACGCTTGAGACAATGGGGGATAATTCAGGAGTTCGCTGTTTGCAAGTGATTCTAATAGTCGGCAATGTGATCACTGGGGTAAGTAGAGCGTTTAGTTTCATTTCTGTTTTGCTTGTATCACTTTTCATCAGATGTTTTGCACCTTTTTAGAGCTTAGCTTCCCTTTGCTTTTAAAGAGAGCTGAAATGCAGGACGCTGCCGCAAGCTCTACAACGTGGCCAGAGCCTTCTGCAACTGTTTTGGTGCGGGTAGCTGCCAAAAATTGCTTATCAGTGGGGGGTACCCCATGTCTGGATCCATTCAATCTGCTATCAATGACATCCTGAAGATTGGTCATTAATAGTTTGAAACTGGAGAACCCTTTAAACCCCATTTTCATATGGACAGAGTAGATCCCTAATGTTCAACTTCTCTATGATCAATCTGAGTTGAGCCAGAAGAAGGCCAATAGAGCACCCTCCTTGGGCTTTGTCAAATTTGGCCATACAGTTCTCCTCTCCTGACTCCTTGTAGGGAATCTCATAGATACCTGGATTAACATTTCTTTCCGTTAAAAGGTTTCTCAGTCTCCATTCATACAAAATTGAACTGCAGACGTAGGGATCATCCAAGCTTCCTTTAATCTTTTCTGACCTTTTGCATGGTGACTGTTTTATCTTGAACTGAAGACCTGAGCAGCACCTGGTGTATTTCTTATGAACCGGTCCCCAAATCTTTGTCTAGTCTACCATAAGACCATATTCTGTTGACTTTAGCGGCAGCAGACTGGCATTTCACTTGATGATAAATTAGTTTATGATCATTAAGAAAACCTTGGTCTTTGTCCAGAAGTGGTCCACTAGGGTCAGGCACCGTAAAATAATAGCCATGTAGGCTACTCATGGTTGTAACCTATCGCCTGCTACTCTTGTAGCTCAATAAATCTTAAAAGGAATATTATAAAACTTTTACACCCTGATTAAACAGGTGATTACTTACCTAGATCTATTTCCCCACATGACCATTGGACTCTATGGTGCTGTTAGTTTGAGTCATTGAATTTGCAACCATATCGCACTCATGTGAGGTTGTCCTAGGACATGCGTTTATGGATTTTGATGGCTTTCTGTTTCCCTCTAGCTGGCTGGTCTAGCCCTGACGGCAGAGTGCATCTTCTTTGTGTCAGACCAGAATCGTCTCTACCCACTTCTCGAAGCAACCTACAATGATGACATCTTTGCAGCTGCATGGATTGGCATATTCACTGGTTTCTGTTTTTTCTTGCTCTCCATTTTGGGTATTGTCGGCATCATGAAATGTAACCGGAGGATGTTGATGGTGGTGAGTGTTCACTTAATTGAATGAAAGTTCTTGACCTTCTCCTATGATATAACCATGCCTTTATACGCTTCCTAGAACAATACAAAGCTAATTGGGTTTAATGATTAGTGTTCTGGCCATTTCAATCTTGCGAATCCCCAAAAAGGTCATTCTCCTATGAAGTGTGTGGGTATTCTGGATACTCCAATGGTTTAATCGGAAAGTGACCATAAAGGTGTGACCGCTTCTCCATTGATGGTCGGTATTAGCCCATTCTCGAGATCATCATATTTTCACAGATTAAGCTACGTCTTCTTAGTTTTTCAGACTAGCCTGTTAAATCTCTGTAGTCTTCCCAACTATGAATTGGATGAAATGAGTCTTAATTCTTTGGACTAGAAGTCAAGTCTTGTCTCAATTTCACGTTGCGTTTCAATTGTCATGGAAGCTCTTCTAGCATATGTTAGACTACTCTAGGCGTTCTTTGGGATTGCTTTTGGGTTGCATTCTTCTTGGGAGCCCCAATAAGATTTGTGGTGATAACTGGGTTAAAAAGTTAATCACAACTTTTATTTGCCGTATGGTTCAGAATTGTTTTATCTGCTTTTTTTATTTTTTTCAGTATTTAATCCTGATGTTCGTTGTTTTCTGCTTTGAAGTTGCATCTGCTATCGTTGCAGCAACACAGAGAGATTTCGTAAGTTAGAAATTATTTTGTGTATTTATTTGCGGCTCACCCTCCTAATGTTATGGAAAAAGGTCCTCTGATGTTTTAACTCTCCCTCTGCCAAAAATAGGTTATAAATAATAAATTCAGAATGTCAGGCGCACTTCTACCTGGACAGGATACATAAATGTCTATGATCATATCAGATGATAAAATTGATTCACATGTGTCAGCATTTACTACCACTTAGGCCTCATGCACACGACCGTTTTTTTTTAAGGTCCGCAAAAATGGGGTCCGTAGATCCGTGACCGTTTTTTCGTCCGTGGGTCTTCTTTGTTTTTTGGAGGATCCACGGACATGAAAAATGAAAAAAAAATCTAAGTCAAGTTTGCCATTGAAATGATAGGAAAAAACGGACACGGATCACGGACACGGATGCCAATCTTGTGTGCATCCGTGATTTTTCACGGACCCATTGACTTGAATGGGTCCGTGAACCGTTGGCCGTGAAAAAAATAGGACAGGTCCTATTTTTTTTCACGGCCAGCAAACACGGATCACGGATGCGGCTGCCAAACGGTGCATTTTCAGATTTTTCCACGGACCCGTTGAAAGTCAATTGGTCCGTGGACAAAAACGGAAAACGGCACAACGGCCACGGATGCACACAACGGTCGTGTGCATGAGGCCATATAATTGAAATAAAGTAAAAATAAAATAACACAGTATAATTAAATTAAAATAGTATTAATATATAGTCCCTGTACCGTACATCTACTCCTCAATGTATGAGATGGTGTCTGTGGGAGAAGTATATTAATTATAATATACAATAGAGTATATGTTGGCAAGAATCATAATTTAATTGGCATCAAATATCCATATAAAATCTTTGTTGTCACTTATGCCTATACTCTATATAATCTTTTTTTTCAGTCTTTAGTTTCTCTTAAATACAGTGACACGGCCGTATAATAGGCTACTTTCACACTAGCGTTAATATTTTCCGGTATTGAGATCCGTCATAGGGTCTCAATACTGGAAAGAATGCTTCATTGTCAATAGGGGCAAAACGTAACTGAACAGAACGGAGCGCTCCAAAATGTATTCTGTTCCATTCTCATACCAGAGAGCAAACTGATTTAATATATGCAATTGAGCGTCTAGGCTGTTACACCTAGAGGCTCTGCTCTCTCTGCAACTGCCGCCCCCTCTGCACTTTGATTTGCAGGTCCAGGAACGATGCTTTCACTGCCTGGACCTGTCGGAGTGCAGAGATCAGAGCCTTTAGGTGTAATGGTAACGCCCCCTTTGCTCCTAGAGGATCATTTGCATATATTAAATCATCATTTTTCTCAGCAATGCGGACACATATGAACATGGGACCAACACAGAGGCCTTCAGCTGCCAAGCGCACATGTAACAGGTCAGCCAGTGTCATAGGGACAAATCTGCAGACAGATGGGCTTTAACATCAGAGAGTACGTACTCTCAATTATTACATTTATTTATAAGCCGGACCGCTTGCTACAGATATGATCCAATACAATACTGGACACCCATACTATAATATAATACATGATATGGTCATACATACTGATGGTATAATATAAGCTACGGTCATATATACATCTGAATGACTTGCCTCAATATTGCATTAGAAGATACGGCCGTGTCACTGTATTTAAGAAACACTTAGGCCCCTTTCACACGGGCGAGTTTTCCGTGCGGGTGCGATGCGTGCGGTGAACGTATTGCACCCACACTGAATCCTGACCCATTCATTTCTATGGGGCTGTGCACATGAGCGGTGATTTTCACGCATCACTTGTGCGTTGAGTGAAAATCGCAGCATGCTCTATATTGTCCGATTTTTATTTTTTTATTTTTTTATTTTTTTCACGCGGCGCAGGCCCCATAGAAGTGAATGGGAAGCGTGAAAATCGCATAGCATCCGCAAGCAAGTACGGATGCGGTGCGATTTTCACGCACGGTTGCTAGGAGACGATCGGGATGGAGACCCGATCATTATTATTTTCCCTTATAACATGGTTATAAGGGAAAATAATAGCATTCTGAATGCAGAATGCATAGTAAAACAGCGCTAGAGGGGTTAAAAAAAATAATAAAAAATAATTTAACTCCCCTTAGTCCACTTGATCGCAAAGCCGGCATCTCCTTGTGTCTCCTCTGCGCTGAACAGGACCTGGGGTGAGCTGCTGCATTAAATACCGGTTAAGGACCTGCGATGACGTCACTCCGGTCATCACATGGTCTTTTACCATGGTGAATCGCCATGGTAAAAGATCATGTGACGTACCATGTGATGACCGGAGTGACGTCATCAAAGGTCATTAACCGGTATTTAATGGAGCAGCTCACCCCAGGTCCTGTTCAGCGCAGAGGAGACACAAGGAGATGCCGGCTTCGCGATCAAGTGGACTAAGGGGAGTTAAATTATTTTTTATTTTATTTTTTAACCCCTCTAGCGCTGTTTTACTATGCATTTTGCATTCGGAATACAATTATTTTCCCTTATAACCGTGTTATAAGGGAAAATAATACAATCTTCAGAACATCAATCCCAAGCCCGAACTTCTGTGAAGAAGTTCGGAGTTTGGGTACCAAACATGCGCGATTTTTCTCACGCGAGTGCAACGCATGACAATGTTTTGCACTCGCGCGGAAAAATCGCGCATTTTCCCGCAACGCACCCGGCTCTTATCCGGGCAAAAAAACTGATGCCCGTGTGAAAGAGGCCTTAAGGCTGGTTTCACACGGGCGTTGCAGATTGGGGCCGGATGCGTTCAGAGTGCGTTCAGTGAAACTCGCACTATTTTGCAAGCAAGTTCAGTCAGTTTTGTCTGCGATTGCGTTTAGTTGTTCAGTTTTTTCCGCACAGGTGCAATGCGTTTTGATGCGTTTTTTCACGCGCGTGATAAAAAAACTGAAGGTTTACAAACAACATCTCTTAGCAACCATCAGTGAAAAACGCATTGCACCCGCACTTGCTTGCGGATGCAATGCGTTATTCACGCAGCCCCATTCACTTCTGTGGGGCCAGGGCTGCGTGAAAAACGCAGACTATAGAACATGCTGCGATTTTCACGCAACGCAGAACTGATGCATGAAAAACAACGCTCATGTACACAGACCCATTGAAATGAATGGGTCAGGATTCAGTGCGGGTGCTATGCGTTCACGTCACGCATTGCACCCGCGTGGAAAACTCGCTCGTGTGAAAGGGACCTAAGACTGAGGAAAATATAAAATTATATACAATAATCGTAAAAAGATATCGACAGTTTCCCCCATAACAGTAACCTCCATAGTGGCCTCCCCTTTAACAGTGCCTACCCCAGTGCCCGCCCCCCTTGACAGTGACCTTCACAGGGGCCTCCCCCCCCCCCTGACAGTGACCTTCACAGGGGCCTCCCCCCCCCCCCTGACAGTGACCTTCACAGGGGCCTCCCCCCCCCCCCTGACAGTGACCTTCACAGGGGCCTCCCCCCCCCCCCCCCCTTGACAGTGACCTTCACAGGGGCCTCCCTCCCCCCCCCCCCTTGACAGTGACCTCACAGGGGCCTCCCTCCCCCCCCCCTGACAGTGACCTTCACAGGGGCCTCCCCCCCCCCCCCCCTGACAGTGACCTTCACAGGGGCCTCCCCCCCCCCCCCCCTGACAGTGACCTTCACAGGGGCCTCCCTCCCCCCCCCCTTGACAGTGACCTTCACAGGGGCCTCCCTCCCCCCCCCCCCTTGACAGTGACCTTCACAGGGGCCTCCCTCCCCCCCCCCCCCTTGACAGTGACCTTCACAGGGGCCTCCCTCCCCCCCCCCCCTTGACAGTGACCTTCACAGGGGCCTCCCTCCCCCCCCCCCCCCCTTGACAGTGACCTTCACAGGGGCCTCCCTCCCCCCCCCCCCCTTGACAGTGACCTTCACAGGGGCCTCCCTCCCCCCCCCCCTTGACAGTGACCTTCACAGGGGCCTCCCTCCCCCCCCCCCCCCCTTGACAGTGACCTTCACAGGGGCCTCCCCCCCCCCCCCCCCTTGACAGTGACCTTCACAGGGGCCTCCCTCCCCTTGACAGTGACCCCTGCCCCCCATGCATGTAGCAGTGTAGTTGTGCGATCACACGTCATATATGACTGAATGTTTAAGGACCTGCGTACTGCTAAGACCTGTGATCAGTTGTTATGGCAACCTGGAGTAGGATCTGCAAGCTTCTATTGGCTAATAAGAGACATGTGTCTAAATGGCAGTTCGGATTTAAGTGAAAGACTTGAAGGCTTGTATTGGCTAATGCAGGTAATTTTGGGGGAATATCTCAGGAATGGTAAGTCCTCGAGAGCTGAGACCCGGTCTAAAACCTTCCCGGACACCTGATGTAGCTGTGTGGCAAATTTGGTGAAGATCGGTTCAGTCATTTGGTTGCGCATAAAGAACATACAGACAGGCAAACTCATTTTTATATGAGGCATAAGTGACAACATAAGGATTTAATATGGATATTTGATGCTAGTTAAACTATGATTCTAGCCAACATATAAATGTATAATTGTTATTCATTTGTATGTTATATAATTATAATAGTAATACTTCTCCTACAGACACTACCTCATACATTGAGGAGTAGCTGTAGGGGGGACTATATATTAATACTATTTTAACTTAATTATACCGCATTATTTTATTTTTACTTTATTTCAATTATTTTAGTGGTAGTAAATGCTGATATATGTGAATAAATTTTATAATCTGATATGATAATATTTAGACATTTATGTATCCTGTCCAGGTGAAAGTGTGCCTGACATTGATTTATTAGATTTTGTAAATATTCATGTCTTACCTGGGTGTCTATTCAGCGTCCTAGGCAATGTATCTGAGGGTTCAAACCATGCTATCAATACAATACCCATGAATTTGAAAGTCAAAATCAAATTGGGCCCCCTTCTGATCCATGTCCTTGATCAAGTAAGCCCCCACAGTACCCAATTAGGGCACTCGTCCAAGAATCGCTTAAGTTGTAATTGTGACATAGGAGTGTGCTTATGGATATGCAGCATATAAAAAAAAAGGGGGGGGGATGCCATCTAAGAGTCTTGACCACCAATCAATGAGGCCTCACCGCGTTTAGATGATCAGTCCTGCTGCTGGGACAACCAGAAAGTGTCAACATAGGGGAAAACACGCATTGGACCATTCCCATTAAAATCATTAGTCCTGCATGGATTTGCAAAGTTCTCTAGAAAGAGAGATTCTCTTGGTAGCGCCTCGCAGTCATCTGTAATGTCAATCTTGAAGGGGTTCTCCTAACAGTTCACTGAAAATAAATTATATCTTTTTAAATGTCAAAAATCAAATCTTGGCATAAAATTCATGATTTGCCAGCAAATAATTCACCATCAAATGAACCAAACCATTCACCAGCAGATGAGCTGGTTCATGAGCTGTGAGACAGTGATGTCCCTTTCTTATGCTATACAAGGGTTGCTACCCGTCTCTTGGTTAATAAAATGTATTTTTTTTATGCCTTTTGTAACCTATTTTTTTATTTATTTTGCAGTTCACTGATAATTTATTCCTGAAACAAATGTTAGAGTACTATCAAAACAAAAGTGCCAGCAACAATGACGAACAATCCAAAGCGGACGGTGTGACAACCACCTGGAACAACCTGATGCTTATGGTACTTGGAAGCTTGATATATTTACACTTTGCTCGTTTTATTATTGTTTTATGTTATTAAGACTTGCTTATGACTGACTGAACTGTTTTCATGCAACAGCAGAAATAACGAGATAAAAAAAAATTGGGGGCTCGTCCGGGATCTGCATGATCTTAGACCTGGCTTTTCCCTGTGCTGATGTTAATGTATCTGTATGATCCATGTAGCTAATAGAAAAGACTTCATAACTTGGTAGCTCAAAATAATTAATCCTGGAATAACTATACTAGAGACAGAGGCTACGGAACGAATATTTATGCTAAATAATTTGCTAAATATTTTATTAAATATATCCTAGTTCTGGTTTGGTTTCAGATGTGATGGTGTATAGATATGACATACCATGTGGGATGAGCAATATTTCTTTTTAGCATTTTATTTAATTAACTTGGGTAACATTTAAAATCTTTATAAAATACTGTCCTGGGAAAATATATATATATATATATATATATATATATATATATATATATATATATATATATATATATATATATATATATATATATATATATATATATATATATATATATATATATATATATTAGTCACAAAATAGATTTCTTCTGAATTGTTTAGGATCTAGGTTTGCCATGCTATTGGCAAGGTGTATTTTTGGGAATTGTCTGGACAAACCCCGTCTTTGGTCATTTTAAAATTAGAGAAATGTTCAGTTGTTTTCAGAAGTAAAATATGTCAAGCTCAGATTTTACTGCAGTGAGATGGGCATCACCAGTGATTGGCACCATTAGTTTAACCATGCAAAGAGCACAATTTTCCAGTTGGTGTAAAATAAACTTTTTTTTTTTTTTTTCTCGTTTTCCAGAAAGAATGTTGTGGTGTCAACGGACCTAAAGACTGGCAGGAGTACACCTCTGCGTTCCGCAATAACAACGTTGACTCGGCCTTTCCTTGGCCTCTGCAATGCTGTGTCATGGATGCTAATGGACTACCATTAAATTTGCCGTCCTGCAGACTGGGAGTTGATGGATTTTTGCATCTCTCAGTAAGAAGCGTGCTCTCTTGAACTATTTGGGCACCAGATCTTAAAGAGAACCTGTCATGCTGAAAATGCAGTGTAATCTGCAGGCAGCATGTTACAGAGCAGGAGGAGCTGAACAGTTTGAGTGGTAAAAAGTTTCAGTAAAACTTGTGCTTCATCAGTGATGGCGCCATCTCCTTGACTTCAAAGCTCAGAATGAGCAGAATTTAGAATAAATGAAATGTAAGTTTTATACTGAATCTTTTCCAACAAAACGATATATCGATCAGTTAAGCTCCTCCTACTCCATAACATACTGCCTGCAGTTTCCACTGCATTTTCATGGTGACTGGTTCTCTTTAATTTGATCATTGCCCATTCTTGTGCTATTGAAGCTTTGCACTTCACAAGACCAGCTTGAGGTGCATTTGGGTTCTTGGGCAACAGTCAGATTGTGAGGCTCCTTTACTTTTACATGCACAAGCATAGAGCATGTTCTCTAAAGCAGTGTTTCCCAACCAGTGTGCCTCCAGCTGTTGCAAAACTACAACTCCCAGCATTCCCGCACAGCTAAAGGCTATCCAGGCATGCTGGGAGTTGTAGTTTTGCAACAGCTGGAGGCACACTGGTTGGGAAACACTGCTCTAAAGAACCGTGGGCCCTAGAATTGTCCCAGGTTTTCTTGGTGCTAATGGCAGCCTTTGGCTGAACTCCTAGATCCTTGAGACGGGCAAGGTAAACCTGGGTTTAGGGCAGCTCCATTATACATGTGAATATTTTCTTTACTTGTCAAGCAGAGTTTGGGGTACACAGAGGACCCACTTTGATTCTATCACCCAAGTGCCCACATACAGCCAGAGCTGGCCCTGTTTCCCTAGAACAAAGTGCATGGTTTCATGTGGGTTGTCCGGCAGAATCTTCACTAATGCATCTTTTTGTGTGATCCCTTTCATAACAGGGCTGCTATAATTACATTTCTGGACCACTGAATCGTCACGCTTGGGGTGTAGCATGGTTCGGATTTGCAATTTTGTGCTGGACAGTAAGTATAGTGGCAATGTTACCAGCTCATTTGCACACAACTGTATCAGTATCTCCTCTACTTTGGCTTTATATATTGCAAGAAAGTAATTGTAATCCTCAAGCTCCACGTAGTAAATGCTCTTTTTGATGCGTACCTGTTCCTCTGGGGCATTAACCAAAAGGTTGACACCCCTGAGGAAATGGTCTTAGGCTTAAATGTACTCACAGTAGTCATTCCTCTAACTTTTTTAATATTATGTACAGGGTATCACTATTCTAATTTTATTTTTATTTATTTTTTCAGTTCTGGGTGCTTCTTGGTACAATGTTCTTCTGGGTCCGCATTGAATATTAAATTGCATGATTTCTTAATCCTCTTGGAAATTTTTAAGAAGCAAATGACCTAAGATCATGTGGCCAATATGGAAGACAGGATGTGAAGACCCTTTCCGGAAATCCAAAGCATTCTCTCCGACTGATGATATGTTGGCCAGTGGACTTGTTTTTGGAGAGAGCAGGGCAGAACAGTTAAAAAAAAAATGCTGCCTGATATTCACGGCTCTTTATTTTTTTTATTTTTAAGAGGGCTTATGTCATTGTGCTTGTATAAGTATTGTTCTCCTGTGTGTGTGTGTGTGTGTATATATATAAATATATTAGACCCCAATGTGTTACCACCCTGAGCGTCCCAATGTACATGATCTCCCAAATGAATCCTGCCTCAAGGTTAGCAGATTATACCCTTCCTATATCGTCCTTTTTTTTTTTTTTTTTTTTTTTTTTTTTAAATGTAGCCACTAACTTTCTGCATTCCATTTATTTTTTAATTGTGACTTAAAATGTAAGAATTTATATATAAAATTAATTGCTCTACTTGCTGGCCGACCAATAGTATTACGCCAATATTCCTCTATATACACCCTCCTTGCTTTTTGAAAATCACAGAATTAAACATGGTCAAAAAATGTAGTGTTTGCTCTGTGTAACTTGACATTTACAGTAGAATGATACAATTGCTATGCATGATGTGGACCCATTTGGGGATATTTATGATGGTCTCTGTTAGTGTTTTTTTTTTTTTTTTTTTTTTTACGTAGTCGACGATTATTGGAATGAGCATAGCAGGATGTAACATAGCCCTGGCGACAACTGCGTACTCGCCAACACTTGCATTTAAGCCCTAGGGTGTACATGGGCAGACTGGCCAGCCCTACAGGGAAAGTTCCTGGTTGGGCTAATGCCCCCGGGGGCAATCCAAGTCCTCCTCTCTGCAGCTGGCTGGGTACATAATAATAAGCTCCCAACAGTAATGAACACTGTGAGAATCAGGTACTCATGTACCCAGCCAGTGACCACACTCCCTCCTGAACTCGACTTCTGTGGCCTGCACCTGACCTAGGACACCTGCTCCATAAATAACTGAAGGTAACATAGTACATAAGGCCGAAAAAAGACATTTGTCCGTCCAGTTCGGCCTGTTATCCTGAAAGTTGATCCAGAGGAAGGCAAAAAAACAACTGTGAGGCACAAGCCAATTTTCCCCACTTAAGGGGGGAAAAAATTCCTGCACACAACCGTTGTTCTGGTCTGCATCCGAGCCGCAGTTTTAGCGGCTCGGGTGCGGCCCATTCACTTCAATGGGGCCGCAAGAGATGAGGACAGCACTGCTCCGTTCCGTGGCCTGCAAAAAAAAAATATAAACATGTCTTATTCTTGTCCGTTTTGTGGACAAGAATAGGCATTTCTACAATAGGCCGCCTGTTCTGTTCTGCAAATTGCGGAAGGCACACGGGCGGCTTCAGTGTCATGCGGCTCCGCAATTTGCAGACCGCAGAAAACGGAACGGTCGTGTACATGAGGCCTAACTCCCTGGATCAACGACCCCTCTCTAGTAGCTATAGCCTGTAATATTATTACGCTCCAGAAATACATCCAGGCCCCTCCTGAATTCCTTTATTGTACTCGCCATCACCACCTCCTCAGGCAGAGAGTTCCATAGTCTCACTGCTCTTACCGTAAATAATCCTCTTCTATGTTTGTGTACAAACCTTCTTTCCTCCAGACGCAGAGGATGCCCCCTTGTCACCGTCCTGGGGATAAATAGATGATGGGAGTGATCTTTGTACTGACCCCTGATATATTTATACATAGTAATTAGATCTCCCCTCAGTCGTCTTTTTTCTAAAGTGAATAACCCTAATTTTGATAATCTTTCAAGGTACTGTAGTTGCCCCATTCCAGTTATTACTTTAGTTGCCCTCCTCTGGACCCTCTCCAGCTCTGCTATGTCTGCCTTGTTCACAGGAGCCCAGAACTGTAAACAGTACTCCATGTGTGGTCTGACCAGTGATTTGTAAAGTGGTAGGACTACGTTCTCATCACCACCATCTATGCCCCTTCTGATGCAACCCATTATCTTATTGGCCTTGGCAGCAGCTGCCTGACACTGGTTTTTACAGCTTAGTTTGCTGTTTATTAAAATTCCTAGATCCTTTTCCATGTCAGTGTTACCTAGTGTTTTATCGTTTAGTATGTACGGGTGACTTGCATTATTCCTTCCCATGTGCATAACTTTACATTTGTCAGTGTTAAACCTCATCTGCCACTTATCTGCCCAAGCCTCCAATCTATCCAGATCCCTCTGTAGTATATATACAGTATACTGTCCTTTTCAGTGTTAATTACTTTACAGTTTAGTGCAATCTGCAAGAATGTATACTTTTACTATGCAAGCCTTTTACAAGATCATTAATAAATATATTGAAGAGAATAGGGCCCAATACTGACCCCTGAGGTACCCCACTAGTGACAGTGACCCAATCTGAGTATTTACCATTAATAACCACCCTCTGTTTTCTATCACTGAGCCAGTTACAGTGCTGCCCATAATTATTCATACCCCTGGTAAATTTTGACTTAACGTTACTTTTTTTTTTTCAACCAGCAAGTAATTTTTTGACGGGAAATGACATAGGTGTCTCCCAAAAGATAATAAGACGATGTACAAGAGGCATTATTGTGGGAGGGGGGGGGGGGGAAACATGTCACAGTCTGTGGGAAAATCAAAAGTTCTATACCATTCCAAATAGTCCAAGCTGTTCTAAAACATCCTAATTACCCTGATTAATTGGGAACAGCTGTTTTAATCAACTCAACAGGTAAAAAACAGCAGCTCTCTGCAGTTGGTTTGTGGACAGTCATGGCTAAGACAAAGGAGCTCAGTGAGGACCTGCGGCTGCGCATTGTGGCTGCTCACATGTCGGGAAACATAGAATGTGTCGGCAGATAAGAACCATTTGGCCCATCTAGTCTGCCCAATAGGGCTACAAGGCCATATCTAAATGTTTTCAAGTTCCAGTGGCTACAGTGCAAAGTATTATAAAAAAAATACAAGATGTTCCGCACTGTGGAAAATCTCAGAGGACGTGGTCGGAAGCCAAAAGTGACACCTGTGCTGGCCAGGAGGATAGTTAGAGAGGTGAAAAAGAATCCAAGGATCACCACCAAGGCCGTCCTGGTGAATCTGGGCTCTGCACAAAAGTTCCTATTTCCTGTCCTGGATGGAGGCGGTCTCTCAAGGGTGCTGTCATGGGCTCATGGAAAAATGATTACCAGTAAGCAATCCTGAATTTTGCGGCTCAGATGCGGCACCCATTCATGGGGCCGCAAAAAATACAACAGCACTTTGCTCTGCTCTGTTGCCCCACAAAGAAAATAGAGCTTGTCCGTTTTGTGGGCAAGAATAGGCATTTCTATCATGGGTCCCCAGTTCCATTCTGTAAACTGTGGAGTGCACACGTCCAACATCCGTGTTTGGTGGATCGTGTGCATGAGCCCTTACACCTTGTGGTCCATGCTTGAAAAAAGAGGGATGGTTGAAAGATATGGACAACCCATACAAAGGGCTATAGTAACTGTACACATGCAGTAAAATGTGATTATTATTATTTTTTTGTAGTCTATTCTGTGGGCTCATGTTGCCTAGCAACTGCTTCCCTAAATGCGTAGGTGACCACTTTTCCTCTCGCCATTCAAACAGTATGCGTATTGTGGTACTGGTAAAGCATGAGACACAGGACCAAGAAATCTTTTTGGCCATTGCCCCATCCCTATTAAAAGGCTCCACCTTCTTTAGTCTACCGCCCCACACTTTTGAGTAGTGCTCCACCCCTTTTTACGGTACCATGCCCCCTCTATGCATATTTGTGCGCCGAGACCATATCTAATGCCACAGTATGCCGGCGCCACATACGTTCTAAAGTCCATGGAGGGCAGAAAGTCCGTGAGGTTTACCATCTCATGCAGGAGGCCTTTCCTTTTTATGACAGCCCCCTGACTGATCCGGAAAAGTATGGCTTCATCTACGTAAATGAGGCCGAGCTGCGGTGCCTCTTTTAGAAGAAACCCCCCCCCCCCCAAGTATGAAAATCGTCCAATACAAAAAATAAAGTCCTTTGTTGCCCATGGCGACCTATACATTTCTTAACCGGCTCCTGACAGAACGAAATCTGCGCTGGGATTGGTTTCCATAGGCAACAGTCTTGAGGCAGATTTATGACACTGCCTAAAAGTGAAGCTGTTTTTGTTGCCCATAGCAACCAATCACAGCACGGCTTTCATTTCCCATAGGGCTCCAGAGAAAACGAAACCTGCCCTGTGATTGGATGACACTGTTTTTCATAAATCTGCCCAATATCTGGGGTCAAACATGATCTCCGGGGCCCCGGCCTCCTCCCTATGGCGCGTTCTTCAGACCAGATCAGCCGGTCTGACCTGAACATTAACTTCTCCTTTAGTAAACATTTTATTTATAGGCGTCCACTGTTCCTGCTTCAACCAACAATGCGTATGCAGACGTCAAATCTTAGCGGGCCCCGGCCACTGGCCCCTGTAATATAGTCCTAAGTGCTCCCCAAGAGATGCTTTATATGACATTGATGAGATTTTACCTATGGGGGGGGGCAGGTTTGTCTCCTAAATTGTGACTTTTTTGTGACTAGTCACTAGAGGTCATGGATTATAAAGCAGCCCTGTAAAATTGCCGGATTATCAGACGGAGCCCTGCTTTTCACTGCAGGCTTTAGTAAATGTGATTTACTGTGTGGGGACCGTGATTGGAGCTAGGCACAAAGACTGGTGTTAATATATGTATACCGTATGGCGGTAGTATTTATGTTTATATAGATAGGAGAAAGCTAGATTTACATGCGTGAGGTTTCCGTGGTGCAACCATCAGACGCAATTTATTCGTCCTCTAGGTCCGTAATGTGGTGACTTTACAGGGTCGGGATTAGTGGCTGTGATATCCATGCTACACTTTACCCCACAAACCTTTTGGATGGAGTCATCATACACAGCTGGTCTCTTTAAGAAGAGCCTATACCCTGCCTTAGGCCATACAGTGCCTACGTAATATGTAACATTAAGTAATCTCCCCCCTTAAAGAGTCAACTTATTACCACAATATAGTTCCTGAATAATGCCGCCATATACTGTTATGTAATATTAAGTGGTTTTGGTTTGATCCTGGGTTCGCTGTCCTCAGGGGCCCATGTCCATTTCCCCGGCAGTGTCATTGCGTGTTTTGCACTGTATTCCCCATGGGTCAGGCAGGTAACTATTGCTGTACTGTAGCTTTAAGTGACTCCTGGTTCATGTGCATTGTCTCATTGTACTGTGTTTGCTGCTTAACCCCTTAGTGACCAGCCTGTTTTGGCCTTACTGACCAAGCATCTTTCTTCCTTTTTCATCATCGCGTTCCAAGAGCTATAACTCCCCCCCCCCCCCCCCCCGTCTATATAGTTGTATGAGCGCTTGTTTTTTAGTGGAAAAAGTTGTAGTTTTTTTAAATGTTTTTTTATTTTTATTATCCCTATAGTGCATTGCATTTTAATGTCAATGCTATACTAACATTAACCAGCAGGCTGCGCCAGAGAGGCGCAGCCTGCTGGAAATTTCTCAAGGCTGGTCTAGGGCCTACATCAGACCCCAGCCAGCCTACACACACATCGGCACCCTGCGATCGCATTTGCAGAGTGCCAATGGGAGACAGAGGATCGGCACTACTGCCGGTCCGAGCTGTTAGAGCAGGGTCTCGGCTCTCATGTGAGAGTGGGCGACCCATGCAGCACTTAGACTGGGCTGCCGTAAAAAAGCGGCAGTGGCGGCCTAGCCTAAGGCTCCTTTGTGACCGCCATAAAAACACGTATGGGTGGTCACTAAGGAGTTAAAGGGGGTTCTCCAGGATTAACATATTGATGAGACCACTACTTAGGAAAGGTCATCAATAGGAGAGCAGCGGGAGTCTGATACCCGGCATCCCGCCAATCAGCTATTTGAGGAGAACGCCGCAGCTTCCTAGCAGCTTACCAAGCACAGTGCCGTACATTATATAGTGTCTGTGCCTGGTATTGCAGGCCATTCACTTAAATAGGATGGAGCTGCGCCCAGGCCATGTGACTGATGAACGTGACATCACTGGCCTTGGGAGAGGTTGCAGCGCTCACAGAGTACAGCGGCCTCTTTGTACAGCTGATTGGAGGGGAGACCCCGTCTAATCCTGAGGATAGGCCATCAGTGTGTAAATCCCCTTAGGAGGTTTCTACAAAATATGTCCCTCCTATAAAGCAAGTAAACGTGACGCCAGTTGCAGTTAAGCAATGAGGACATGGAGTCCCCTTTGTAGATGATAGTGTTGGTACCCAGGGTAGGATTGCCAGAGTGGTGTAGAGTGGCCTACAATGTCTCTGTAGATGTTGTATGCACGTGTCACAGTGCTCCTACCTGGATATCCTTGGCTCCCAGACGTGGTGTAGTCCGAAGCAAATGCAAAAGGGATGAATAACTTGGATGATGGACTTGTAGTAACGTAGAACACAACTTTACTTGGCATAAAACGGTAATCCAAATGGTATGTTGGTTATCAGCAGGTATTGGCTTAACTCTGGCAGGCAAACACTTCTGCAACAATCTCAGCTCTGCTATGCAGTAGCTTTCTCAGCCCTGCTACGTTGGCTGGAGTAAATAGGAACTCTCCTCCTCTGCTGGAACTTTACTTAGCTGTAGTCTGTCTCTTACTCTAATCCTTAGTCTTATGAACTTATTCCTGGCTTCAAGCTCTTTTAGCTTGGAGTTTAAGGCAATGCAAGCCCAGGAGGGGACAAGCAACCATGTAGACTTCAAAGGCTGGGCCTAGCAGAGCAGACAGAGCTCTGCTGGCTGACACACAACCTCTCCCTGAGGAGGATAGACTAGACTGCTTGTTCACTAACTAACTCCTCCCTCTCTAAAGAGGGCTGGAATGGAACTAGAAGCTCCTCTCCAGAAAAACTATCTCTGCACAGATTTGCTGCCACCTGCTGGTGAACCAGGCACATTACATTTTAACATTGTTTTATAAGGAATAAATATGCACATTATTCAGGGATGACATAAAATACATAAGTTAGCATATTGGAGACAGTAGCAAGGTGCCAAAGAGTAGTAATGGCACTCTGGGTCATTACACATGTCTGGTCAATATGGACCGGCATGGTCTCCTCACACTTTAGCCTGGGAGTCGGAACGGTGAAAAGATGGTTGGAAGAGACTGGCGGATCCAACTTCAGCAGAGAGAAACCATGTACCAGAGTCTATACGGCTCCAGAAGGACTCCTCAGAATAGTCGCTCCGACGGACACAAAACCGATTCTTCTAGCAAATTATCCACTTTAGGCTAGCTTCACACCAGCGCTAAAATCTTCCGGCAGAGGACCGGCCTTCTGGAGTTCATCGTATACAGACCAGGCTGCATTAACATCTCCGTAAGGAGATCTGGCAGGCTGTTCCGGCACAAAGCATCCTCTACTTCACCACCAGATCCCCACTGACTGCAGATCCCCACTGATGGTGATCCGGACGATTTACGGTATAAATGCCGGGTTTTAGCCGGACAAATAAAGTTGCATACGTTTTTTTTGTCCGGCCGGCAATTGTGCCATATGTCCTAAATGAAGATGTGAATGCACCCACCTTTCCCCACCGGAGCACCTTGACTATAATGGCACCCAGCCTGTTTCCAGCATTAGTGCCAGGATTTGTCCGGACAAGCACCAGTTTTTGTCTTGCTGAATCCCTGCCAGGTCTAGGGTTGCCACCTCTCCCAGCAAAAGATACCTGCCAAGTTAGGCCACATCCCAAAGGGGATATGACTGTGGGGGATGGTTTAACACGGGGTGTTAAGTCACTATGTCATAATGTGGCTCCCAGAATGAATAATGACCCTATATGTGCCCTCCCCAGAACTTAGAATGCCCCCATTAGTGCCCCCAGTAATAATAATGCCCCCATTAGTGCCCCTCTGTAATATTATTGTCCCAATTAGCGCCCCCCAGAATTAATAATGCCCCCATTAGCTCCCCCCAGAATTAATAGTGCCCCCATTAGTCCCCCTCAGTAATATTAATGCCCCCATTAGTGCCCCTCAGAAATATTAATGCCCCCATTAGTGCCTCACAGAATTAATAATGTCCCGATCGGCGACCCCCAGAATTAATAGTGCCCCCAGTAATAGTAATGTCCCCATTAGTGCCCCCCATAATTAATAATGCCCCCACTAGTGCCCTCAATAATAATAATGCCCCCATTAGTGCCCCTAATAATAATGCCCCCATTAGTGCCCCCCATAATTAATAATGCCCCCACTAGTGCCCTCAATAATAATAATGCCCCCCAATATTAATGATGCCCCCTTCTATGTTTGTGCAAAAAAATTAAAAGAATTCACCTCATCCATTTGCTCGCGCCGCGGTGAACACTCGCTGCTCACTGGAAGCTCAGGACAGGACCCGCGCTCCAGTGTGATGACGTTTTGCAGGTCCTGCAGCTTCCATTCAATGCTGTAAAAACATCATCACACTGGAGCGCAGGTCCTGACCCCGGTGCCATCAAATGGCCTTTGAGTTACCGGCCTGGTTGCAATCCTAGCCGGGTCCTATTAAAGTTAACGGGGCCTGGCGGCGCTCCAGCTCTTTCCAGTCATGCAGGACACAAAGAACTCCAGTAGGCTGTTCCTCTGCAGGAAGATTTTAGCGCTAGTGTGAAACTAGCCTTCCTCCAGCATCCTATCCATCTAGTGTCATGGCTGAAGGTAACACCGCACAGCATAAACAGTCAGGGTATAACGTTGCAGATGATGGCGACCATAAGGGGGCATTCATACGACCGTATCTGTTTTGCAGTCCGCCAATCACCTCTGTGTGCATCCCACATTTTCATGGGCCCCATTGTAACAATGCTGTTTCTTGTCCAGGTATAGGACGTGTTCTCTCTTTTTTGCGGACATACACATACAGATAGCAGGCACAGCGTGCGCCCATAGCGAAGAATGGAGGCGGACTGCACATGTACGGCTGTTCTCCCTGCATTCCCCCTGAAGGTAGGTGTGGATCCCACCTCTTGGACCTCCTATCTGACATTTATGGCATATGCTAGTTCCTACCTCTGCGAACCCGCTCCTATCTCCGTGGTGTCAAGGAGAGCACGTCACGCATGCGCCGAGTGCTCTCCACGCACTGCTATGGGAGTTCTGATAATAGACAAGCGAGCGAACCCATCTGTTTTTGGAAGTCCTATAGTAGTGAATGGAGAGCGCCCTTTGCATGCACGACCATCTTTCCATTTACCGCTATATGGCTAGCCGGCACTCAGCTATTTTCAGAACTCCCATAGCGATGAAATGACGGTCGCGATGCTTGTACGGTGCGCTCTCCTTCCCGTTGGGGGGGGGCCTGTTCTGGAGATCAGAACCTCTGGGACCCGCACCTATCTGACATTGGTGGCATATCCTAGTGATAAGCCATAGATATCTGAGGTGGGAATGCCCCTTTAAATCTGGCCTTACAATCTCCCTGTAGCTAGGCTCCGATGTACGGCTCATGCACACGACCATGTTTTCTGTCCACGTCTGATCTGGATTTTTTGCAGGTCGCATGAAGATCCATTCAATTCAACGGGGCCGCAAAAGATGCGGACATATGTCTGTTCCGGGTCCCGCAAGAAAAAAAAACTAAAATAGAACATGTCCTATTCTTGTCTGTTTTACGGACAAGGATCGCACTGTTCTACAGTGGGCGCAAAATGCGGAACGCATAGGCTTCAGCTGTGTGCACGAGCCCATACTCAGCCCCTCACTTCCTGTGCGTGGAGTCATTTTCACGTAAACTTCTACGGTCCACATGTCCTAATGAACCCTGGTGAAAAAAATAATACTTTCACCTACATTTTTGGGCATAACTACAAGATTTCAGCCTGGAATCCACTTCCTCTGGATTGTCGCCTGACCAGTTGCGTTGATGTCTGACATGATATCTGGTGAGGAACCGCTCACCGCACAGCCATATTGTCTGCTCACACCTCAGCCCTTGTATCGAGTCAGAACAATGGCAGAGCGGCGAGCGCCTCAGGGAAACCATTTCAGTTATTCTCGGTATGAGGTATTCCAAAAACCAGAAAAACAGGAAAGTCTGTCAGTGGGACTGAGCACGTCCTCGATCTTCTCTGTGTTCTGCTCAGATTAGCATCAGAGACAAAATATGTTATATAGGCTGACACAGTGGGAGGGGCTTAGAAAGCCACGCCCCCAAGCACTGTGTTTAACCATTTCATTACCGAAGCGTTTATCCCCCCACCCCCTCTCCTGACCAGGCCAATTGGCCCATCTAACTGCAAACAACTTCTGAGCCAACCCACATTTTCATGGGACACATTAGACCTTTCTTTTCTGCCATAATATTTTTTTAATAATGTCAAAAATGAAAATCCGACATCATATAGGACACGACGATCTCTTTCTAACAAACCTAGATACAGCCCTGTACCTCACATGGATCCAGAGATCTCCTCATTCATTGCTCCAATTGCGCTGCTCGATTTATTTCAAGCTGGCAGCTTAGGGGCGTGCACTTTCCCCGGGGGTGGGGGGGGTGTCCTTTCCGCTGCAGATGGTGGCAGTTGTAAGAAAAACTAAAAACAATTGTGAAAACAATACATATTTTTCCTTTCTTATAAAAAAAATTCTGCTGTAAAAGATTTCAAGACCAAACATTTCTAAAACCATTACCGTATGTTTGTACCATGAAAATGGACGCTATTTGTGTACATTATCTACTGGCTGGGATCACCGTGTAACGCCCCAGAGTGGCATTACCACCTTTGCACTTTGCTACTGTCTTTATTGGTTAACCTCATGTCATGATGTGTATTTATTTCAGGTCCAAACAATATGCATTTCCTATTTTACAGCTTTTTATGTTATCGTGTAATGTACCTGGTTCACCAGCAGGTGGCAGCAAACAAGGCAGAGCTATAGTTACATAGAGTGGAACCTTCTTTTCCATTCTACCCCCCTTCCCCACCTCTGTGGTGTTGTGGGAGTGTCCCACTTGCTTCAGGAAGGGTGGAATTCTAGTTAGAGTTAGTTCCAGCTTACCCCCTGCTAAGGGAGGTTGTGCGGTGCCACGTCCCTGCTGGACATGCCCAAGCCAGCTAGAGCACCTCCAGCTCTGCTGGATATGGAGGCCACAGCTTGAAGCCTCAGAAGCCAGGAAGTAGAGTTCCCTGGTACTACTTAAGAGACAGACTACAGAGAGAAGTTGCAGCATCCAGAAGAAGCTAAGTTATACAGCTACCCTGTTAGTACAGCAGAGCCAGAGAGCAACAGATGTAGCAGAGACGAGTTTGCCTGCCCGAGTTTTAATGCTAAAGCCTGCTGGAACCAAGACAAAGTCTGTAACACATTTGGAGAAACGTTTATGCCAAGTAAAGCTGTTATTGAACTTCACAAGGTCTGGACTCAGTTTATTCTTTATCCCCAAGTTAAGTACCCCCTTTATTTGCTGCTTCGGAAGACAAATATCCAGGTAGGAGCACCGTGACACATGCAAAACAGTAAGGGACATTGTAGGCCACCCTGAACCACTCAGCCATTACTATAAATGGGTGCCACAACCAACACCATTTCTTAAAGAGACTCTGTCCCGTTGTTGCTTCACTGCAATTGGCGTCACAAATATTTCTTAAAGGGACCCTTTGTCGCTGTACGGATGTCGCAACCGCAAGAATTCAAAGGACTGGAGCGCTTTTTAGATTTTAGCAGGCCAATTTTTCTATTGCTGGTTCTATGCCAGTAAAGAGGTTGTACAGAACCAAAGCATTAGAAACTCCTTCAAAGTGACTTTTTATGTTGACCCCCTAAGGTATAAAACTCGGGGAAATTTGGACATTTTTTTATTGACAAAACTATGCATGCATTTGTTCATTTTACACAAAAAAAAAACAGCTGTACTAAATATTGCGATAACAAATGCCTATGCCTTTACATTTTTCTATGAAAGCAAAAAGGAAAAAAATGTGTGTACGTTTGCATATTTTACACAAAGACTGTTAAAACTAATAAATATTTTATTTTTTATGAACAAAAAGCAGGAAAATGTGTATATGTGTGTTTATGTAGTCTGCTAGGGAGAGGGGGAGGGTACTGTTCTTGGTTGAATTGTTTGCTGATGTCTCTGTCATCGACTGTATCTGGACGACCTAACTATTGTTTTGTACTTGTTTGATGACAAAATAATAAACAGAAAAAAAAAACTATAGTTATCACTTTCTTTTCTTTATTTCCCTTTTTTGATTGTTTTTATTTATTTAATTTGTTTCTACATTTTATATAAATTTTATTTTTTTGGGGAAAAAAAATTGTTAACCCCTTCCTGCCACAGTCAATGCAGGAAGGTGTTAATTCACAGACTGCAGGCTCGCAATCAATCTTTCAAGCCAGATGGGGGCGTTCTCACATCAAGAAAAGCACGTTCCTATCAGCTTTTTGACAGTGTGATGGCTGGCTATAGCACACTGTTTCAGAGATGCCACGCAGTGAGAACGCTTTTCATGGCCTCCAGGATACTTAGGCTCCTTTCACACGGGCGAGTATTCCGCGCGGATGTGATGCGTGAGTTGAACGCATTGCACCCGCACTGAATTCCGACCTATTCATTTCTATGGGGCTGTTCACATGAGCAGTGATTTTCACACATCACTTGTGCGTTGCGTGAAAATCGCAGCATGCTCTATTTTGATTGTTTTTCACGTAATGCAGGCCCCATGGAAATGAATGGGGTTGCGTGAAAATCGCAAGCAAGTGCGGATGCGGTGCGATTTTCACGCACGGTTGCTAGGAGACGATCAGGATGGAGACCCGATCATTATTATTTTCCCTTATAACATGGTTATAAGGGAAAATAATAACATTCTGAATACAGAATGCATAGTACAATAGCACTGGAGGGGTTAAAAAAATTAAATAAAAAAAATGTAACTCACCTTAATCCACTTGATCGCGCATCCGGCATCTCTTCTGTCTTCTTTCTTTGCTGTGTGCAGGAACAGGACCTTTGGTGACGTCACTCCGGTCATCACATGATCCATCACATGATCTTTTACCATGGTGATGGATCATGTGATGGACCATGTGATGACCGGAGTGACGCCACCACAGGCTCATGCCCACTGTTCTGCCCAGCAGAGGTAGAGAATTATTACAGATCACCTCTGACTCAGTCTTTGCATTTCTCAAGTGTTTAGTGTGGTTATAGCACCATCTAGTGGTGTTAAGCTGTATTACACTTTTGTTTTCCTGTTACAATACTACTGCATTGTGGGTGGTGCACTGCATTGTGAGAGTGCAAAGCATCCTGGGAGAGAGAAGCCTCCAGTCTCCAGAACACATATGCAGAGCTGCACTTTTGCATATCTCCTTCTCAAACTCCACCATCCTTGTATAAGCATATCTGGTGAGAGATCTACCTTTGTTTCAGGGACATGATGTTATGCAGAGCAGTTCAGCTAGTTGTAATTGTTACTCAAGGAGTTGTTACTACTGTTAGCTAGACATGTAATCCTATGTATAGGCAGCCATTTTACCATATGCTTTAGTGTTAATGCAAATGTTATAACACATGCTATCTGTACTTTATACTTATACATGCTATTTGTATTCCTGTAGTTTTACCACACTTGTACAATCTCTCACTGACGCGCATAGCACAGAGAGCACAACCTGTTGACCAATAAACAAGTTAGATTACAAAGAACAGTCCTCTTATTTGGAAGACAGGAATGGCTTATGCTGAATGTCAGACCGCACACTGTGTGAACGTGTAGGAAGACAGAACAGTAAAACAGATGCTAGTCACCAGTGATAGCAGATCTGACTATACGAGCCGCCATCACAGATGAGGTCTTGCGTGCAAGGTTGCAGAGGCTGCCATACAGTCACAAGAAGTGAGAGTGCAGCCCCCCACAAGTGCAGCACGATCCAGACCACGCTGAAGTCCGTTCCTACCTAGACTGAGTCTGCACAGAGACATTAAGCAGCCAGCAAACAGGCACACAATGTTCGCTAGCCAGGCATCATCATTCAGGACTAGGTCACGAGCAAGCAGCTCTAGCAAGGCCTCAATAAAAGAAATTGCTGCTCTCGCCCGTGCAGAAGCTGAGGCTGCAAAAGTAAGGTCTTCCTTTGCTGCACAAGAGATACAACTAAAGAAAGAGACAGCATGCCTGCAAGTGTCACTGGAAAAACTCACCGCAGAGAAAGAAGTGGCAGCCGCAGTAGCCAAAGCAGTGTTCCTAGAAGCTATGGAGTTCCCCGGATCCGAGAAACAGAGCGATGTACTTGGGCCAGATCTAGATCAACAAGATCCATCACAGCGCGTTTCAGAATATGTCCATCAGCATCCCAAGACAGATGACAACTATGATCCAGTATATCAGCCAGCTTATACAGAGTGCCAAAGATTCTACTTTGAACCACTGTACCTCGAGCAGGAGGGTATGCAACAAATCGGTGCCAGCCACAACTACCGCCCTACAGAACGAAAGCTACAACCTTTGCTTCCACTTAAAGGGACAACTTTCACATCAGAACAGTATTATACAAACTACCCTAAGCCAGAAACCCCTAAAAGGAATGGTGATACACCACACATGCAGCATAACAACAACACACCGGGTAGTTCTGGCGCTAACCAGGCCGCCATGGACTTCGCTAACTTCTTTGCTAAACGGGAGCTGGTTACGAAAGGACTTAAAAAGTTCACAGATCGCCCCGCGAACTACAGGGCATGGTGAGCCTCCTTCCAGAACGCCATAAGGGACTTTACTGTAGTGAGGAGTTAGATCTCTTGGTAAAGCGGCTTGGAAGCGAGTCTGCTGAACATGCCAAAAGAATCAGAGACATTAACATTAACTATCCGGGCAAAGGCCTAAAGATGGTGTGTGAAGGACTTGATGTTATGGGTCAATAGAAGCTATAGAAAATGCTTTGTATAAGAGAATAGTGGGTGGGGGTTACCAGAAGCTCAGGGAACTCAGTGACTTGTTGATAGAGGCACAGGTTGCTCAGGCAGAAGAAGATCTGCCAGGGCTAGCATTCCTGGACACCGCCAAAGGTGTCAATCCGATTGTCCAAAAACTCCCTTTTAATCTACAAGAGAAGTGGATCACGCATGGTTCCATTATAAACAGTTTCATAATGTACCATTCCTCCCTATCGTGGTATTTGTAGACTTTGTTACTCAACAGGCGAGGATTAGAAATGATCCCAGTTTTGACTTTACATTATCATGTCCCACTACCCCTGGTGTCAAACCTCATAAAACACCAGTGGCAGTCCACAAAACTAATGTTGCCTCCACAGTTTCTCCGTACAGGCCGTTTAAGTCTTCTCAAGAAGAGAACATACCCAAAGATCTTACCAGACAATGCCCCCTGAACAAGAAACCACATTCTCTACTGAAATGCAGAGCCTTCCGGGAGAAGTCTTTACAGGACCGCAAAGAATTCTTCACAGAAAACATCTGATTCGGGTGCTGTGCTACAACATCGCACTTCACCAGGAACTATAAGGTCAGTGTGACATGCACAGAATGCAGTAGCACAACACAGCTTTACACCCTGAACCACCCTCTCAGGTATCATCACAAGCAGAGGAGCATGACGGAAAGCTGATAAACACCCGACATAGATACCCAAGTAGTCACTTCTCACTATACAGAGATCTGTAAAGGACTCTCAGGAGGGAAGTCCTGCTCAAAAATCTGCCTTGTCAAAGGTTATCCAGTCTGCCACCGAGATAAGGCGATCAAGGTATATGCAATCCTAGATGATCAAAGCAACAGGTCTTTAGCAAAAATCCACCCTCTTCGACACCTTTAACATCGTAGGGCCTGGTTCTCCCTACTCCTTAAGGACATGTGCAGGTACCATTGAGACGATGGGGGGAAAGCATGTGGGTCCAAGGTGGAGTCCAAAGATTGTGAGACCTGCTTGTCACTGCCAACCATACTGGAGTGCAATCACATTTCTGACAACCGGTCTGAGATACCTACACCAGAGGTAGCGGCATACCACCCCCACCTGAGGCATATAGCTCACCTGATACCAGAACTGAAAACAGAAGCCCAATAGTCTTACTCCTTGGAAGAGACATACTACGAGTTCATAAGGCTAGAGGACAGATTATCAGTCCCCAAAACACTCCATACGCCAGAGACTTGACCTAGGAATAGGTCATCAAAGGAGATGTCTGTCTAGGAGGAGCACATAAGCCGACCTCAGTCAACAGTATGCTCACCAACACACTTGAAAATGGACATCCTTCCCTATTCCAGTCATGTCACAGTAAGTTCCTGATAAAAAAAATTGCCACACAGCGCTCCTGTGCCTTGTCCTTTCACAGATCCCTCCTGGAGAAGACTACGCCTGTGACAGTAAGCAAGATCACTTAGAGTGCACAGTCTTCTACAGGACAAGAGAAGACAACAGGGTTGCAATGTCTATAGAGGACAGGCTGTTCTTGGATATCATGGATCAAGGAACAGTAAAAGACAAGTCAAAAAGCTGGGTCACACCTTTACAGTTTAAACCCCGGAGACGACGCTTACCTAACAACAAAGAACTTGTCTACAGTCAATTTATCTCCCTCAAACACAAACTTCAGAGGACACCAGAGACGAGAGAACATTTCTTTACATTCATGGAAAGAATACTCCAGAACTAGCATGCAGAAATGGCACCCGCGCTTGAAGACTCCAAAGAGTGTTGGTACTTACCCATATTCGGCGTGTATCATCCTAAAAAACCAGGGCAGATATAAGTAGTATTCGACTCAAGCGCTAGGTGCGAAGGCGTTTCGCTAAATGATGTCTTACTGTCTGGTCCAGACCTCAACAACAGACTTCTGGAGGTACAGTACTTCTACGCTTCCACAGAGATTCTGTAGCATTTATGGACGACATACAACAGATGTTCCACTGCTTTCTCATCAAGGAAGAACATAGAAACTACTTGAGATTCTTCTGGTACCGCAACAACGACCCCAATGAAGACATTGTAGAGTACCGAATGAGAGTGCACATCTTCGGAAACAGTCCTTCCCCTGCAGTCGCTATCTATGGTCTCAGACATTCAGCCCGAGAGGGCGAAGCAAAGTATACAGGGAGTGCAGAATTATTAGGCAAATGAGTATTTTGACCACATCATCCTCTTTATGCATGTTGTCTTACTCCAAGCTGTATAGGCTCGAAAGCCTACTACCAATTAAGCATATTAGGTGATGTGCATCTCTGTAATGAGAAGGGGTGTGGTCTAATGACATCAACACCCTATATCAGGTGTGCATAATTATTAGGCAACTTCCTTTCCTTTGGCAAAATGGGTCAAAAGAAGGACTTGACAGGCTCAGAAAAGTCAAGAATAGTGAGATATCTTGCAGAGGGATGCAGCACTCTTAAAATTGCAAAGCTTCTGAAGCGTGATCATCGAACAATCAAGCGTTTCATTCAAAATAGTCAACAGGGTCGCAAGAAGCGTGTGGAAAAACCAATGCGCAAAATAACTGCCCATGAACTGAGAAAAGTCAAGCGTGCAGCTGCCAAGATGCCACTTGCCACCAGTTTGGCCATATTTCAGAGCTGCAACATCACTGGAGTGCCCAAAAGCACAAGGTGTGCAATACTCAGAGACATGGCCAAGGTAAGAAAGGCTGAAAGACGACCACCACTGAACAAGACACACAAGCTGAAACGTCAAGACTGGGCCAAGAAATATCTCAAGACTGATTTTTCTAAGGTTTTATGGACTGATGAAATGAGAGTGAGTCTTGATGGGCCAGATGGATGGGCCCGTGGCTGGATTGGTAAAGGGCAGAGAGCTCCAGTCCGACTCAGACGCCAGCAAGGTGGAGGTGGAGCACTGGTTTGGGCTGGTATCATCAAAGATGAGCTTGTGGGGCCTTTTCGGGTTGAGGATGGAGTCAAGCTCAACTCCCAGTCCTATTGCCAGTTTCTGGAAGACACCTTCTTCAAGCAGTGGTACAGGAAGAAGTCTGCATCCTTCAAGAAAAACATGATTTTCATGCAGGACAATGCTCCATCACACGCGTCCAAGTACTCCACAGCGTGGCTGGCAAGAAAGGGTATGAAAGAAGAAAATCTAATGACATGGCCTCCTTGTTCACCTGATCTGAACCCCATTGAGAACCTGTGGTCCATCATCAAATGTGAGATTTACAAGGAGGGAAAACAGTACACCTCTCTGAACAGTGTCTGGGAGGCTGTGGTTGCTGCTGCACGCAATGTTGATGGTGAACAGATCAAAACACTGACAGAATCCATGGATGGCAGGCTTTTGAGTGTCCTTGCAAAGAAAGGTGGCTATATTGGTCACTGATTTGTTTTTGTTTTGTTTTTGAATGTCAGAAATGTATATTTGTGAATGTTGAGATGTTATATTGGTTTCACTGGTAAAAATAAATAATTGAAATGGGTATATATTTGTTTTTTGTTAAGTTGCCTAATAATTATGCACAGTAATAGTCACCTGCCCACACAGATATCCCCCTAAAATAGCTAAAACTAAAAACAAACTAAAAACTACTTCCAAAAATATTCAGCTTTGATATTAATGAGTTTTTTGGGTTCATTGAGAACATGGTTGTTGTTCAATAATAAAATTAATCCTCAAAAATACAACTTGCCTAATAATTCTGCACTCCCTGTAGGTCAGATGTCAGATCTTTTGTGGAAAAAAAATTCTACGTGGACGACTGTTTGAAATCCACACCCACGAACGAGACCGCAATCAGTCTCCTGAAAAGGGATCAAGAGATGCTCGCTTTATCTAATTTGAGGTTGCACAAAATTGCCTCCAACAGACATGAGTTAATGGAGGCCTTCTCACCCCAAGACCATTCAAGTGATCTGAGGGACTTGGATCTTAGCACTGACTCCCTTCCCATGCAGCGGAGCCTCGGTTTGCTCTGGGATTTAAAGGGAGACACATTCACCTTACAAATCAGCAAAAAAGAAAAGCCCTTCACACGTAGAGGAGTTATGTCCACCATAAACAGCTTATATGATCCTCTGGGATTCGTAGCGCCTGTTACTATCCAAGGCAAAATGATGTTAAGAGACTTCACCACAGAGACGTCTGATTGGGATGATCTGCTTCCCGCGGAGAAAAGGACCTGTGGACAGGTTGGAAGAAGTCTCTCAAAGCTTTGTCCAGCCTTCACGTGGGACGACCTATGCTTCCGTGCCATCTACGGAAGTCAAGATGCAAAGACTATATATCTTCTGTGATGCTTCAGTCAAGGCAATTGCTGCTGTAGCATACCTAAAGACCATTGACGTCAAAGAACAATGCCATATAGGATTTTTCATGAGCCGGACCAAACTGGCACCACTCCACGAACACACGATTCGCAGACTGGAGCTCTGCGCTGCTGTGCTGGAGTTGGCTAAATTTATAACATCAGGAAGGTACCTGGAAATCGAATGAGTTGAGTTTTATACGTACAGCAAGGTAGTCCTAGGATATATTTGCAACAAAACCAGATGCTTTTATGTCTATGTCAGCGATCGGGTGCAAAGGATTGGGAGATCCACTTGACCTAAACAGTGGCACTACGTGCCCACGTACCATAATCCTGCAGACCACACGACTAAATCCGTCGCTCCAAGCCAACTTAAGGGCACAACATGGTTTACGGGTCCTACATTCCGGTACCGTTCAATGTCTTGCAGCGTCGGATCCGACACATTCGAATTGGTAGACCCAGATGCAGATGAAGAAATCCGACCTGAGGTATCTGTTCTACGTATGGTGACTTTGGATCACCAACTTAAATCTCATCATTTAGACAGGTTCTCCACCTGGATGTTGCTCGTTCGTGCTATAGCCTGTGTAGTTCATATATCTCAATCTTACAAATCGACATTACCTGTCAGCCAGAAGCCCTGCAAAAGTTGGCATCACTGCAAACACGCCTTTAACGCTGCTAATCTGAGAAAGTCCCAAAACATAATAATTTGCACTATACAACCTGAATGTTATGCTAAGGGGATAGACTACCTCAGCAAAGGTCAAACACTCTCCAAGGATAGCACTTTGAAGAAGCCTAATCCCACCATTGACCAAAATGGGTTGCTCAGAATGAAGGAACTAGTAGTGGCGTCTGTTGACGCCAAACGGTGACCGTTCTGTCCAGCAGATCACGTCTGCCTCAGTCTTTGTATTTCTCAAGTGTTTAGTGTGGTTATAGCACCATCTAGCAGTGTTAAGTTGTATTACACTTTGTTTTTCCTGTTACAGTGCTACTGCATTGTGGGAGTGCAAATCATCCTGGGAGAGAGAAGCCTCCAGCCTCCAGGACACATCAGCAGAGCTGTCCTTTGCATATCTCCTTCTCAAACTCCACCATCCTTGTATAAGCATATCTGTGCAGATATCTCCCTTATTAAATGAGAGAAAAGCAAGTCTTTACACAAATTTGCATTGCCACCTGATAGTTTTAATATGTGTGGTTTTTTCTGGGTATCTATTAACTCCCTTTTTAAATGAACTTAATAAAGTATTAGTCTTAAATTTCTAAATTAGTAGACCCCTATAGGGACTTTCTTTGGTCTTTTGACCAGTGATGCATTTGAGGGTTAATTCCCGAGGGTCTGACTAGGGCCTAACTTCGTGTACTCATCATTCAATAGACCCTAAGATCAGTGGCCGCCATGTACATAGTTACACAGTGAGTGCAGGCGAAAAAAAGACACTAGTCCACAGGGTCCTAACTACCATAGTGGCAGACCAGGCTACTGCTATGAGGCCCAGGGCAAGAGGGGGCCCAGTTGGGATTATCTCCTCTTCTACTGGAGGTGAAAACTTGGTCAGGACTCTACCCTCTAAAGGAAGAACTTTTAGCAAATGAGGCAGTGGAACAATGGCCCAAGGGTCATTCAAAAGGGTTTAGGTGGAAACCCTTCTGTCCTGTCTTGGGGGGGGGCTGGTTTGATCCATGCTATGGGGCCCTTACTTCTCTATGTACACCACTGCCAGTCCATCAAGGTCAATTAAGGGGTAGAAATTTTAGGAAAGAGGAGTGAGACCCAGACTCATCTGTTGCTGCTTCTGTCCATAGTTCCAAATTATTGAAAAATATATATATAAAAATACAATAATAGACCTGTCCACAGCAGGGGCTGATCTGTAAGCCGGCTAGTTCAGGAGGGGCAGATAGGAAAGGGTTAAGGAGAGTGCACAATGCACACACAATAACAGCCTGCATCGGCTGCACTACTACTACTACTACTACTTCTACTACTACTACTACTTCTACTACTACTACTACTACTACTACTACTACTACTTCTACTACTACTTCTACTACTACTACGACTACTTATACGACACCTACTTCTACTACTACTACTACTACTACTACTACGACTACTTATACGACACCTACTTCTACTACTACTTCTACTACTACTTCTACTACGACTACCACTACTACTACTAGGACTACTTATACGACACCTACTTCTACTACTACTTCTACTACTACTACTACTACTACTACTACTACTACTACTACGACTACTTATACGACACCTACTTCTACTACTACTTCTACTACTACTTCTACTACGACTACCACTACTACTACTAGGACTACTTATACGACACCTACTTCTACTACTACTTCTACTACGACTACCACTACTACTACTTCTACTACGACTTCTACTATGACTACTTCTACTTCTACTGCGACTTTTACTTCTATTACGACTACCACTACTACTACTTCTACTACTACTTCTACTGCGACTACTACTTCTTCTACGACTACTACTTCTACTACGACTACTACTACTTCTACTATGACTACTTCTACTACTACTTCTACTACTACTTCTACTACGACTACTACTACTTCTACTACGACTTCTACTATGACTACTTCTACTTCTACTACTACTTCTACTATGACTACTTCTACTACTACCACTACTACTACTTCTACTACGACTACTACTACTTCTACTACTTCTACTACGACTTCTACTATGACTACTTCTACTTCTACTACTACTTCTACTCCGACTTTTACTTCTATTACGACTACCACTACTACTACTTCTACTACTACTTCTACTGCGACTACTACTTCTACTACGACTACTACTTCTACTACGACTACTACTACTTCTACTACTACTTCTAGACTTTTACTTCTACTATGACTACTACTACTTCTACTACGACTACTACTACAACTACTTCTACTATGACACCTACTTCTACTACTACTTCTACTACAACTACTACTATGACTACTACTACTTCTACTATGACTACTACTACTTCTACTATGACTACTTCTACTTCTACTACTACTTCTAGACTTTTACTTCTACTATGACTACTACTACTTCTACTTCTACTACGACTACTACTACAACTACTTCTACTATGACACCTACTACAACTACTACTTCTACTACTACTACTACGACTACTACTACTTCTACTACTTCTACTACTACTATGACTACTACTACTTCTACTACTACTTCTACTATGACTACTACGACTACTACTACTTCTACTACTACGACTACTACTTCTATTACTACTACTGCTACTACAGTACTTCTACTACTAGGTCTACTACTACTTCTACTATGACACCTACTTCTACTACTACTTCTGCTGCTACAGTACTACTACTACTTCTACTACTACAGTACTACTACTACTACAGTACTACTACTACTTCTACTATGACTACTTCTACTACTACTACTTCTTCTAATACCACTACTTCTACTACTACTACTACCACCACTACGACTAGTACTTCTACTACTTCTACTACTACTACTACTACTACTACTTCTATTACTACTACTACAGTACTTCTACTACTACTTCTACTACTAATACTTCCACCACACTAACAGACCGTTCCTGGTTTTCCCAGAAGTCATCCAGGTTTTGGGCCCCCTCTCCCAAGCACCCAGTCACCAACAAAATTCAACCAATTTCTGGGCCCCCCTGCAAACAACTTTATCTGTGTCCCCCGTATGAAAATATTACTCAGCGCTGTGGGACCATGGAACCATTACTTCCCTACACAGCCATTTGGTGCTTTTTTAAAACAAAGTCAGTGCAATGTGCCTGAGATGTTCTGCAGAAGTCTGACTAGAAGAGGCCACGGCCTGCATCTCTGGATGACATTGTAGAGGAGTATTATACAGCCTGTGTACTGTATACAGGGGCTCAGAGCAAGAGGCACTATATAAAGGCGGCATAGAACCGGGCACTATATACCAGGGGAACAGATTGTATGGCACTATTTATAGGGGGCTCTTACATTGGTGGAACTTTATTTTCATGGGACCACAGTGTATGCTGCTATTATATTCAGGGTGTGGCACTATAGGAGAGATTTGTGCTAGTATATAGGATGCTGATGTGCTGGTAAAGCAAAAAAACTGAAGACGTCTGGGCGGCAAACTCAGAGTTTTGGGTGGGAGAGGTTATCATAGTGGTCTGAACCAGATGGAAATAAAAGGAAAGAGAATAACTAAATGTAACTAAATGTAACTGTTTATTCCGTCACTGACTGTGTCCGATCAGTGCTGTAGTCCGTACACTCTACACATTTATATTGCAAACGGTTAACCTGGTTTATCATGCTGTACATATGTAATGAGCTTGGTTTTGGTGCTGGACATCTCTGTACTACTACTACTCCCACTACAACTACTACTACTCCAACTACACAGCTCCCCTTCCTGCACTGTACTATTAATACATCTACCGCCATTGTGTGGACAAAAATTGATATAGTAGCAGCCAGAAAATCATTGCAAAACTGAATCTGGTAATTTTGTATTTACCTCCTGTTGCTTATATATACACGCATACCCTCTGGGGCCAATTTCATAGAAAGCCTGTTCACCCATGCCCCCCCACCCCTCCCCGATCCAGCAGGTTAGTCCCAATACCACTGTCCAGAGAAGGCTGCCCAGATTATATCATTGAATACAATGAGCTCCCTGCTCCCCCAATCAACCTGTGATGTTTGCCCCTGTCAGGCGTGATGCAGTGATGTCATCAGACAGCATAATCTGTGGGGTCCCGGCCTCTGCTGTGAATGATGGGAATTGTTTGTTGTAGGACTGGGGCTAGATAGTCCTTTAATCATTTTAAGAGAACTATGGGGGTATCACTACTGTGTGAGGGGCATCACTATTGCCATTGTTTCTGTGTGTGTGTGTGAGGGGGGGGGGACTCAGGGCATCATTATTGTGATGGGACACTAAGGGGGCATTATTTTGTGAAGGGAACTTAAAGGGCATTCTTACTGTGAGGTAGACACCAAGGGGGTATTAGTACTTAAGGGGGTACTAAGGTGATATTGCGACTGTGAGTGGGGAACTAAGGGAGCATTACTGCTGTGAGGGTGCACCAAAGGGGCATCAGTGCTGTGTGGGGGCACCAAGGGGGCATCAGTGCTGTCAGGGTGCACCAAGGGGGCATCAGTGCTGTTAGGGGGCATCAATGCTGTGAGGGGGCACCAAGGGGGCATCAGTGCTGTGAGGGTGCATCAAGGGGGCATCAGTGCTGTGAGGGGGCATCAGTGCTGTCAGGGTGCACCAAGGGGGCATCAGTGCTGTTAGGGGGCATCAATGCTGTGAGGGGGCACCAAGGGGGCACCAAGGGGGCATCAGTGCTGTGAGGGTGCATCAAGGGGGCATCAGTGCTGTGAGGGGGCATCAGTGCTGTGAGGGGGCACCAAGGGGGCATCAGTGCTGTGAGGGGGCACCAAGGGGGCATCAGTGCTGTGAGGGGGCATCAGTGCTGTGAGGGTGCACCAAGGGGGCATCAGTGCTGTGAGGGTGCACCAAGGGGGCATCAGTGCTGTGAGGGTGCATCAAGGGGGCATCAGTGTTGTGAAGGGGCAGCAAGAGGACATCACTACTGTGAGGGGGCACTAAGGTGATATTGCTACTGTGAGGGGGCACCAAGGGGGCATCACCGCTGTGAGTGGGCACCAAGAGGACATCACTACTGTCACGGGGCACTAAGGGGACATTGCTACTATAGGGGGCACTAATGGTCCATCATTACTGTAAGGGAGGCACTAAGGGAAAACTGATACAGTGATGGGGGCACTAAGGGGACATCCCTACTGTGATGGGTGCATTAAAAGAGGGCATCACTACTGTGAAGGTGGCTCTAATGGGGCATCACTACTGTGAAGGTGGCTCTAATGGGGCATCACTACTGTGAAGGTGGCTCTAATGGGGCATCACTACTGTGAAGGTGGCTCTAATGGGGCATCACTACTGTTACAGCAAGAGGGGTCATCCATAATTTGTGAGAAGGCATGAACTTGACATCACTTACAGTGAGGAGGCATTTCAGTGTGTGTGGGGCACTAAGGGGGCAAAAAGAGGCATTACTGTGTGGCGGCACCATTACGGTGTGTTACACAAAGCAGGGCACTGTTACTGAGTGGGGGCACAATGGGTGTGATTTAATGCACGCTGCAGGAATTCCAACTCTTTGAACACAGTCAATGTATTCCCAATTACCATGACAGTCGTGACGTTTTATAGCATTGTACTAGAACCGCTGTATGTGGCCTGAGCTATAGGCTAGATCTCTGCTAAATGTGACTATGACTTCGGACAGGAGTCGTGGTATAACGGCATTAAAATAACTTCCTATGGCCTTTTTTGTCGGATTATCGCTAGGAGTTTTTTGCCAATGGAAACCAACAAGTTTACTGTGACTCACAGGTAACACACGCGACCTGCCATACCGTCCACAATGAGGGTCTCTTCATCTGTTTAAATTGTAACAAATTGCATTGAAAAAAAGAGACACAACCAGTCTGTTTTTTTTTTTTTTTATATAAAAAAATGTATTTTCCAGACCAAACTGCAATAAAAACTGGACTGAAATAACAGGATATAAAATTGGAAGCAACATCAGAATATTTGCCACCAGGGGGCGCTGCTCCCCTGACAAACGTCATAGGCAAGGCTGTGGGTGAGCAGCGCAGACGCCCCCATCAATGTTTGCCTATATCCCACACCAGGGGATTATATTAACACTTCGGCCACAGATTCCAGTTTTATCTGAATGTGACAGATCTCACGAAGCAGAAAAATACAATTAAATTAGCACCGCTGTTTGCAAGTCGTCTGGTCCAGTTGTGGGGTCCTCTTCACGGCCCCTCTGATATATATATTTATATATTTACTTATATTCTTGTTATTTATATTATTATTATTATACACTTCAAAGACAAAGCGTAGCTACATCACAAATACAGAGACAGCTTACCGGCGTACATACAGTATAATACACCCCCAACCCCCAGAGCCGACAACTGGTTGATTCTTTGGAAATATTGCGAAAAATCACAAAGTATGAATTTGTCAGCAAATATCACTCCTTCGAAAGATTTATGTGACATAATAAAAAATACTTTCCCATTATAGTTAAACTTATAATAGTGGCTTATCTTGTATGCTATTATGCAGCTTTTGCTCTATGAGTTGCTCTGCTGTTAAAAATAATTCTAAGAATTTACTTTTTTTGTCCATTGGGGGGCAGTATTATAGTAGTTATCTTTTTGTATTTATAGAGTGTAGTAATATTACAGGTTACAGTTACTAGTATTCTGGAGAAGGGTCCTTGATTCAGTTATTGCCTGATTGCCTTGAAGGAATTTTCCCCCTAAAATGAGGAAAATTGGCTTCTACCTCGTGAGGGTTTTGCCTTCCTCTGGATCCACTTTGCAGGATGATGCATGTCTTTTTCCACCCTTACAAACTATAGGGCACATTTATTAAGGGTAACGGTCATATATTTTTTATTTGCTAGTTTATTAGAGCTAGGCATGTATACCTGAGTTAGTCTGTCAATGATTGTCAAAAGATCTGTAATTCCTTTATAATAACAGCTTTCATTAATTTCCTCTGTCCCTTTCCATTGCTAGACCGTTGCTAGGGCTTGTCTGTCTTCCCTTTAGTGTAAACAGAAGACTGAGGGGCGGTCCTTCACACTGCATGGCTGCATTAGGCTTCAGAGTGAGGAGGCGTGTCTCTCAGTAATCCAATCTGATTGGCTGGCAGGGAGCTGTTGGCTACAGCAAGTGTGTTTGGGAAGTAAGGGAAGGCAGTTTTGGCAGAGGAGCCATCTTGAGAAGGTCCTCATATTGTAAATGTTTAAACAGCCATAACTAAGGTAAAAACTCAAGGAAAACAGTGGTATGTGAAGAAACTAAAGATTGCTTTATGCATAATGCCGCTACAGCAGTAACATATGCTAAAATAGATTTTTTTTATGAAAACATGACGGTTATCCTTTAAGATGTTTTAGACACTGGTCTTAATAAACCCCTAAACTGGTGGTGGATCTGCCAAAGTTATGAAGAAACACCGGCCTTTATAGAATTTTGGCAGATCTTCCGCCAGTTCTAAATGTAAGACAGTTTCCTTGTTGTCTTACTTTAGAAAATGCTAATTGAGACGATATGCCAGGTCACAAGCTGCGGCACAAAGGATTTTTGCGCCACAATCTGTGCCAGAAATACGCCTAATTTAGAAGTATTTCTGTTTAATGACCCCCTATGTTCCCATGAGTTTGGTTCTGGTACTCTATATATGTATTGAGCTTGGTTCTGGTGCCATATTTATATCTGAGCTTGGCTTTGCTGCTGTGTATATGTACTTCAGTTCTAGTGTGTCTATGTACTGAGTTTGGTTCTGATGTTGGGTTTTTGTTACGAGATTGGTTCAGGTGCTGGGTTTATAAATTGTGCATTGTTTCTGCTATTTGTGCTATATACATGTACTGAGCTTAGTTATAGTGCTGCACCTCTGTGCTGGGTTCTGGTGCTGTATATGCACTGGGTTTTGTAATGGTGCTGTATAGGTACTGACCTTGGTTCAGGTGCTGGATTTATTTATGATCTTGGATCATCAGCTGTGTTTGTCTGTCAAAGCTTCTTTCTGTATTCATGTATATGCATGGTTCCGATGCCTAGTTTATGTACTGAGCTTGGTTCTACTACTGTATTTATTACTGAGCTTGGGGGAGTATTATAGGAGTTATATTCTTGTCCATAGGAGGCAGTATTATAGTAGTTATATTCTTATACGTGGGGGGCAGTATTATAGTAATTATATTCTTGTACATAGGAGGCAGTATTATAGTAGTTATATTCTTATCCATAGGGGCCATATTATAGAAGTTATAATTTTTCCATAAGGGTCATTATTCTAGTACTTATATCTAGTACTTATAGAATTGTGATAATTTCAATCTAACTACTACAAAACTGATTCCTATGTACAATAATGTAATAGTTATATTTATGGCCATGGGGGTAGTATTTTACTACTAAGTATTGGTGTTATATTTTGGATAGAAAGAAGAGAATCAAAAAGACAAAGCAACTTATGTAGCAAAAGCTGCACACATGAATATCAAACCACTAAAACTGGCCTTAGACCTACAGGTAGATGAATGTTCTGGTGTTTTATCATCTTTGAGGCTCTTATCTCCAGAATTAGTTGTTATGGTAAATCTTCCAGTCACATCAATGGATATAGTAATGGGAAACCTTTCACACAAGTTCAGTCATTCCAGTCAGATCAGCCACATAATTGACTATGTAGTTGACTTAAGGCCACAAAGTCATCGTAAAGAGGGAAAACCCTCCACAGGCTCCATCACTCACCAATCTATAATGTGCCTATATTTAAAAAAAAATGTTGGAGTAATTGCAAATCTCAAGTAATGCAACAAAAAGATTCCCCTGCAGAAAGCATACTCCGGGACAGAGCCAAGCCGGTGGTTTTCATAAGCTTATCATTATATTCATATATGATTTACTTAGGTGTAAAGTCCTTTTCTTGAAATGTTTTTTAATTAAATATTTCAGCAATAAGATGTCTGTCATCTTCAAAAATGGACATGTTGCAAAACGGCCGCCTTCCTTGTGATCAACGAGCAGATGCACTTTCTTGTTTTGGTTAAGAAGAATTTAAATTGTGGGTGTTCTTTCAAAGTGCTTTCGAAACTTTTTGAAAATGAAAAACATTCTAAATATACAATGACCTTCTTGCATTATTGTAGCTATGGATGTATTGTCCTGTGATCAGCCCGATCATGTGAACTGCACTGCAGCTATATAATATTGTTAATATGTAGAGCGAGGGAAGTATAAAGAAAAAAATGAACAAAATCCATGGGGAAAGAATTTTTTTTTTTTTTACACAATTGAATATATTTTCCCTAATTTGCTTAGAACATTTAAACAAGTCCTTCTGGGGTGAGAATTAAACCTTGGTTGAAGGTGTCATTCAATCTGCCTTCCACTTCGACTGTCCAAGATGACAGATCTCCGTTGGGGTTGGTAGAAACAACTTGTGGATGTCTCAAGTCTTTGACCATTTTTGGGGATTGTCATTTTATTCCTGAGTATAACCCCATCTGGCGTTCTCTGGTTCTCACCTGTAGACTCTTGTGTTGTATGATTTGGACTTTTAATTGGACTCAGAAGAATTTTAGTGTCAATGGAAGGGTGATCCATAATGGGAAAAGGTGGACTGAACAAAATGAGACTCTGAGGTCTTCCAGATCTGGCTCGAAATGAAGACCTCGAAAGTCCAGAAGATCGTTCCATTTTGGATGACAATGGTGTATCTCCTGTAGCTTCCCCATCTGAAATCCGCTTCCTACGAAGGACTGGGGCATCTTGAGGAATGCTATGGTTGCCATCTGTAGAAGAGTTCAAACCGGAATGATGGGGTGTATCTACAGTAATCGGGTCATTGTTTTCCTTCTCTTCGACAGGTTTAACCTCAGTTTTTGTGCTCTTTGGAATGTCATTATGTCCCAGCATTGGAGGCTGCTTTGGTGTAAAGTCAGGTTCATCCACTACATCTTTTTTCTCTAGATCTGTAATTTCTGACTCTGCATTTACTGTCTGCAATGGTTGCGGAATTTGAGTGTACTGAACCTTTGGTGGTATGACTGGCACTGCCTTGGCTTGACACATTTTTATCATAAATGACGCCCTAACGGCAGACACACTCACAGGAGCAGAATTACGCCGACTCATCAGGTGATGATTTGTTGATGTATAGTCCAGGTCCATACTTGAACTAGAAGAGGATGATTTCTCATTTAGACTTTTTGATCGGTCATACAGAGCTATCGTTGTCACTGTGCTTGATTGGTGATTCTGTTGACTATTTGGCATGACAGAGTCAAGAGGGGTTGAATTTTCAAAAGTAAAAATAGATGCTCCTGATGTGGAGATGGCCTCTAAGTTTAAGGAAGATGGTCGTGTTTTTGGTTTCTCAGAGACGTCTTTACAATTTTCAATTGGCTCGATTTGCTTACAAAAATCGTCTGGCTTTTGCACGTCTTGGGCATTCGGTAAATTATTCAATGAATTTAAGGGCACCATAGAGTCTAGGTGCTCACTGTCCCTTACCCATGACAGATTTACTCCAGGTTCCATATGTGGACTTGCTTCAATACTATTAGGGCAGCAATCACTCGGATTTCCAATCAGCGGCACTTCTGGAAGGTTAGATATGACTAAGCGATGTCTTGGTTCTCTCTGAATGTTTTGATTAAATATTTGATCAGTCCTTGATCTTATATACAAAGACCCATCTGCCTTCATTTCGGCAACTTTTATGGACCACTGACTTGCCCTTGTGTCTTTACTGTCCAGAGATAAACTGCGAGTAAACTCTGGCTTTTTGTAGAGATTCCCAGTGGTTCCTCTCCTCTTTGGTGGTATAGCTGGTGTTTCCTTATCCAGAAAGTTCTTTAATTTTGGAGAATGTAGTGGACTTGTTACCCAGTGGTGATCTTCCCAAAATTCTTCAAGCTCAAATGCATGTCCACTTTCCACCTCAAGGTCATCATCATCATTGTCTAAAGACTCACTTGACTTTCTCTCATCAACCTTTTCTTCAAAGTATTCTACTTTTGCCAGATCCACACTCACTTGCAACTTTTTGTCATATTCTATTTCCGTTCCTTCTTCTTTTATGCTTGAAACATCTTTGTCTATCTTAACATTAACCAGTTCTAACAATCTTCCATCTTCAGTAGTAGCATTTACTAACTTTGAAGGTTCATCATCAATAACTAGTTCCTCCTGCATTCTGCATTCTTGGACCTCTTGAGGTAGAGCGCTGCTGCTTTCCAGTTCATTCGTAGTTGAAGGAATTTGGTTATCCTTTTTTGTTTCCTTTCTCATGCAATCATCATCTACGGGTTCCAAAATATTGTCCGTAGTAAGACCTGATAACCCATCAGTAGCACTTTCTAATTCTACCAAAAGCTTATTTGGAGTAAGAGGTGATGGCGGTCTCTTAGAATCCATGGCACTTTCTGAATGGGTGGTAAGGTCTTCCTCGGACTCAATGATCTTCAGTTCTTGTTGGATATTTGACCAAAGAGGGTCCAAGAGAGTGATGGAGGAGGCATCATCGTCCTTAAGAACAGAAAATACACAAAAACCAACAATTAAAACTTGGCAACACAATAAAAATTATATTTCTTTAAAGGTTTATTCACATGTCAGACATTTATGGATAACACAGGAGAAATTCTCCACAGACATGTGTCTCAGAGGGGAGAGAACGAGAGTCCCCAACCCGAATTATTACTGGTCAGGTGGCTGTTGGCCATTGCATCTAGCATTTGCATGGGCCTCTCCATTCACTTCCAGGGGAGTTATGAAAATAAGTGCCCATGCCTATTTTTAGGGCTACCACTGAAGATAATAGATAAACCGTATGTGGCCACCTCTTCATTCTCTATATGCCTGGATGTGACAGCTACAGGCCACCTCACAAGGCAGGATGGGGAAAATAATTTTTAACAGAGGTGCATGTCCAGAAGCAAAAGGTACCTGGTCATGCGGGAAAAGAACATCTACATCACTTATTTCAGTTTTCTCTTCTTCAGGTGTTTTCAACGGTTCTGGTTTCTTTGGCTCCAAGTTTTTGACTTGAGGTAGCTCACTGATAGACAAGAATGTGTGCTCAACTGGCTTCCTATCTGCAGAGCTGGGTAGTATGTCTGGTAACTGGGACATTTCTAGTAAGATTTCCTTCAGGGTCAGTGTTCGATTGTCTTCTGCAAGAACAAAATGCAAAAATATTTCAACATCAACAAAAATTATCATTAAAGTTTGCATTTAACAGTAACTTTAATAGAATGTCCAGCACTTTGGAAGAGAAGACAACTTTCAGCATCTCCTAGGAGATCAAGTGAAAAGAAGAATAAGACGTTTTGCAATGGAGGGTTTTAAAAGAATCATAGAAACTATGTACATAACTTTGACACCCAGAAAGTAGACATTATGGGGAGAGAGTAGTTTTACCTTCAAATAAATCTGGGCTAAGATCTTTAAGACATGGTCTCCTTGGCTCATGAATTTTTACTGGCTCGGTCACATCTGGATATTGAGGTCCTGTTTTAAGTCCACTTTTGTTATTGGAATCTGCACCTGGGGATTTGGGACCAACAAGCGGTTCTAGCAGAGGTAACTCCTCCAGACTAGAGAGAAGATGGCGTTCCTTGGAGTTGGCTCGGCAAGGAGTACTGTTGGCACTGATGACTGCAGAGACACGTAGAGGAACCGAGACAGCAAATGGTTCTGAGATGTTGAGGGCTTTTCGTTGGTGTCTAGGTGAAGCTTCCAAAGGAAATAGACTACCAGGGAATCCAGATTTAGTGGGTCCATCACTTGAAGCATAAAACATCTTCCTTCCTTTTGGAGAGTTCTGTTCATTCTCCAGGTCGTCGCCAATCCGGAACACTTTCATCTGTTCAGGTGGGGGTTTCACCTGAGGAGTCTTAAGCGTATCTTTTTCTTGGGTAGAGCCTCCTACCGCACCAATAGCTTCTTCACTGCCCCATTCACTGTCTTGCTTGCTTACATCATAAGTGCTACCAGTCCCTGTGGCCCGCGACCTGAGGACCGGAATAAAGAAGCCACCAGCGCCCGCCGGTCTCTTGAATCGACCAACTTTTTCATCCTCACCTTGAAGAAGACAAAGAAAAGGATTTGTTTTATTAGGAACATTTGTCTATAATAGAATGGTTATCGTATTATTATATTCAGTCTTTATTGGGTCACAACAAAGATATATCACCACGTTCTGATCAGTGGGGGTGTGACTGCTGGGACCATCACCTGTCCTGAGAATGAGGGGTTTTGTTATTGTGACTGATAGATAGATAGATATGAGATAGATAGATAGATAGATATGAGATAGATAGATATGAGACAGACAGATACATATGAGATAGATACAGGGGCGCAATGATCGCGGTCGCAGAGGGTTCAACGCGACCGGGCCAGGAGGGGGTAGGGGGCCTGCTGCACTCATATGTAATGAGAGCGCTCTGACGGGGCCAGCATGAAGTACAGCGAGAATGCTGGGCCCCGTCAGAGCGCTCTTCAAACATGAGGGGGCGCAGGAGGCAGGGGGATAGCAGAGGCAAGGAAGGGGGGGGGTGCACTAACCCGGCTGTTCGTTTTCAGAGTGAAGCAGGGCGACCTCGCCGCTCCCTACTTTACTGTTCTTCTGAGCTCAGGCCCCCCCCTGCTGGCCGCACATCACGCTGCTGGCTGTGGGAGGAGCGCTGAAAGCCCAGGAATCTGCCTTCAGGACAGCCAGCAATGCGATGTGAGTGTGGGAGCGTGTCATCAGGGAAGAGGGCATAACCACTGTGAGGGGGCACATATCTGGCATAACTACTGTGAGGGGGAACATATCTGGTCATAACCACCGTGAGGGGGCACATATCTGGCATAACCACTGTGAGGGGCACATATCTGGTATAACTACTGTGAGGGACACATATCTGGTATAACTACTGTGAGGGGCACATATCTGGCATAACTACTGTGAGGGGGAACACATCTGGCATAACCACTGTGAAGGGGCACATATCTGGCATAACTACTGTGAGGGGAACATATCTGGCCATAACCACCGTGAGGGGGCACATATCTGGCATAACCACTGTGAGGGGGCACATAACTGGCTATAACTACTGTGAGGGGGCACATAACTGGCATAACTACTGTGAGGGGGCACATATCTGCCATAACCACTGTGAGAGAGACACATATCTGCCATAACCACTGTGAGAGAGGCACATATCGCTGCATAACTACTGTGAGGGGGCACAAAAGTGGGCATAACTACTGTGACAGGAACAAAGTTGGGCATAACTACTGTGAGGGGCCACAAGGAGGACATAACTATTTTGAAGGGACCACAAGGTGGGCATTAGTACTGTGTGGTTGCACTTAGGGGAAATGTCCTAGATTACCCTGCTATACATTGGCATGGCTCAGTCTTACAGGCCAGCACAGCGCCCCCTGCTGGTGATTTCACTGGGGCAGTCACCATCCCTTCCTTATGTGATTATTCTTTTTTTCTCTATCACCACAGGGACCTTGTTCTGGATCCAGCGGACATCACGTCGACGCCAGCGACAGCCTGGATGAGGTAGGACCAGATTTTATTAGGACTGGGTGAGTGTAGCCATGCATTGGGCTCAGGGCTCTTTCACACAAGTCGATCCCGTGCGGGTAATCCGCTGCGTGAAAGAGAGCGAAGCCCCACACCGGACAGCAGAGACACGGAGCAGTAACATGACTGATGCCTCTCTGTGATCTTTTTACTGCAAAATCACAGTGACAACTTTTTTCTCTCTGTGATTTTGTAGTAAAAAGATCAGAGATGCACAGAGCATTGCCAATCATGTTAGTGTCTCTGCTGTCCGGAACGGGGCTTGGCTCTCTTTCACGGAGCGGATTACCCGCACGGGATCCGCTCGTGTGAAAGTGCCCTTAGTGTAAAGAAAATCTGCCGCCTCTTTGTAAAAATGGGGGAGGGGCCCATAACACTCTAGTTACGTCACTGGATAGAGAGATAGATAGATAGATAGAAGATAGATAGAGAGAGAGATAGATAGATAGATAGATAGATAGATAGATAGATATGAGATAGATAGATAGATAGATAGATAGATATGAGATAGATAGATAGATATGAGAGAGAGAGATAGATAGATAGGAGATAGATATGAGATAGATAGATAGATAGATAGATAAAGAGATAGATAGATAGATAGATAGATAGATATGAGATAGATAGATAGATAGATAGATATGAGATAGATAGATAGATAGATAGATAGATATGAGATAGATAGATAGATAGATAGATATGAGATAGATAGATAGATAGATATGAGATAGATAGAGAGATAGATAGATAGATAGATAGATATGAGATAGATAGATAGATAGATAGATAGATAGAGAGATAGAGAGATATTAGATAGATATGAGATAGATAGAGAGATAGATAGATAGAGAGATAGAGAGATATTAGATAGATAGATACATAGATATATATGAGATAGAAAGATAGATATGAGATAGATGATAGATTCTGCCATAACACCTTTAGTTCGCACATGTTGTAGAATAAATCAGGACCCGCTGAGAGCCCATAAATATGGCTTACAAGTACCGATCCTCTACATGACGGGTGTGACAGGCGGCCATTTTTCCAGGCAGCATAAATCACCTGCAGAGTGACAATAATTCTGGGTGATTGTGATCTGCGCGCCGCACTGACTGCCAGAACCTGTAAATATAACTGCTCTGCGCCGCTGGCGGTGACGGATGTGCCTGTGACGGGCGTACAGATTCTGCAGCTCTTGTATGGGGCGCTGTACTCACCTTCCGTAGGTAGAGAGCACAAGGAGTCCATGCTCTTGGCCGGCCGTATGGTGACTTTCTCTGTGAAGAGAGAGGTGCAGTGTTACAGCTACAGCAAAAGAAAAGTCTCAAATGTATCATTTGTATACTTCACATCCAAACCGCTATTGGAAATTCTTCTAGTTTCATTTTACCAGGGATCAGTGCATTGTGGGAGCTCAGATAACAGTTACAGTTACCCGCAGTCACCACTAGAGGGAGCTTGCTGCACACCGTGTTATCCATGAGTGCAATGTATAAACAGTATGCAGTAAGCTCTTGAGCTCCCCCTAGTGGTGGCTTCAGGCAGAGAGAGTTTTATCATATAACTGCGGGCGGTTTTGAGTTCAGTAAAAAAAAAAAAATAATCATCAGAGAATTGTGGACCTACAGATGGAGCAGTTTCTAATTTGACTGTGATATTACATCGCAAAAGTCATTGAATAAATCAAGTAAAATATAGTTAGATAAAAAAGAAAAGATGTCCAGGGACTGACTGCAATTTCAAGTTAAAGGGAACCTGTCACCGGGATTTTGGGTATAGAGCTGAGGACATGGGTTGCTAGATGGCCGCTAGCACATCCACAATACCCAGTCCCCATAACTCTGTGTGCTTTTATTGTGTAAAAAAAAAGATTTGATACATATGCAAATTAACCTGAGATGAGTCCTGTCCCTGACTCATCTCACATACAGGACTCCTCTCAGGTTAATTTGCATATGTATCAAATCGTTTTTTTTACACAATAAAAGCACGCAGAGCTATGGGGACTGGGTATTGCGGATGTGCTAGCGGCCATCTAACAACCCATGTCCTCAGCTCTATACACAAAATCCCGGTGACAGGTTCCCTTTAAAAGCTGTTGGGTGGTTGTGTACAGACTGGTCATCAGTGGCGTAACTACCGGGGAAGCAGGGGAAGCAGCTGCTTCGGGGCCCGGGCTGCCAAGGGGGCCCGGCGCCCCAAGCAGCGTGTGTGACAGTTTATTTTCAAGTTAGATAAATATCGTGTTCAGGGCCCCTTCACAGCCGCTAGAGTGATCTAATTTTACTGTCTGCTAAAAGTCTCCTGGTCTGGGATTCGAACCCACAACCTCCAATCTATAAGTGAATCAGTGGCAAAGCATTTACCCTCACAGCCATAAAGGCTGCATTACAACTGACTGTAAAAAAAAGAAAAAAAAAACATCTATACACATGACAGCTGCCCAAACACACCTAGCACTGCTATATCTGTATATGACAGCTGTCCCTGCACATTCAGCTCTGCTACATCTCTATATATGAACAGCTGCCATGTGTATAGATGTACACTTAGCCAGCTATAACAGTAGAAGTCTCATATTTTTTCACTCAGCCTCAAGGCAGCTCTTATGGTCTAGTGGATAGCTGCTCTGCCTCTGAAGCAGAAGGTCCTGGGTTCGAATCCCAGCAGACTCTTTTCTGAAATACAAGCACTGACTCCATATAAGGGCATACAGGGCGGGACAGAATACAAGGCGGGACACAGGAAGAGGCTGCATCGCATCGCTGACATGGAGGTAAGTAGAAGTGTTTATTATTTTTTTTTTAATACCCGACTGTTACTGCCATGGGGGAGCGGAAGGCACCTGATACTGGCACATGGGGGGAGGGGGGTTGGCACCTGATACTGGCACCTGGGGGGGGGGGTTGGCACCTGATACTGGCACATGGGAGTGGGGTTGGCACCTGATACTGGCATGGGGGGGGGGGGAGGGAGAGAGGCACCTGATACTGGCATTGGGGGGGGGGAGGGAGAGAGGCACTTGATACTGGCACTTTTTTTGTGGTGGTGGTGGGGGGGGGGGGAGATGGCACTATGATACTGGGACATAGGGGGGGGGGGGGGAGGCACCTGATACTGGCACCTGGAGGGGAGAGGGGGGGTTGGCACTTGATACTGGCACATGGGGGGGGGGCACCTGATACTGGCACATAGGGAGGGGGGAGGGAGAGAGGCACTTGATATTGGCACTTTTTAGTGGGGGGGGGGGAGATGGCACTATGATACTGGGACATGGGGAGGAGAGAGGCACTTGATACTGGCACATGGGGGGTGGGAAGGAGAGAGGCACTTGATACTGGCACATGGGGGGAGATGGCACTATGATACTGGGACATGTGGGGGGGGAGAGGCACTTGATACTGGCACATGATAGGGGCACTTACTGGCACATTATTGGGGGGCATTATGGGGGACACTAGGCCGGCAGCCTATCAGAGGCCGGACACTGAGCGGCATCTACTGGGGCACTATATATGGGGCATTTTATACTGGTACATTTTGGGGGGGCACTAGCAGGAAGGGGGGAGAGGAGCACTATGGGGGAAGTTACTGGGGGCACTATATAGGGGTATTTTATACTGGCACATTTTTTGGGGCACTATGGGGACATTAGCTCAACTGGGGGCATTACAAGGGGGTATTTTTTGCACTGTCACATTATAAGGAGAATTATTACTACTGGGGGGGGGGGGGGGGCATTATGGTGGGTTTTATTACTGCCCCATGGTATGACCCCCTAGTAGCGGCACCAGCCTCTTCCTGCTCTGCTATCCCTCTGCCCCTTCTCCAAATCCTTATTATAAAATCTTTCTCATTAGGATAAAACACAACATCAGCTCCGCCGAGCCCCCGGCCAAAGTGTGGAAGTGGTGTCCGAGATCCCCAAGGACCAAGCCATGTAACTGTAAGTGTTCATGTGGAGTATGTTTATGTTATACACATATAGCCTACACTGTGCCACACAATATACAGTATACCGCTACACTGTGCCACACAATATACAGTATACCTCTATACTGTGCCTCACAATGTACAGTATACCGCTACACTGTGCCCCACAATATACAGTATACCGCTACACTGTGCCACACAATATACAGTATACCTCTACACTGTGCCTCACAATATACCGCTACACTGTGCCACACAATATACAGTATACCGCTACACTGTGCCTCACAATATACCTCAACACTGTGCCACACAATATACAGTATACCGCTACACTGTGCCTCACAATATACCTCTACACTGTGCCACACAATATACAGTATACCGCTACACTGTGCCACACAATATACAGTATACCTCTATACTGTGCCACACAATATACAGTATACCGCTACACTGTGCCACACAATATACAGTATACCTCTATACTGTGCCACACAATATACAGTATACCGCTACACTGTGCCACACAATATACAGTATACCGCTACACTGTGCCACACAATATATAGTATACCGCTACACTGTGCCCCACAATATACAGTATACCGCTACACTGTGCCACACAATATACAGTATACCGCTACACTGTGCCACACAATATACAGTATACCTCTATACTGTGCCACACAATATACAGTATACCGCTACACTGTGCCACACAATATACAGTATACCGCTACACTGTGCCACACAATATATAGTATACCTCTACACTGTGCCACACAATATACAGTATACCGCTACACTGTGCCAAAGGAGTGGGGTTTACACAGGAGGAGGGAGGTGCGAAGCGCGCTGAGGGGGGCCCTTACAAATATTTGCTGTGGGGCCCAGTCACTTCTAGTTACGCCCCTGCTGGTCATGGTCATTTATACTGCTCTTGTAATCTTACCTCCCATTTCTTTCTGCCCTCTGACAAACACACTTCCATTACGGCTCAGTTTAGATTTGGATTCAGCTCCAGAACGACCAAGGTTGAATATAGATCTCCATTTTTTGGACTTTGTGGAAAGTTTCCTCCTGCAGAAATTTACAAAAAAATAGATAACATTAAAGACAGATTAGGATTGAGCAATTAAAATTATGCAGATTAAGTGATAGAAATGTAGCTGTGCATTACAAGGGTGGATAACAGTGACATCACTGAGAATGCAGCCTATCCATTCACTAGAGAGCAGTGATATCACAGAGAATGCAGCCTATCCATTCACTAGAGAGCAGTGACATCACTGAGAATGCAGCCTATCCATTCACTAGAGAGCGGTGACATCACTGAGAATGCAGCCTATCCATTCACTAGAGAGCTGTGACATCACTGAGAATGCAGCCTATCCATTCACTAGAGAGCGGTGACATCACTGAGAATGCAGCCTATCTATTCACTAGAGAGCAGTGCCATCACTGAGAATGCAGCCTATCCGTTCACTAGAGAGCAGTGACATCACTGAGATTGCATCCCATACATACACTAGAGAGCGGTGACATCACTGAGAATGCAGCCTATCCATTGACTAGAGAGCAGTGACATCTCTGAGAATGCAGCCTATCCATTCACTAGAGAGCAGTGACATCACTGAGAATGCAGCCTATCTGTTCACTAGAGAGCAGTGACATCACTGAGATTGCAAGCCTATCCATTCACTAGAGAGCAGTGACATCACTGAGAATGCAAGCCTATCCATTCACTAGAGAGCAGTGACATCACTGAGATTGCATCCCATCCATACACTAGAGAGCAGTGACATCACTGAGAATGTAGCCTATCCATTCACTAGAGAGCAGTGACATCACTGAGAATGCAAGCCTATCCATTCACTAGAGAGCAGTGACACCACTGAGATTGCATCCCATCCATACACTAGAGAGTGGTGACATCACTGAGAATGCAGCCTATCCATTTACTAGAGAGCAGTGACATCACTGAGAATGCAGCCTATCCATTCACTAGAGAGCAGTGACCACTAAGAATGCAGCCTATCCGTTCACTAGAGAGCAGTGACATCACTGAGAATGCAGCCTATCTATTCACTACAGAGCAGTGACATCACAGAGAATGCAGCCTATCCATTCACTAGAGAGCAGTGACATCACTGAGAATGCAGCCTATCCATTCACTAGAGAGCAGTGACATCACTGAGAATGCAGCCTATCCATTCACTAACGAGCAGTGACATCACTGAGAATGCAGCCTATCCATTCACTAGAGAGCAGTGACATCACTGAGAATGCAGCCTATCCATTCACTAGAGAGCAGTGACATCACTGAGAATGCAGCCTATCCATTCACTAGAGAGCAGTGACATCACTGAGAATGCAGCCTATCCATTCACTAGAGAGAGGTGACATCACTGAGAATGCAGCCTATCCATTCACTAGAGAGCGGTGACATCACTGAGAATGCAGCCTATCCATTCACTAGAGAGCAGTGACATCACTGAGAATGCAGCCTATCCATTCACTAGAGAGCAGTGACATCACTGAGAATGCAGCCTATCCGTTCACTAGAGAACAGTGACATCACTGAGAATACACCCTATCCATCCACTAGAGAGCAGTGACATCACTGAGAATGCAGCCTATCCATTCACTAGAGAACAGTGACATCACTGAGAATGCAGCCTATCCATTCCCCCAAGCACTGATATTAACACTACTTTGACTGTTTAAAATAAAATTACTGAAAATACTTAAAGGGGTTCTACAGTTTGTTTTAACCGAAGCGATTGCCAAGAGATAACAGTATGCGTGCAGGCATCCAACGGAGCAGAAGCAGAACGTGCTCTGTCCAAGTTGCTGGTGCTGCAGTCCATCCCTTTCCAAGTGGTGGACTCTGCACTTTTCAGAGAACTGATGGCTTGTGCCAAGCCAAGGTGGATAGTCCCAAGCCCTCATTTCTTTGCCAAAAAGGCAGTACCAGCCCTGCACACATATGTAGAACAGAAGGTAGGCCAGTCCTTGAGCCTGTCGGTGTTTGCCAAAGTGCACGGCAGCGCCGACGTGTGGAGCTGTAACTACGGTCAGGGACAATGAATGTCCTTTACAGCTCACTGGGTGAATATGGTTCCTGCACAGCCACACCAGCAACTTGGTCAGAAGACTCCGCTTCCTCCTCCACATTGTCACACCGTTGGTCCTGCAACAATGTCCGCCTCTGCCTCCTCATCCTCAACCATGTCCTCAGCCTCCACTGCAGGGACAATTCACAGTGCCCCTCCAGCATACCACATGTGCAGGGCACAACGGTGTCACACTGTTCTGCACCTCGTTTGCCTGGGCGAACGGAGTCACACAGGGGAGAAACTGCTCCGTGTCCTTTATCAAGAAATCAAATCCTGACTTTCTCTGCGACAACTGAAAATCGGAACCATGGTGACCAAAAACGGGAAGAACATGGTGTCGGTGCTGCGTCAAGGAGGACTGAGCCATGTGCCCTGCATGGCACGCGTGTTCAATCTAGTTGTAAAGCGGTTCCTGAATTCTTCCACCCATCTGCAAGACATCCTAAAAATGGCCAGGAAACTTTGCATGTACTTCAGCCACTCATACACAGCAAAGCACACCCTCCTTGAGCTGCGGCGGCAGAACGGCATCCCCCAACATAAGCTGATATGCAATGTTTCCACCCATTGGAATTCCACCCTCCATATGTTGGACCGACTGTACGAACAGAGAAAGGCCATGAACGATTTCTTGATGATCCAAGTGGACAGGAGTACTCCCCTGTGTAACTTTGATGTCAGCCAGTGGCAGCTCATGCGTGACACCCAGGGCCATCTTTAATGCAGGGCAAAAGGGGCAGCTGCCCTGGGCCCAGTTGCTCCCGGGGGCCCAAAGCAGCTGCCTCTTGAGCCCCGCTGGCCACTGCCCACAAATTAAATGACATTATCGTAAATTAGTACCGGAGGACCCGGAAGCGGTGAAGGCTCTGTACTCACCGCTTCCTGGTCCTCGGCTGACGGCTGTGCAGGGCTGCGCACAGCGTGAGTCACTCTGTAACATCACGCTGAGCGCAGCCTTCACAGCACAGCCGACCGCTTGAGGATGCAGATCGCGCTGGAGGAGAGGAGAGGCAGCGTCCAGGAGCAGGAGAGGGGTTAGTAGTACAGTACTATCTGCACATTGTAAAAGAAAGAAAAAGTAATCTGCTAAATACTATGTATTTGTGTCAGAAGTTGTGCCTTTTTAATCTTTAGAATAATGATACAGCCATTTTATTTGATACTTTTGTGCCGATTCTTTTTTTCCTCTATATTAAGGGACACTATAGTCACCAGAACCACAACAGCTAAACGTAGTAGTTCTGGTGTCTATAGCATGTCTCTGCAAGCTTTTTAATGTAGAACACTGCCTTTTCAGAAAAAAAGGCCACATTTACATTACTGCCAAGGGACACCTCTAGTGGCCACGTATCATTATTAAAGTTTACTACTCTACGAGGTTTGTGGATTTTTTGTGTGTGTGTTGTGGTGAAGGGCGTGATTGCATTCTAGGGTGTTGGAAGGCGGGATCCAGGGGGCCCAAGTAAATTCTTGCCCAGGGTCTAATCAATATTAAAGACGGCCCTGGTGACACCTGCCGATTGCTCAGGCCATTTGAGGAGGCCACATTATTTGTCAGTTGCCAGAACTACGGGATGAACAACGTCATTCCACTGCTTCATGTCCTGGAACAGATGCTGGTAAATCTGGCTGGTCAGGGGACTGGAAACGTGGCGCTTAGATCTCACGGCCACATGAGCCCTGTGGGGGCTGAACTGGAGGAGGAGGACATTGGAGCACAAGCAATGTGTAGTGAAATGGGTGGCTTTTCTACACAGGTGACAGGAGAGGATGAGCAGGAGCAGCCAGAGGGGCTACAGGGCGATGCGGAAGACGAGGCAGAGGACCCAGACACACCGCGGCAGTATGTAGTGGAGATGGAGGCAGGGAGTCCCTCCGAGTCACTTGCACAAATGGCCCGATGCATGCTCACCTGCTTGCGCAGTGACAGACAAATTGTCACGATTCGGCAGAGCGATGACTTCTGGCTCTCCACCTTGTTGGACCCTCGCTACCGGTCCAAAATGGGGGCCTTTTTTACAGCAGCTGAGAGGAAGGACAAACTGAACTACTATAGACACATCCTATGTGGTCAGTTGGCCGCTGCCTATCTGCGCCCACCGTCCATCCTCTCGCAGGTCTGACCTGAGGGGCCCTCTGCGCTCACGTTTCTCTGCCATGCTATGGCAGGGTGGGGGGGGTTAAGCAGTACCAGCTCCATCAGCAGCAACTTGAGTCTAGAGTCACTGATGAGCAGCTTTATTCACCCGACTAGTGAAGAAACTACTCACCAGCAGCAGCAGCAGCAGCTAGACCTGGAGCAGGACCTGAACCAGCAGGTGGTGGCATACTTGGACAGCACCCTGCCACCCCACATTGAAGATCCACTGGACTACTGGGCAGCCCAACTGGATTTGGTGGCCGCAACTGGAAGAGTTTGCCCTCCAAAAGCTATCCTGCGCGGTCAGCAATGTGGCATCAGATCGGGTGTTTCGTGTGGCGGGGGCCAAAGTTACGACAAAAAGGACTCGCCTGTCCACCCAAAATGTGGAGGCACTGACCTTTGTCAAGATGAATCAGGCGTGGATCAGCCAGGATTTCCACCCACCAATGCCTGATGCATCAGACTAGATCATCCATGGTGCCACACCAACACTTTGACAAAAGAGACCGCTTCTTCTGGCTACCTGCCTAAGCTACTTTTCTGATGCTGCCACACATCTGATGCCACACATCTGATGCCAAGTGCTCCTTCTTTCACCCACCATCTTCAGCTTGTTCTGGTATTGACACCCACCTCCCCACTCTGTCACTGGGTCACTCTGTGGTCTCCTGATGCTGCTGCCACCTTCACACTATGTCTCCTTGACAATCTGTGGTCTCCTGATGCTGCTGCTACCTCAAAACTATGTCACCTTGCCACTCTGTGGCCTCCTGATGCCCCTGCTGCCACCTCCACACTCTGTCATTGTGCCACTCTGTGGCCTCCTCCTGATGCTCCTGCCACCTCCAGACTCTGTCCTTGCCACCCTGTGGTCTCCTCGTGCTGCTTCCACCTCACCACTATGTCATAAGGCCACCCTCCCCACTTCATTACTAGGCCACTATTTTGCTTTTCGGCCTGGCTGACATCATTTTTTTGACCCTTCTTCTGATCTGTCAGAAGGAAGGAAAAATGATACACACAACGGATCCTGTCTGTGTGGCAGCTGTAAGGCCTGTATGGTCCCCTCAGAATTGGCTTATGATTTGGTAGCCAAAAGCAGGAGTGGGTACAAAACACAGAAGACATGCAAATACTCCATTCACGGGTCATCTCTGTTTTGGATCCACTCCTGTTTTTTTTGGGCTTTAGCAATACTGATGGATTACTGACCAAATGCTGACCGAGTAAAGGCGGATGCTCCACAGACAGGATCCGTTTTTGGGGGGTTATTGTTCTGACGGATCAGAGGAAGGGCAAAATAATCAGTGACGTCAACACACACTTACTGCTGACACCCTCTCCACTCTGTCGGGGGCTCTACTTGTATAAGCGTTTAATAGAACAGGTTCTGTAGACATCTATGTGGAATTAGCTGCGACGGTGTAAAAGGACTGCGCTTCTTCTTGGCGCTAACATCAATCTGTAAGGCTGAGTTCATACTTCAGTTTTTTGGTCAGTTTTGGCCCCGTGACTGCCCAAATAACTGAAGTGTGCAGTGATTCTAAGAACGACGCCTGTCATCTGCGTGTCATACGGACTCACAGTATTATTTCACTACCACAGCAGACTCCCTATGCGTGTTACTGCAAGGCACAGTGTTCTACACCGCTATACAGGCACAGTGTTCTACACCGCTATACAGGCACAGTGTTCTACACCGCTATACAGGCACAGTGTTCTACATCGATATACAGGCAATATACAGGCACAGTGTTCTACACCACTATACAGGCACAGTGTTCTACACCGCTATACAGGCACAGTGTTCTACACCGCTATACAGGCACAGTGTTCTACACCGCTATACAGGCACAGTGCTCTACACCGCTATACAGGCACAGTGCTCTACACCGCTATACAGGCACAGTGTTCTACACCACTATAGAGGCACAGTGTTCTACACCGCTCTACAGGCACAGTGTTCTACACCGCTCTACAGGCACAGTGTTCTACACCGCTATACAGGCACAGTGTTCTACACCGCTATACAGGCACAGTGTTCTACACCGCTATACAGGCACAGTGTTCTACACCGCTATACAGGCACAGTGTTCTACACCGCTATACAGGCACAGTGTTCTACACCGCTATACAGGCACAGTGTTCTACACCGCTATACAGGCACAGTGTTCTACACCGCTATACAGGCACAGTGTTCTACACCGCTATACAGGCACAGTGTTCTACACCGCTATACAGGCACAGTGTTCTACACCGCTATACAGGCACAGTGTTCTACACCGCTATACAGGCACAGTGTTCTACACCGCTATACAGGCACAGTGTTCTACACCGCTATACAGGCACAGTGTTCTACACCACTATACAGGCACAGTGTTCTACACCGCTATACAGGCACAGTGTTCTACACCGCTATACAGGCACAGTGTTCTACACCACTATACAGGCACGAGTGTTCTACACCGCTATACAGGCACAGTGTTCTACACCGCTATACAGGCACAGTGTTCTACACCGCTATACAGGCACAGTGTTCTACACCGCTATACAGGCACAGTGTTCTACACCGCTATACAGGCACAGAGTTCTACACCGCTATACAGGCACAGTGTTCTACACCGCTATACAGGCACAGTGTTCTACACCGCTATACAGGCACAGTGTTCTACACCGCTATACAGGCACAGTGTTCTACACCGCTATACAGGCACAGTGTTCTACACCGCTATACAGGCACAGTGTTCTACACCGCTATACAGGCACAGTATACCTCTAGCACAGTACCGCTATACAGGCACAGGGTTCTACACCGCTATACAGGCACAGTGTTCTACACCGCTATACAGGCACAGTGTTCTACACCGCTATACAGGCACAGTGTTCTACACCGCTATACAGGCACAGTGTTCTACACCGCTATACAGGCACAGTGTTCTACACCGCTATACAGGCACAGTGTTCTACACCGCTATACAGGCACAGTGTTCTATACCCCTATACAGGCACAGTGTTCTACACCGCTATACAGGCACAGTGTTCTACACCGCTATACAGGCACAGTGCTCTACACCGCTATACAGGCACAGTGTTCTACACCGCTATACAGGCACAGTGTTCTACACCCCTATACAGGCACAGTGTTCTACACCACTATACAGGCAGGACAAGTTACTTCACAACTCTGAGCTAAAGAGCTGCCTCATCCTCCTCTCCTACTTGTCAGGGATTATGATCCTGAATACAGCTGATAAGCGGAGACATGAAATACAGATGGGAGGATGGGTAATGAGCAGCAGCACTTGTTTATAGTCTCCTTATGTCCGTCCTCTCTGTACTTCATGTCTCCTCCTGAACTCAATTCCTACAAAGATTCAGTTGAAGATTATATCATCTCTTATTCAGGATCATAATCCCTGACAAGTAGGAGAGGAGGATGAGGCAGCTCTTTAGTTCAGAGTAAAGTAACTTGTCCTCCTGTGTGAATAGGACAGATTTTTTGTGTACTAAGGCTACTTTCACACTTGCGGCAGTGTGATCCGGCGGGCAGTTCCGTCGTCAGAACTGGCCGCCGGATCCGCCGATCTGCTGCTGCCTGAAAGCATTTGTGAGACGGATCCGGATGCGGATCCGTCTCACAAATGCATTGCAAGGACGGATCCGTCTCTCCGCTTGTCATGCGGACCGACGGATCCGTCTTGTACATTTTTCGCATTTTTACCGATCTGCGCATGCGCATGCCGGAACGACGGATCCGGCATTCCGGTATTCTGAATGCCGGATCCGGCGCTAATACATTCCTATGGGAAAAAATGCCGGATCCGGCGTTCAGGCATGTCTTCAGTTTTTTTCGCCGGAGAAAAAACCGTAGCATGCTACGGTTTTCTCTTTTGCCTGATCAGTCAAAACGACTGAACTGAAGACATCCTGATGCAAACTGAACGGATTACTCTCCATTCAGAATGCATGGGGATAAAACTGATCAGTTCTTTTCCGGTATAGAGCCCCTGTGACGGAACTCTATGCCGGAAAAGAAAAACGCTAGTGTGAAAGTACCCTAATAGGACGGCGGCCGTTTTATTTCTCCTAATGATTGCTCCCCACACAAAACAAGCTGTTATAACTCATGAAAGGTATTTGGGAATATATTTATAATAAAGTAATCTTTAAGTGTTTTCATTTTCTTAATTCCCGGAGAACCCCTTTAAAGGACACAAAAACATTTTCTGAACTTTTTTTTTTTCTTTTCACATTTCCAGCCACTTTCTTCTGGAAGTCGTGAGTCTCAAGGACGTCTTCGTCTGCTCTCTTCCTACGCTCATTATAATCCCTCTTCAGAGCGCTGCATGAAAGGCTCAGTGCAGAACACGATCCTCCATGAATCGAGCACCATCATCTCCCACTCATAGCCATTACTCCGTGCTTCTTAGAGTCACAAACATCTCTGCTTAAACGGGAAGTGCACCATATCACATTGCTTTCCGATTTGCCTGCCCGGTAAACCTCTTGATTGCTCTAAAATAACATATGAAATAACTTTGCAAATACTTTTGGTCAAAACTCTTCCTTTTTGTGTCTGCAGCTTCTATGCAGATCTATGTGCTTCCACGGTTACTGACTACAACCCCGTGTAGCCTGAACCTGCAGTCAAAAGAAGTGGAGGAGACTATACCCAACTACAGGATCAGACTACACAGGGCATGTAGTCTGTAACCATGGAGACGCAGAGGTCTGCATAGGAGCTGTGAACACAAAACAGTAGTAGAGTTGAGGGCAATGGACACCATTTTACTCATTTTGGGCTAAAGATAATTTTTTTCAAATGGTCTTTATTAAAAATGTTCAGCAGTTAATCAGATGTTTGCAAGCTGTTTTCTTTGAATCCCGTCATCTGATGGCTTATGTGTAGCTCTTACCTCTGAACTCCTCACCACATAAACACTCATTGTCGCCCAATTCTTATAAACCTGATAATATGCCTGAAATAAGGGTTTATGAGGTCAGGAGATCAGAGCTTCACAGGAGCCATCAGATGATGGGATAAAAAAAAAAAAAAAAAAAAGGGACAGCATGGAAACAAACTGATTTGTAATCACTGTTTCTCAGAAACATTTTTAATAAAGACAGAATGAAAAAAATGAGTTTTAAGCCCAAAAGGAGTAAAATACAATCATAAAACATTTTTCATAGCCTTTAAATCATCTTTTTGCTTCAATCTGGGAGAAATGGCATTTTTTCCTTCATAAATATGACATGGGAAATAAAGATTTAGCAAAATAAGGCTGAAAAATGTGCACATTCCTCCTGGAAATTACAGCAGTTAATTCTGCTGGATATTTCTGGAAATCATGATACACTGCAGATATTACGCTGCACATTAACATTCAGGAAATAGCGAAAAATGCTAAAATGAAAAGCCGTGAAATAATCAATGCAAAACCATCAGGTATGTCGCAGTTCTTCAGAGTGACCAGCAGATGGCAGCATGTTACCACATTTCTTACTGCAGCGTATTGCATAAGCGAGGCTTCTCAGGGTCAGGGATATTTTATATATTCAGCTATTCTGTGCAGGAGAGTGAAAAAGCATTCTTAGGGATCGTACCTATAATACTGGATGTTCCAAGAACCATGAATGTGAAATTTACACAGCAGGGGGCAGTCGGACCATCTTATCTTTACTGGCCGCCTTTTATCTATACACTTTTCCCAAATACAGGCCACACCCCGATAATGGCGGCCAAAGTGCTTCCATTAACAGCCTGACCCCATACCCAGTACCCAAAGCTCCAAAGCCTCTGCATAGACATACGGATTAAATGGAACATTCTGCTTGACTGAAGAGCCCACTAGGGGGAGCTCACTGCGTACAGATTTATAAAGCTCCCATTGAATAGACTGAGATCAATATAAATACATAGGCAGTAAGCTCCCCCTAGTGGCAGCATTTATGGGAGACTCATCTGCTTTTCCATTTTCCATGGCTGGATTATAGCCCGGGCAAAAGGGGCATTTACCCAGTTCCTACATAACCCTAAGGCCTCTTTCAGACGGGCGTTGCGGGAAAATGTGCGGGTGCGTTGCGGGAACACCCGCGATTTTTCCGCGCGAGTGCAAAACATTGTAATGCGTTTTGCACTCGCGTGAAAAAATCGCGCGTGTTTGGTACCCAAACCCGAACTTCTTCACAGAAGTTCAGGCTTGGGATCGGTGTTGTGTAGATTGTATTATTTTCCCTTATAACATGGTTATAAGGGGAAATAATAGCATTCTGAATACACAATGCATAGTACAATGGCGCTGGAGGGGTTAAAAAATAAAATAAAAAATTTAACTTACCTTAATCCACTTGCTCGCGCAGCCGGCATCTCCTTCTGTCTTCATCTTAGCTTTGTGTAGCAACAGGACCTGTGGTGACGTCACAGTCATCACATGATCCATCACCATGGTAAAAGATCATGTGATTGATCATGTGATGACTGTGACGTCACCAAAGGTCCTTGTTGCTACACAAAGCTAAGATGAAGACAGAAGGAGATGCCGGCTACGCGAGCAAGTGGATTAAGGTGAGTTAAATTTTTTTTAATTTTTTTAACCCCTCCAGCGCCATTGTACTATGCATTCTGTATTCAGAATGCTATTATTTTCCCTTATAACCATGTTATAGGGGGAAATAATAATGATCGGGTCTCCATCCCGATCGTCTCCTAGCAACCGTGCGTGAAAATCGCACCGCATCCGCACTTGCTTGCGGATGCTTGCGATTTTCACCCAACCCCATTCATTTCTATGGGGCCTGCGTCACGTGAAAAACGCACAAAGAGGAGCATGCTGCGATTTTCACGAAACGCACAAGTGATGCGTGAAAATCACCGCTCATGTGAACAGCCCCATAGAAATGAATGGGTCCTGATTCAGTGCGGGTGCAATGCGTTCACTTCACGCATTGCACCCGCGCGGAATACTCGCTCGTGTGAAAGGGGCCTAAGGCTACCAGAGTCTTCGCTTACTTTGTGATGTGCGCTATCGTACTATGGGATTGTACCACATTATTAACTAAACACCATTTTAGGTTCTAGGAGCACTATTATGCAAGTACTATATGGCAGTGTTATATGGTATATCGTAATGGGCAGTGGATGTGGACCCACTGCACCATCTAACCGGTTTGACTCTGGGCATTCCCCTGGTTTTCATCCTTTAACCCCCTATACAGGGATCTGGCCTTCGCTGCAGGGAAGCCACCAGGCCACTAACTTCTGAAATAGTCCCGGTGTAGTTACCAGCTATTCCACGGGGATCAGAACCTCGGGTGCGAAGCACCCTGGGATCAGGCTAACGTGTAGTCAGTAATAGCTCGAGGTGAGGGTAGGCAGAGTTTGTGTATCCTTAAAACAACTACGAGGTTAGGGCAGACAGCAAAGGGTCAATACAGTAAGCAGGCAGTAGTCAGGATGTGAAGCAGAGGGTCAGAGATAGTAAACAGGCCAGGTTCAGTACATGGGTAGACAGAATAAGGACTAGTAAGGCTAGAATTCCTGAGGTATCCTCCCGTAGGGCAGGGTGCCTTAAATAACCAGACATCACCTCTGACAGGGACAGGGAAGACTAAGGGCATTTGCTTGCCCTTTAAGAGGACCCCAAGTGGCCGGGTACACTGCAGGTGGCAAAGGAGGGCACATGGGTGCACACTGCCAGTAAAGCAAAGTGTGACGTGGCACAATAACAGTTAAAGTACACTATATGGTAGAATTTTATGTAAAAATTATACAGCAGTATTATAAGGGTACTATATGGCACAACTAAATAAGTGCTCTATGGCAGTATTTTATGCGCATTCCATGGCAGTATTATATGGGCTCTATATAGCTGTATTATTTAAGCACTATAAGGCAGTATTATATGAGCACTATAAGGCAGTATTATATGAGCACTATATACAGCGGTATTATATGAGCACTATACAGCGGTATTATATGAGCACTATACAGCGGTATTATATGAGCACTATACAGCGGTATTGCATGGGCTATATAGCAGCGGCACTATACAGCAGTACTATATGAGCACTATACAGCGGTATTATATGAGCACTATACAGCGGTATTATATGAGCACTATACAGCGGTATTATATGAGCACTATACAGCGGTATTATATGAGCACTATACAGCGGTATTGCATGGGCTATATAGCAGTGGCACTATACAGCAGTATTATATGAGCACTATACAGCGGTATTGCATGGGCTATATAGCAGCGGCACTATACAGCAGTATTATATGAGCACTATACAGCGGTATTATATGAGCACTATACAGCGGTATTATATGAGCACTATACAGCGGTATTATATGAGCACTATACAGCGGTATTATATGAGCACTATACAGCGGTATTGCATGGGCTATATAGCAGCGGCACTATACAGCAGTATTATATGGGCACAATATGGCAGGAATATGGGAATCAAATCTAAATATTATGACAATAATTCTTCTTTCCTCCTCCCACAGAAATAAAACCGGCTCCCAGGCATCTGTCCAGGGGCCCCCGAAGACCTTGCTCCCACACAATTTCCGATTATTTTATAGCATTCAAAAATTTCTAACAGGAGCCCTTTATAAAGTGCATTTTATGTTGTACAGCAAACAGTTTTGGTTTTGTGCAGAAAATTCCATTAAGCATTCCGGAAAACCTGCTCGCATATGAGCGGCTCTGCGCTGGCTGCCTCCAATTAGATTTCCCTTGTGTCAGCGACGTGTTTCTCCCACAGAGTAATTAACGTAGGAGATCAGAGCTATTGTGTTCCCATTTATTGTTCCTGGGTAATTAGAGCAGATGCCAGCGGCGCCGCCTATGTCCCACTTACATATGCCCAAAATGAGATCCCCAGAGAGGGCCCTGTATAGTACGTGTGTGCGCCCAGGACAACACCGCCCGCTATCTGACAGATCTGCCCCATGTATAGAAGACATTCCACATCCAACATTCCTCGGATTCTGATTCCTTAACACAAAAGAGATTGATTGAGATACAAGTCAAGGTCTGAATGATGGTAGCACCTGGCAGATCGACCTCCGCAACACCCCAACAGCGCTGAGGGTGGACCAACCACTACGTACAAGAGGCTATATAACTTACACCAGCTGTACATATATAATTATATACAGGAGATGCCCAGGTTATACCAGCTGTACATATATAATTATATACAGGAGATACCCAGGTTATACCAGCATGGTCCATATCACTATATACAAGAAGATGTATAACTTATACCAGCTGTACATATATAATTATATACAGGAGATGCCCAGGTTATACCAGCATGGTCCATATCACTATATACAGAGAGATGTATAACTTATACCAGCTGTACATATATAATTATATACAGGAGATGCCCAGGTTATACCAGCATGGTCCATATTACTATATACAAGGAGATGTAGAACTTATACCAGCTGTACATATATAATTATACACAGGAGATACCCAGGTTATACCAGCATGGTCCATATCACTATATACAAGAAGATGTATAACTCATACCAGCTGTACATATATAATTATATACAGGAGATGCCCGGGTTATACCAGCTGTACATATATAATTATATACAGGAGATACCCAGGTTATACCAGCATGGTCCATATCACTATATACAAGAAGATGTATAACTTATACCAGCTGTACATATATAATTATATACAGGAGATACCCAGGTTATACCAGCACGGTCCATATCACTATATACAAGAAGATGTATAACTTATACCAGCTGTACATATATAATTATACACAGGAGATGCCCAGGTTATACCAGCATGGTCCATATCACTATATACAAGAAGATGTAGAACTTATACCAGCTGCACATATATAATTATATACAGGAGATGCCCAGGTTATACCAGCATGGTCCATATCACTGTATACAGAAGATGTATAACTTATACCAGCTGTACATGTATAATTATATACAGGAGATGCCCAGGTTATACCAGCATGGTCCATATCACTGTATACAGGAGATGTATAACTTATACCAGCTGTACATATATAATTATATACAGGAGATGCCCAGGTTATACCAGCATGGTCCATGTCACTATACACAGTAGAAGAAGATAACTTCTGGTATTTCACTCTCTCAACTTACTTATTTTCCGGTAGATCTATGACGGTGTGGAATAAATTGCCTGTGACGGGGACAATCTCTGGTAAGCTGTTCTCTCTCCGCTCCTTCCTGGCAGGGTGTGTGGCCGATAAACTGCGGGCTTGAGCTTCTTCTAAACTGACCAATTTCATGGGGAGTGATCCAGATGGCAGAGTCATACTCTTCACTATCCGGCAATCTGAGGAAGAGGAGACCATCGGTGAACAGAGAACAGAATACCAAATTACCAGCATTCAGTAACACCTGAAATAATGTCACTAAATGGTCGGATGATTTCTGCAATGCTGCAAACTACACTGAAAGCACATCCAGTTTCAGTTAAAAAAAGCGCCATTCTTTCACTAGGGGCAGTATTATAGTAGTTATATTCTTGTACATAGGAGCAGTATTATAGTAGTTATATTCTTGTACATAGGAGCAGTATTATAGTAGTTATATTCTTGTATATAGGAGGCAGTATTATAGTAGTTATATTCGTGTACATAGGAGCAGTATTATAGTAGTTATATTCGTGTACATAGGAGCAGTTTTATAGTAGTTATATCCTTGTATATAGGAGCAGTATTATAGTAGTTATATTCTTGTACGTAGGAGCAGTATTATAGTAGTTATATTCTTGTACCTAGGAGCAGTATTATAGTAGTTATATTCTTGTACAAAGGAGCAGTATTATAGTAGTTATATCCTTGTATATAGGAGCAGTATTATAGTAGTTATATTCTTGTACCTAGGAGCAGTATTATAGTAGTTATATTCTTGTACATAGGAGCAGTATTATAGTAGTTATATTCTTGTACATAGGAGCAGTATTATAGTAGTTATATTCTTGTACATAGGAGCAGTATTATAGTAGTTATATTCTTGTACATAGGAGCAGTATTATAGTAGTTATATTCTTGTACATTGGAGCAGTATTATAGTAGTTATATTCTTGTACATAGGAGCAGTATTATAGTAGTTATATTCTTGTACATAGGAGCAGTATTATAGTAGTTATATTCTTGTACCTAGGAGCAGTATTATAGTAGTTATATTCTTGTACATAGGAGCAGTATTATAGTAGTTATATTCTTGTACATAGGAGATAGTATTATAGTAGTTATATTCTTGTAGATATGAGCAGTATTATAGTAGTTATATTCTTGTACATAGGAGCAGTATTATAGTAGTTATATTCTTGCACATAGGAGGCAGTATTATAGTAGTTATATTCTTGTACATAGGAGCAGTATTATAGTAGTTATATTCTTGTACATAGGAGGCAGTATTATAGTAGTTATATTCTTGTACACAGGAGGCAGCATTATAGTAGTTATATTCTTGTACATAGGAGCAGTATTATAGTAGTTATATTCTTGTACATAGGAGCAGTATTATAGTAGTTATATTCTTGTACATAGGAGATAGTATTATAGTAGTTATATTCTTGTAGATATGAGCAGTATTATAGTAGTTATATTCTTGTACATAGGAGCAGTATTATAGTAGTTATATTCTTGTACATAGGAGCAGTATTATAGTAGTTATATTCTTGTACATAGGAACAGTATTATAGTAGTTATATTCGTGTACATAGGAGCAGTTTTATAGTAGTTATATCCTTGTATATAGGAGCAGTATTATAGTAGTTATATTCTTGTACGTAGGAGCAGTATTATAGTAGTTATATTCTTGTACATAGGAGCAGTATTATAGTAGTTATATTCTTGTACATAGGACCAGTATTATAGTAGTTATATTCTTGTACATCGGAGCAGTATTATAGTAGTTATATTCTTGTACATAGGAGGCAGTATTATAGTAGTTATATTCCTGTACATAGAAGGCAGTATTATAGTAGTTATATTCTTGTACATAGGAGCAGTATTATAGTAGTTATATTCTTGTACATAGGAAGCAGTATTATAGTAGTTATATTCTTGTACATAGGAGCGGTATTATAGTAGTTATATTCTTGTACATAGGAGGCAGTATTATAGTAGTTATATTCTTGTACATAGGAGCAGTATTATAGTAGTTATATTCTTGTACATAGGAGGCAGTATTATAGTAGTTATATTCTTGTACATAGGAGGCAGTATTATAGTAGTTATATTCTTGTACATAGGAGCAGTATTATAGTAGTTATATTCTTGTACATAGGAGCAGTATTATAGTAGTAATATTCTTGTACATAGGAGCAGTATTATAGTAGTTATATTCCTGTACATAGGAGCAGTATTATAGTAGTTATATTCCTGTACATAGGAGCAGTATTATAGTAGTTATATTCTTGTACATAGGAGGCAGTATTATAGTAGTTATATTCTTGTACATAGGGGCAGTATTATAGTAGTTATATTCTTGTACATAGGAGCAGTATTATAGTAGTTATATTCTTGTACATAGGAGCAGTGTTATAGTAGTTATATTCTTGTACATTGGAGGCAGTATTATAGTAGTTATATTCATGTACATAGGAGCAGTATTATAGTAGTTATATTCCTGTACATAGGAGCAGTATTATAGTAGTTATATTCTTGTACATAGGAAGCAGTATTAGATTGTTATATTTTTGGTTACAGTTCCTCCCCTGGTGACCCTGCCCTTTGGAGAATGCTTTTAAAATGTTATTAAACACTGAAGAAGGATTCTGGAATATTTTTATGTTTTGTTTTGAATGGCTCAGAATCAAGAACATTTGCATTAAGTTGTAAGAATGGAAAAGTGAGAACGCAGCCCACAAAGCATTATTCTCTGGCACTGTGAGAGTATTTCCTGATAACATTAGCTAATTATCAAAATATATATGGGTGATGTGGAGCCAAGAACAGCACAAGGACCACAACTGAGGATTATTCAGTAATTTGTTTTGGTCCTGATAAGGTAAGTTAAACATTTCATTAGATATGCGCCATTATATAATGAGCATAGGAGTCCTGAGGGAGAGCAAACATTTCACACCTTGCTACGGGCAGTGAGTGTGGACCCACTGTGTCAACCAACCAGTTTGATTTTTGGCTACTCCTGAGGGCATTATCCTGGCGATCCTCTGGATTTCATCCTTTACCCCTGTACAGGGATGTGGCCTTCGCTGCAGGGGAGCCACCAGACCACTACCTCTTGGAATAGTCCTAGTGTGGTTGGCCGCTGACTTTTTAGGGTCACAGACACCGATGACAAGCTCCACATAATCAGGCAACACACATAGCCATGAAACAGGCAGATGAGGGTCAGTACAGTGAGCAGGTATAAATGAGGTCGGGCAGCAGAGACCCAAGATCCAGGAAACAGGCAGAAGTTGGTACAAAGACAGACAAATGGATTATAGCTATTTTAAACCTAGCAGCAAGTAAGTGAAAAAAATAATCTACTGCTCAGGTAAAGAGTTGGAAAAAATGACCCAGTGTATATAGGACAGCTGATGAGCTTAGTCATTAGTCAAAAAGATGAAAAAAAATATAAAAAAAATATAAAAAATAGGGTATTAACTCCTGCTGTGCTGCAGGGAGAGGTTCAATGAATAGACGCTAATACACACAGAAAGCAGCTAGTAGCTGCAGCCTGTAGCACGGGACACAAGAGTCTGGCAGCTGGCTCTGGGCAGAAGCTAGTTGAGTGAGGCGGCACTCTTGCCCGCTCCAGATTACGGGATGGCACGTAGCATGGCCACCATTCTATGGTGACCTAAAGGGGAACTCTCAACTTATAGAAATGTGTTCACTTTTTTGATCATTGGAATGAAAAGCTTGGAGCACCAAATGACCCCCCTGGAAGTGACCCTTGATGCCCTACAGCTTAAAGCAATTTGCAAGCAAAAATATATATCCTAGCAATTCCTCCCTTTAATCTGCTCTTTTGGTCCTTTTTGGTCTCATATTACAGGTAGTCATCCATGTTCACCATCCTCCTCCTCACTGTCCTGCATCTGCAAGATAACTGGCTTCAGCAGGAGTCACCCTCCTTTGCTTTGTCTGTAGTAGAACACAAAGATAGTCAAGCTCCTCCCCTAAAATAGTCCCTAGCTGAAAACAGATCAGCAGGGGATTAACCCTTGGATTTCTTCAAGACTGTTTTAGGAACATGTGCAGAAAACATAACAAACAGTGCTGAAGTGTCCTCCTCAAAGTCAATATCCAAATGTCCATTGACTTACCACTGGGTGCAGGCTTGGTGGCCAAAAAGAGGTCCTCACTATCTCTCTGCTTGATTGGGGCTGTGGGACTTTTGCTGAATATTTCTTCCACATGGTTGAGGATGAACTCGATGACAACCTGCTGGACTCGCACTTCCATAAAAGCCGCATCTCCATTACATCCCGAATCCTCGATTTCTCTGGACCTGGTGATATATATGACAAATCAAATACTTGATAGTATAATGTATACAGTTCCAAAATAATGATATAGGATAAACCAGGCACTCAAGTATGGAGTAAATTGATAAGGATATTTATTCCCACAATGACAGTAAAATATAACAATACAATTCACCAATAAAAATCACCAATAAAATATTACCAATAAAATATTATAAAACACTTTAAACCGTAATAGCAGCAATATAGGGCATGTGCACTAGAAGTCAATATGTTAATTGAATAGCAGCGGCATTTATATTAATACGCAGCAGCAATAGACATATGCATTAATTGATATATAGCAGCATTGGACATATGTGGCTTGTAGATACTGAAGTCATTGGGTTCAGAAGACAAGGAAAACGCAGAAAAACCGTAATTGATAGCAAAGTCTTATAAGCGCTTCTTTGGTTTCGGTAATGCTGAATTTGCACAGCGGTGGCGTCCCACCGATTTGAGCAACTCTGTTGCTAGTTTTACCTGGCCAGTATGTCTTTCTCCTACGTCCGGATCTGTGGAAATTTGCTGTGAGCGCGGTGTCACCTGGATATCCTGCTCACCGAAGCAATGTCTGTGGCTTTATTAGGATTCCTCCGGTGTTCGTCGCTCTTAGTCACAGCTGATGAATTCTTGGAAGTCCAGGGGAGCTATTTTTCCAGCATGCCGGTACAGGGTATTAGACCATACGCGTTTCGGGGTTCTTTGAATGACCCCTTCCTCAGTGGTAACCCTGATGAGCTTCCCCACATCCTTTTATATGAAATCTTGGAAAGAAGCAAGATCCGGACAGGATTTCGTCATGCCAAAATGTGGAAAACTGGATTTGTCCAATGAAATCATTATATGCGTTTTCCCTTGTGCGATTCCTATGGTCTGGTTTTTGCTGCGTTTTTTTGTAATAGATTGCGTTTTATGTTCCACTGCTATTTAAATGTAAAATAAATCATATGCCACATAATTTCAGTTGCAATATAATACTTAAAATATATAAATAGCAGTGGAACATAAAACGCAATCTATTACAAAAAAACGCAGCAAAAACCAGACCATAGGAATCGCACAAGGGAAAACGCATATAATGATTTCATTGGACAAATCCAGTTTTCCACATTTTGGCATGACGAAATCCTGTCCGGATCTTGCTTCTTTCCAAGATTTCATATAAAAGGATGTGGGGAAACTCTTCAGGGTTACCACTGAGGAAGGGGTCATTCAAAGAACCCCGAAACGCGTATGGTCTAATACCCTGTACCGGCATGCTGGAAAAATAGCTCCCCTGGACTTCCAAGAACTCATCAGCTGTGACTAAGAGCGACGAACACCGGAGGAATCCTAATAAAGCCACGGACATTGCTTCGGTGAGTAGGATATCCAGGTGACACCGCGCTCACAGCGAATTTCCACAGATCCGGACGTAGGAGAAAGAAGACTACTGGCCAGGTAAAACTTAGCAACAGAGTTGCTCAAATCGGTGGGACGCCACCGCTGTGCAAATTCAGTATTATCGAAACCAAAGAAGCGCTTATAAGACTTTGCTATCAATTACGGTTTTTCTGCGTTTTCCTTGTTTCTGAACCCAACGACTTCAGTATCTACAAGCCACATATGTCCAATGCTGCTTATATCAATTAATGCATATGTCTATTGCTGCTGCGTATTAATATAAATGCCGCTGCTATTCAATTAACATATTGACTTCTAGTGCACATGCCCTATATTGCTGCTATTACGGTTTAAAGTGTTTTATAATATTTTATTGGTAATATTTTATTGGTGATTTTTATTGGTGAATTTTATTGTTATATTTTACTGTCATTGTGGGAATAAATATCCTTATCAATTTACTCCATACTTGAGTGCCTGGTTTATCCTATATCATTTTGTATTCCTTTCTGTGACTGGGTGGGTCACATAAACCAAGAGCACCTTAAATCCATTACTCAGCTGCAGTGATCCACAGATACCGCACTTTGAGTTCCAAAATAATATCTGATAAATTAGGGATTCAACAGAAGGTACAATCTGTAGATTACCTAACAGAGCCATCTAGTGGCCAAAACATCATGAAGGACAATACTGAATCTACACAAATACATCCAATAGTCTACAAACGTGCAAAACTAAATCTTCACGGATTAGAAGACCTCTGAGCAGAGATGAGGTAGAAGGCCCTGACTCACATGCCAGATGAGACCCAAGAATTAGGATAGAAATCATCTATATACCTCAGAAGATTGGGAGCCCAGACAAGGGCCAGGTTCCTGATATGCATATTTGTGGTGGAGCTGAAGGAGGCGATGTAAGTCAAATGTCTGCTCAGGTATTCCAGGGTCCTAAAATATGAAATAAAAGGAAAAGGAAAATCAGGTACGTACCAGCACCTGCAGAGTAGATGACAAGGAGAAGACGTCAGAACTGCTATATACACCATGGTGGTAAGGGTCACACTGCTGTAGCCAAATCCATTATTGTCCTTAATATTAACTTATATCATCATATGTTACTAGCCAGGTAAGTTCAAGGGTGGCAGCACAGCCATATTTATTTCTAAGTAGGAGGAGAAGTCAGCTACATCCTCTTTGAAGTCACCATTGAATTGAGCTTGGCAGGAAACCTCTTAACTTAGACTCAAGCATGTCTCTGTGTCTTACAGATGGGAAGGAGAGGGTCATCAACCATTATTGACAGCCAGAGGAAGGTAATAGAAGGTGGAAGGAAGAGCCTGTGGGTGACCTGGTGACACAACACACAGCCCCATGAGAGGTAATATGGTTGACCAAGATATCTATCAATTACATCCTGTTCCAAAAACTGAAAACAGGAGCAGTATAGAGCACATTTATATTTTTTTGTGGCAGTGGGTCATTTGGGACCCTCAGACAGGGACTGGGAGCTACTGTTGCACCCCTCTAATCCATATCCATCCATCTCATATCTATATCTACAGTATCTATCTCATATCTATCAACTATCTACAGTATCTATCTCATATATATATATATATATATATATATATATATCTTATATCTATCTCATATCTGTCTAATATATGTCTGCCTATCTATCTATCTATCTATCTATCTGTCTGACTATCTCCTATATATCTATCTATCTTAGAGTTGAGTGAATTTATTGAAATTCGTTTTGGGTCAGATTCGTCAAAATTGTGAAAAAATTTGATTTGGGTACAATTCAATTCTACTTGAATCAGATATGCTCCAATTGCTTTGAAAGCTGGTATGTAACAACCTGTTATGAAAAAACACTGATTGAACAGTTTGAGGCTACCACTAGGGGAAAATCTTATTATGAAAACACTGATTGAACAGTTTGAGGCTACCACCAAAAACCTAGTGGAAAAAATATTAGGAATGACGCACATGAAGATAAATAATATGGAGATTAGTAGTAAATCAATTCCATCTATTTGTAATTGATACAGAATTTTTCCCAAAAAATTTGGATTCGAGCTAGAGATCAGCAAACTTCCTCCATTTTGTTTCAGATTTGATACAGACCCAAACCAATTCTAGACTAATCATGTATGAGCCAAATAGCCTACAAATTGGTATATAACACCCTATAGCTTCCTAAATCTCAGCAAATAAACATGAGAGTCTAGAAGAGAAGAGGGAGAGACCCCATGTATAATATTTAACTGAATGTGAGATGTTAAATCCCATTCTCTATTTAAAAAAACAAGGGAACTAGACTCTCCCACCTAGGATTATGCTTCTCTTAATGAGATGTGTAAGCTAGCTCTCCCGAAAAAACAACAAGATAACCAGAATGTCTCAATAGCCAATTCCCTGACTTTGCTGACTGGCCTTGGGGAGTACTCTGTGTGGTTCTCTTTATCATTAGGGAGACCAAAAAATATTCTGTGACGAGTATCGTATGCCAGGCTCTTGCTTTCTGGGAGAATGTATGCAAATTTGCAATCTTCATTCTACTGGCATTAGACAGGATGTTCTCTTTTTCTGTTTTGTCAAGCAAGCTAATTTGCATACTTTTGGGTTTCTGGAAAAGATACTCAAAAAAGAACGCTAATCTTATCTGAATGCCAGACAAATTAAGATATGCAAATTTGCATATATCCTTCCTAGAAACAAAGAGCAGAGTTGTCTGGCATACAATACTCATCATTAATATTTTTCGGTCTCCCTAATGATAAAGAGTACCCCGAAGAGTACCCCCCAAAAGGCCAGTAAGCAAAAAAAAGCCAGTTTTCTCTTAAAACATTTTGGTTCCCTTGTTCGTCTGAAAGGAGAGTTAGCTTGCATGTCTCATTGAGAGAAGTGTGATTGTGGGTGAGATATTCCAGTTCATTTGTTTGGCTACCTGAGAGGCCTTGGTTGGGGTAGTATTTCTCCTTATGGAGGACGCAGAGTATGCATGAAGAGTATTGTAAGACAATCAAAGCTCCTCTGGGTTTCTGGGAAAAATATATAAAAATCTGCTGACATGAGATAGGCTTAGGAAAGCTAATTTAAATATCTTCCCCAGAAACCCAAGGAGGCGTGGCCTGGGCTACAATACTACGCATACTAGGTGCTCTCCATAATGAGAAAGAGTTCTCTAAAAAATACAAAATACATTTGGGACTTTTTGTGAAATTTTGAATGAATTCTGAACCAGTAGAATTGATTCTCTCATTCTTTATCAATAACCATGTAAGGATTAGTGCACACAGCCTCTCGTGAACAGATCTACCGTACAGAAAGCTCATAATGCCATCATCCTTGTGTATAAATCTCCTCAGAGATTTTCCACGTGACATCTCGCTGATGATGGACGCTCACGTCTGTGGTTCTGGATCCAGAGCCGATACTAAACTGACGTGTAAATATTTATCCCAATGGTAACAAATACCTGGGATTCCTCATCGGGGATTACAGTACGAGAAAAAGGATGCGTCCTATGTCAGGAGCTCTATATAAGGTGCAGGCCGTCTGCATGCCGCTCCATACATCAGCCCCTGTCCCACAATGTTACAAAAGAACAACGCTAAGAATGCAACAATGTAACAAATCTCCTCTTCTACAGAAGAAAGAATTTACTGAGAATTTCTTACTACTATTAATATATATCTGAGGTGAATGGCCAACATTTAATATCTAGATGCAATATTCTTTGCGGATTCATTTCATATTCATACCGTATTACCATACAAAGCTCCAAGTCCTCTGCTTCCCTTCACAAAGGCACAGAGGAAAAAATTCTGGATGTTTGTAGTTACCACTAGGGGGAGCTCACTGAAAAAAGCAATATACAGCCCTCTGTGAACACAATAATAAATCTGTAAAGCACCGGCTCCCCCTAGTGGTGGCTGCAGGCAGACAGTTCTATCATTCAGCACTAGGAGGGTCATTTGCCACTTGATTTGTGCTGCTTTTCTGATGTAGAAAAGTCACAATTTTGCCACTTCATTTTGGCAACAACAAAAAAAATTGATATATTTTGCGATATTTTTTCTGCGCTTGCTGCTTTTGAAAAGTGGGTGGAAAAGAGGGCGTGATTAGTTATGTTAATTTAATTACCTCTCTGTCTAATATCTATCTATCTTTAGCTCATATCTGCCTGTCTCTCTAATATCTGCCTCTCTGTCTAATATCTAACTTAAAGAGGACCTTTCACAGATTATGACACTGTGAACTAAGTATACAGACATGGAGAGCGGCGCCCGGGGATCTCACTGCACTTACTATTATCCCTGGGCGCCGCTCCGTTCTCCTGCTATGCCCGCTGGTATCTCCGGCCACGTAGTTATAGTAGGCAGAGATTTCAGTCACTAAGTTATGGTAGGCGGAGTCTGCCCTTGTTCTGCTCTAGTTCTGGCCAATCGCAGCGCAGAGCTCACAGCCTGGGAGGTTATTTTCTCCCAGGCTGTGAGCTCTGCAATGCGATTGGCCAGCGCTAAAGCAGAATAAGGGCAGACTCCGCCTACCATAACTTAGTGACTGAAATATCTAAAGTAACTATCAAATCTATCTAATATCTGTCTAATATCTACTATCTATCTCCTATCTATCATCTATCTCATATTTATCTATTATCTATCTCTCTATTTCATATATATCTAATTAATATCTATCTATCTATCTCATATCTATCAAATCAAATCCAATCAGCTTTATTGTCAGGACTAAATACATTTTAGCATTGCCAAAGCAAGTGGGAAATAATTGGGTAGGGTTGGGGGATGGGGACAGGTCCAGGGTGGGGGTATAGGAGTCCATGGTATATCAGGCTCCTCTCAGTCTATGGCAGGCAGTAATATATTGTGCTGCTGTGTTCTCCTCTTCTATCTATCCATCCATCTATCCATCTATCTCTCATATCTATCTATCTATCTATCTATCTATCTATCTATCTCATATCTATCTATCTCTCTCATATCTATCTATTATCTATCTATCTATTTATCTATCTCATATCTACCGTATCTATCTATCTCATATCTATCTATCTATCTATCTATCTATCTATCTATCTATCTATCTATCTCATATCTATCTATCTATCTATCTATCTCATATCTATCTATCTATCTATTATCTATCTATCTATCTATCTCATATCTATCTACCACCCAGCCCCCCTAACCCTGGTGCTATGCTGTAGCAGTACACAGCCCATTGCTGTCTTGGTCTCTTTGGGGATGTGGGCACCACCACCACCACCACCATCTGTCCACCTCCAAGAGGGAAAGTTTTCTCTACAAAACCCTGCACTAAATAAAGTTCTCCTTTTGCTTATTTGCGTTGCTAGGACAACAGGAAGTGAGCGTTTCCTGCCGCTCGGGTATAATTGTTATGTCGTCTGTAATCTGCTGTGTGGGAGCATGTATATGGCCGCACGCCGGGGTCCTGCCGGATTGGGCTGCAGCCGCTCACAGGTCTCCCCCGCATCGCCACCTAATGTCTCCTCCACGGGAATCAGGAGGAGCTCAACTCAGTAAAGTTAAACCTTTTAACAGTTTTATGGGAACAAAAGGTGACCTCATTGTCCTGGAGGCGTAATAGAGGAGAGCGGCGGTGCCAGCCGGAGCTGTGCCAAAGGAGAGCGGCGGTGCCAGCCGGAGCTGTGCCAAAGGAGAGCGGCGGTGCCAGCCGGAGCTGTGCCAAAGGAGAGCGGCGGTGCCAGCCGGAGCTGTGCCAAAGGAGAGCGGCGGTGCCAGCCGGAGCTGTGCCAAAGGAGAGCGGCGGTGCCAGCCGGAGCTGTGCCAAAGGAGAGCGGCGGTGCCAGCCGGAGCTGTGCCAAAGGAGAGCGCGGCAGAGGATTGCGAGGAGCTCATAAACCCCGAATGTTTCTGCAGAACTTCACAGGGAACTGATTATTTTATTTTCTCTCAAAACTGGCCCAAAAATTCTGCTTCAATTTATTTCATAATGATCAGGTCCTAGTTACCAGCAGGGTGACACAGGAGGCAGTACTGGAGGGGTCCTAAATGCCAGTGGAGTACCACCACAAGGGTTAATCTTGGAGGGGTCACAGTTACTAGTAGGTAACAAAAGTGAGCACGGTATACCACAGGGGTCAGTACTGGAGGGGTCACAGTCACCAGTGGGGTACTACAGGGGTCAGTACTGGAAGGGTCACAGTCACCAGTGGGGGACCACAGGGGTCAGTACTGGAGGGGTCACGGTCACCAGTGGGGGACCACAGGGGTCAGTACTGGAGGGGTCACAGTCACCAGTGGGGTACTACAGGGGTCAGTACTGGAGGGGTCACAGTCACCAGTGGGGGACCACAGGGGTCAGTACTGGAGGGGACACAGTCACCAGTGGGGTACCACAGGGGTCAGTACTGGAGGGGACACAGTCACCAGTGGGGGACCACAGGGGTCAGTACTGGAGGGGTCACGGTCACCAGTGGGGGACCACAGGGGTCAGTACTGGAGGGGTCACAGTCACCAGTGGGGTACTACAGGGGTCAGTACTGGAGGGGTCACAGTCACCAGTGGGGGACCACAGGGGTCAGTACTGGAGGGGTCACAGTCACCAGTGGGGTACCACAGGGGTCAGTACTGGAGGGGTCACAGTCACCAGTGGGGGACCACAGGGGTCAGTACTGGAGGGGTCACGGTCACCAGTGGGGTACCACAGAGGTCAGTATCAGAGGGTGTCACAGTCACCAGCGGGGTACCACAGAGGTCAGTATCAGAGGGTGTCACAGTCACCAGTGGGGTACCACAGAGGTCAGTATCAGAGGCTGTCACAGTCACCAGTGGGGTACCACAGGGGTCAGTACTGGAGGGGTCACAGTCACCAGTGGGGGACCACAGGGGTCAGTACTGGAGGGGTCACGGTCACCAGTGGGGTACCACAGAGGTCAGTATCAGAGGGTGTCACAGTCACCAGCGGGGTACCACAGAGGTCAGTATCAGAGGGTGTCACAGTCACCAGTGGGGTACCACAGAGGTCAGTACTGGAGGGGTCACAGTCACCAGTGGGGGACCACAGGGGTCAGTACTGGAGGGGTCACGGTCACCAGTGGGGTACCACAGAGGTCAGTATCAGAGGGTGTCACAGTCACCAGCGGGGTACCACAGAGGTCAGTATCAGAGGGTGTCACAGTCACCAGTGGGGTACCACAGAGGTCAGTATCAGAGGGTGTCACAGTCACCAGTGGGGTACCACAGAGGTCAGTATCAGAGGGTGTCACAGTCACCAGTGGGGTACCACAGGGGTCAGTATCAGAGGGTGTCACAGTCACCAGTGGGGTACCACAGAGGTCAGTATCAGAGGGTGTCACAGTCACCAGTGGGGTACCACAGAGGTCAGTATCAGAGGGTGTCACAGTCACCAGTGGGGTACCACAGAGGTCAGTATCAGAGGGTGTCACAGTCACCAGTGGGGTACCACAGAGGTCAGTATCAGAGGGTGTCACAGTCACCAGTGGGGTACCACAGAGGTCAGTATCAGGCTTAACTACATTTACACGACCGTATGTGTTTTGCAGTTCGCAAATTGCGGATCCGCAAAAAAACGGATGACGTCCGTATGGCTTTTTTTTTTTTTTTTTGCGGATCCATTGTAACATTGCCTATCCTTATTTGCAAAACGGACAAGAATAGGCCATGTTCTATTTTTTTTGCTGGGCTACGGAGCGGACAGCACACAGTGCGCTGTCCGCATTTCTTGCCGACCCATTGAAATGACTGGGTCCGCATCCTATCCGCAAACAAAACGGAACGGACACGGAAACAAAATACGTTGGTGTGAATGTAGCCTTACAGAGCAGAATTCCGGGTTATAAACCAGATGAACTCTGCGTAGTAATCAGAGGCAGAGACGGCAGACGCCATGTGGAGAGAGAGGAAACGAAATGGGCAATTATATAAGAAATGGAAAAACACTGAGAAAAAAAAAAAAAACTGCCACTGAAAAAGAGGTGGGGATAACGGTGGACGACAAACCGAACTTTAGTGACCAGTGCCAGGCAGCTGCTGCCAAGGCAAACAAAGTCGTGGGCGGCATCAACAGGGGCCCGCATGCTCCTGACAACAGCATGCCTCTATATAAATCAGTAGTCGGCCACACATGGAGCTCTGTGTACAGTACTGGGCACCTATGTACAAGGACAATGCCGACCTTGAGCGGGTCCAGAGGAGGGTTACTCCCTGACCGCTCTATTCCCAACTTCTATGGGGGCAGTCGGAAGAAGAGGGTACAGATTCACTGAAATTCCCAAAACAAACGTTCCCTCTCATTCATCGTCCACCGTAATATGAGCCTAATTCCTGGCACTGGAGGAGTAAGAGAGGAATGAGGCGGAGGGGACCTGACAACCTCACTGCGCATCATGTGGAAGCTGATGCATCGCGCTGTCATCCGCGGCCTGCGGTCAGTTGTGCAATAAACTGCAGATAAACAGTCACATCTGGGAAAGATGCTGCGAGAGAAGGGAAAACAACACGAAGCCCCCAGGACACAAAGTGTGCAACGCTCAGAGCCGACACAGGGCTTCGTGCAGTCCGGGTGGCTGCAAATCTAAAAAATACCGCCATACAATGCTTATATATAAAGTAGTACCGAATATATAAAATGTTGCCACCATACAAAGCTTATATATAAAGTAATGTCGTCATACAATGTTTGTATCTGAAATAATACCGTCACATAATTGTAATACATAAAATAACACTGCCATATAGTGTCATCAAAACACTGCTAAATATTGCCCAGAGAATACTGCCATATAGTGCCCTCACAACACAGACATTATGCCATATAGTGTTCAGATAATCCTACCATAAAATGCCTAAAAAAAACACAGTAACCAAATAATACTACAATCTAAAACGCTCAGAATACTGCCATATACTGTATTGTTCTCTGCATTAGTGGCATGCAGGGCCTTGACAACACCGACGTACTTTACCTATATACTACTGCCAAATAATGTCCTGAGAAAAACAGAAAACAATGTTTTATGAAATCTGTTCACGCTTTGTTTACTGGTAAAAGGTGAATTGCGTTATGGATTCCGTTTCCACGGACCATAACGCCATTCTGTGACGGAATGCATAACGGAATGCCTTTAGAAGTCTATGGGCTGCAAAACGGATCCGTTTCCGTTATGCAGGGGAGTCCTCTAAAGGCATTCCGTTATGCATTCCGTCACAGAATGGCGTTATGGTCCGTGGAAACGGAATCCATAACGCAATTCACCTTTTACCAGTAAACAAAGCGTGAACAGATTTCATAACCTGAAATTCGCTCATCTCTACCAGGATACATATTGTATCCAAATAATGCTACCATATAATGCCTGAAAAATACTGTCAAATTTTTGACCACACAACACTGCCATATAGCATCCGTATAATGATGCTATACAATGACTTCATACATACAGTATTCAAATAATACTACCATATAGTGCCCTCATAATACTGACATATCTTGCCCACTAAATACCGTCATACACAGTGACCTCAAAACACTGCTGTATTTTGCCCATACAATACTTCCATATAGTGTCCAAATAATATTGGCATAGACATATACATACATACTGCCATATAAGTGAGTGCAGAGTAGAAAGCAGAAGGACTGGGGGCTGTAAATGACTGCATTCTTCATTAGACAGTCTACACTGAGCTCAGCCTGTCCCAACAACAAAAAGCACTAAAAGCCACAACAAAACCCAAAACTGTCATTATAATGATCTTCACATCAATAATAACCGCAAAAGTAATCAATGATCAGCTCACCTGTAATGTGATGGCGGCAATTCCTGGATGGTATTTTGGATTTGAGATAATTGATCGCCCTCCAATAAGCATGACACAGCGTCCTGAAAACCAGCAGAGAAGGAGTTAATCACTAAAAAGATATATCTTATTGTACTAAACGTGTCTATATAGCAGTTCTATGCATGAACATAGAGGGCAGTATGATAGTAGTTATATTCTTGTACATAGGAGGCAGTATTATAGCAGTTATATTCTTGTACATAGGAGCAGTATTATAGTAGTTATATTCTTGTACATAGGAGCAGTATTATAGTAGTTATATTCCTGTACATAGGAGCAGTATTATAGTAGTTATATTCTTGTACATAGGAGGCAGTATTATAGTAGTTATATTCTTGTACATAGGAGGCAGTATTATAGTAGTTATATTCTTGTACATAGGAGCAGTATTATAGTAGTTATATTCTTGTACATAGGAGCAGTATTATAGTAGTTATATTCTTGTACATAGGAGGCAGTATTATAGTAGGTATATTCTTGTATATAGGAGCAGTATTATAGTAGTTATATTCTTGTACATAGGAGCAGTATTATAATAGGTATATTCTTGTACATAGGAGCAGTATTATAGTAGTTATATTCTTGTACATAGGAGCAGTATTATAGTAGTTATATTCTTGTACATAGGAGCAGTATTATAGTAGTTATATTCTTGTACATAGGAGCAGTATTATAGTAGTTATATTCTTGTACATAGGAGCAGTATTATAGTAGTTATATTCCTGTACATAGGAGCAGTATTATAGTAGTTATATTCTTGTACATAGGAGCAGTATTATAGTAGTTATATTCTTGTACATAGGAGGCAGTATTATAGTAGTTATATTCTTGTACATAGGAGGTAATATTATAGTAGTTATATTCTTGTACATAGGAGGTAATATTATAGTAGTTATATTCTTGTACATAGGAGCAGTATTATAGTAGTTATATTCTTGTACATAGGAGCAGTATTATAGTAGTTATATTCCTGTACATAGGAGCAGTATTATAGTAGTTATATTCTTGTACATAGGAGGTAATATTATAGTAGTTATATTCTTGTACATAGGAGCAGTATTATAGTAGTTATATTCTTGTACATAGGAGCAGTATTATAGTAGTTATATTCCTGTACATAGGAGCAGTATTATAGTAGTTATATTCTTGTACATAGGAGGCAGTATTATAGTAGTTATATTCTTGTACATAGGAGCAGTATTATAGTAGTTATATTCTTGTACATAGGAGCAGTATTATAGCAGTTATATTCTTGTACATAGGAGGCAGTATTATAGTAGTTATATTATTGTACATAGGGGCAGTATTATAGTAGTTATATTCTTGTACATAGGAGGCAGTATTATAGTAGTTATATTCTTGTACATAGGAGCAGTATTATAGTAGTTATATTCTTGTACATAGGAGCGGTATTATAGTAGTTATAGTCTTGTACATAGGAGGCAGTATTATAGTAGTTATATTCCTGTACATAGGAGCAGTAATATAGTAGTTATATTCTTGTACATAGGAGGCAGTATTATAATAGTTATATTCTTGTACATAGGAGCAGTATTATAGTAGTTATATTCTTGTACATAGGAGCGGTATTATAGTAGTTATATTCTTGTACATAGGAGCAGTACTATAGTAGTTATATTCTTGTACATAGGAGCAGTATTATAGTAGTTATATTCTTGTACATAGGAGCAGTATTATAGTAGTTATATTCTTGTACATAGGAGCGGTATTATAGTAGTTATATTCTTGTACATAGGAGCAGTATTATAGTAGTTATATTCTTGTATATAGGAGCAGTATTATAGTAGTTATATTCTTGTACATAGGAGCAGTATTATAGTAGTTATATTCTTGTACATAGGAGCCGTATTATAGTAGTTATATTCTTGTACATAGGAAGCAGTATTATAGTAGTTATATTCTTGTACATAGGAGCAGTATTATAGTAGTTATATTCTTGTACATAGGAGCAGTATTATAGTAGTTATATTCTTGTATACAGGGGGCAGTTTGACGAAGGTGCATTCCTGGGGCAGCATTATAGAAGTTGTATTCTAGACCATACAATGCCATTTTGGAGTAATGACTGGAGTTTGGAATTTACTAAACTGTGACTGGAATTTCTCTCTCATATGTTGCGGTATAATAGTACTGTACAGGCAGTTTCAGGGTTGTGGTTAAGTGGTCCGTAAATATTTGTCTTGCTTTTGCAGTCATTTCTAGCATCGTCCTTCATCAGTCTCAGACAGGAATTTGAGAGATTGTGTATGAAGTGATGTCAGTCCAGCAGCTGCTGGAGGTCTGCAGCACTAATGTCTCGTTACTAGTCGTGTACACGTATTTTTCCAGCCTGTCTTCCAGATAAGGAGAGCACAGTTGATGGGTTATGACACCTCACTGCGCCCCAGGCAGGAACTGACCAGAGACTCCCTATGGATTTTCACAACATAGTCTATAGTCTCTGAAAGACAAATCCAAACTATGGATAGGAACATAGCAGAGCAGAGTTTATCAGGTGCAATGTGACAGGTGGGGGGGGGGGGGGGGGGAGGGGATTTATCAGGACCGGCTTTACATACATCAGTCTTCTCCTGTAGCGAAGTAAAATGCCCCTAATGTATTAAGAAGCAGAAGTCTGGCCCCACAAACCTAAATATACATCAGATCAGTACAAGATAAGTAATGTGACTCCACCAGCAGAATAGTGAGTGCAGCTCTGGAGGATAATACAGGATGTAACTCAGGATCAGTACAGGATAAGTAATGTATGAACACAGTGACTGCACCAGCAGAATAGTGAGTGCAGCTCTGGAGGATAATACAGGATGTAACTCAGGATCAGTACAGGATAAGTAATGTATGAACACAGTGACTGCACCAGCAGAATAGTGAGTGCAGCTCTGGAGTATAATACAGGATGTAACTCAGGATCAGTACAGGATAAGTAATGTATGTGCACAGTGACTGCACCAGCAGAATAGTGAGTGCAGCTCTGGAGTATAATACAGGATGTAACTCAGGATCAGTACAGGATAAGTGATGTATATACACAGTGACTGCACCAGCAGAATAGTGAGTGCAGCTCTGGAGTATAATACAGGGTGTAACTCAGGATCAGTACAGGATAAGTAATGTATGTACACAGTGACTGCACCAGCAGAATAGTGAGTGCAGCTCTGGGGTATAATACAGGATGTAACTCAGGATCAGTACAGGATAAGTAATGTATGTACATAGTGACTCCAGAAGCAGAACAGTTGATTTTAATATAGTATTAACATAGCGAGTACGGTTAAAAAGTTCAACCAGGAGATAGGTGGAGATATGAATTTTAGGAAAAGGTGAGCGAGACCTAGACTTAGAGCTTATGCCTCAAAACTTTTTTTTTTTCTGTGTCCATTCAGAGTTTTTAGCGGCCTGTATGCAGAACCATTCACTTCACTAGGGCAGCAAAAACTACGGATATTCTGTGTATATTCCGTGTCCGTATGTCTCTTCCGCAAAAGAATAGAACATGTCCTATTATTGCTCATATTACGGACAAAGATAGGACAGTTCTATAATGGCAGAAGGCACGCGGTCGGTAGGTCACCGGTCTCATGTGATCCTGGAGATGCCTACAAAGAAATTAGACTGCGGAGCGCAGCGCTCACCTCGCAAGGGAAGATACATCAGAAGTCACTTCTATTAGGTCTGGGCACTGTGTGCATGTCGAGATTACAATAAAAGGCCTCATGTACATGACTGTACTTTTGGTCCATGTCCAAACCACATTTTTTGCAGAACGCCATTAATTTCTATGGGTCTCAAAAAATGCAGACAGCACACGGATGTCACCCATGGATAGAACATGTCCTATTTTTTTCCTAGATATTTCTAATGATGGGAGTGAGAAAATTGTGAATACAAACAGTCAACAACTGCTCTGGCCACCAGTGACCATGATGGTGGTCCCTGGTGTCCCACGGCCGGGTCCTTCTCTTCCCTCAAAGCACAGCCTTGTGCCCCAGGAATCATGACCACAGCAACTGGTAAAAGGAATGGGGAACAGCTGTCTGATCCTGGTCACCCATCCTTTCTCACCCACATCTCCGTCCTCATCTCTCCAATCCTATTGAGGATGTCCAGGATAGATATGGTGACCTGGACTCATCATCTATAGTCTTGTACTAAAAGCTGTATGTCTGTGGTCACTGGCGTAACTATAGGGGTCGCAGAGGGCCTCCCTTGCCAGTGGCGCTGGACTTTTCCCTTTATAAGATGCAGTGCATCTTATAAAGGGAATACATAATGGATGCGCTCACTAGTCTGCAGGAGGAGGGGGAGAAAAGAGCAGTGAGCTGTACAGTACAGTACTTACCACTCCTCCTGCTCGCTCTTCCCGGGGCCCGCGCTGCTGTGTCATGGCTGCCTGCAGCGTCAGGATGTATAGAGCGCACTCTGACCTGACGCTGCAGGAGGTCAGGTGAATTTATTATTTTATAGTCTGACCTGAGGTCTGATATGGAGGTCTAATGGGGGGTCTGGAGAGGTCTAATGGGGGGGTCTGGAGAGGCCTATGGGGGGTCTGGAGGTATGACTAGGGGTCTGGAGGTCTGACTGAGGGTCTGAAGTAGTCTAATGGGGGGGGTCTGGAGATATGACTGGGGGGTCTGGAGAGGTCTGAGAAGGAGGTCTGGAGAGGTCTGAGAAGGAGGTCTGGAGAGGTCTGAGAAGGAGGTCTGGAGAGGTCTGGAGAGGTCTGAGAAGGAGGTCTGGAGAGGTCTGAGAAGGGGGTCTGGAGAGGTCTGACTGGGGATCTGGAGAGGTCTGACTGGGGGTTCTGGGGAGGTCTGATTTGGGGTCTGGAGGTCTAATGGGGGTCTGATTGGGTGTCTGGAGGTCTAATGGGAGTCTGATTGGGTGTCTGGAGATCTAATGGGGGTCTGATTGGGTGTCTGGAGGTCTAATGGGGGTCTCATTAGGGGTCTGGAGTTTTGATTGAGGGTCTGGAGGTCTAATAGGGGGGTCAGATATGGGGTCTGGAGGTCTAGTGGGAGTCTGGAGGTCTAATGGGGGTCTGAGGTCTGATATGGGGTCTGGAGGTCTAATGGGGGTCTGGAGGTCTAATGGGGTCTTATATGGGGGTCTGGAGGTCTAATGGGGGTCTGATCTGAGGTCTAAAACTGGGGTCTTATATGGGGTCTGACAGAGGTCTAAAGGGGGTTTGGTCTGAGATGGGGGGATCTGATCTGAAACGAAGGGGGAATTTTTTTGTACTATCACACAATATAAAGGGGTGTTTTTGTACTGACGCACTATCTGTGTGGTACCAGTATTTTCATGGGGACTGTTTCTGCAGGAAAGTATTGGGGAGCACAGTGGACACAGTATTGGGGGGGCAGGATGGGGTGTTGAGAAGGTGGGAGGATGATGGAAAAGTAGGAAAGTATGATGTCTGTTTAACTCTGCAGAGACGAGGCGCGGCTGAAAGAAGTCACCATGGTGGTCTGTCTGACAGGAGAAGAAGAGGAAAGAGAATGTCTACATCAGAGAAGTCACTGGATGTCAGAGGTGGTGCTGTATGACCCTGGATGTTCTGTAGCGCTGTATGTGATGTTTTCCAAATATGTCTTTAAAGGGGTTGTCCATAATTTTTTTTTTGTCCGAGCGCTGCCTTCTCTGCTCATCACTGCAAATGCTACGGCGAGCAGGTTAACAGAACAGAGAAAGCAGCTCTCATATCAGCGCTGCCCTCTCTGCAAACAGCAGATCGTTGGGGGTGCCGGAGGACCCCGGCTGATCTGATATTGATGACCTATCCTGAGGATAGGTCATCAGTAGTAAAAAGAGGACAACCCCTTTAACAGTAGGACTGGAGGGAAAGGGGGGCATTTCAATATTTGTCTTGGGCAGCAGGAAAGCTAGGTGCACCAGCGCTGAGTGAAAGGGGGTGGGGGGGGGCAGGCTGAACTCTTGCACCAGGGCCCATGAGCCTTTAACTACGCCCGTCTGTGGTCACCCACCAGAATGGGGTGCAAATTAAAAGGTACCAAAGTATTAAAGTTGCCGCTTGGTGATGTCATCATTTGGAGTTCTTACACCCATCGCTCAAGATGACTGTTTTGTGTAACCTCTGGTGGAGGCATCTCCCTTCAAGCACCTGCCTAGGAATATATTGGTACCACCATCTCACCATCCTATTACTATAGAACATAATCGTACAGCTAATGAACAATGTGAACACAATATATAATTATTAATATAATATTAATATATTAAGTATCATTAGGTCCAGTAGGCGGATTCATGTATCAGTATATCCGTATTGTGGTCAGAGCTCCATTTTTTTCTGATGCAGAGCACCAAATCCCCTTCACAGTGAAATGATAAGATTCTCTTACCTGCAGCCACCACTAGAGGGAGCTTATGAGCTCATTGCAGACATTCAATCCAAAGCTGTAAGCTCTTAAGCTCCCCCTAGTGGCAGCTGCAGGTAGTTCAGTCTCGGTCGTGCCTGTAAGAAGGGAAACAGGGGGTTTGGAGCTCTGGAGCTCTCACTGCTATAAAGATGTATGATTGAAATGAATCAACACAGAGTAACAGGCCTGAAAATGACAAGGAGTTAAAAAGGTGGAGATGTGCTCTTCTATCACTGGCATCAGGTAACCCTTTTAAGAATGCACTGTTCATTTATCCTCACTCGACCCAGCGATGCGCCAGCTGCAGCCATCTGTATGGAGGGAGGATGACTAGGATTACCGGCAGTAGACACAACTGTATTAGGCTACACTGGCAGATGTTCAATCCAACGTAATGAACATTTTAACGGTACAATTTGTGCGTGGTCGTAAATTTCTTTTCACTCTGCTCACTGACAGCTCAAATCTTTATACGGCTGCTCAGAGAACAGCGCCTCCAGTGGCCAAATTATTATTGCTTAAAGGGACACTAAATATAGGACTAAATAGGGTAAAAAAAATGATTGTCAATAAATGCCTATTTGACTGAAAGAGAAATTGTTGCAGAATTTTTGACATTTCCTTTTATACGTGTATGTGTAATACCGACTTAGACCAGGCTACAAACTACATTTTAAACGATATGGGTGGAAATTCATTTCATTGCCATCTAGTGGTCATAAGTGGTACTGCAAGATTTTTGTATTTTTTATTTTGAATTAGTACTAAGATGATTACTTTCTCTTTGGTCACTCAGTAATCCTTTTTCACTATTTCCTTATTTTTTTTGCAACAATTTATATTCTTTGGCGGATACGTGAAATGCTTATTGTGAACCCCGTTGCATTCTGGAACATGTATAGAGGCTTGAGTACAAATAGCAGACTGCAGGCATGGCACGGGGAGAGTATATGCGCCGCCTGCCGCAGGTCTTTAATTAGAAGCTTTACATCACACGTTCACCGCTTGGAATCTCGACATCCTGCCCATTATAGGATTCTTCCTAAAGCTCCCGACTTCTGCAGTAATAACAGACATAGCTGAGATTCCTGCTCCGCACAAGTGATGCTTGTGGCATCTCAAGAGTCTTATATTTAACAGAGAACACAGAAGATCTTATGCAGCTGCGGTACCTGATAGACATTAATCTTCGGGTGGGGGAGGGGGTGGCGGTAACAATATTATACTTGACCGAATAGGACGTGTTTAGAACAGAATTAGGGTCCGTGAATTGCATCGCTCCATAGGAACCCCTATTGCGCTCTACAATTTTGTATGGAGGCACATGCTGTGGCGTGTTACATTTGCTTGCTGTATGACAGAGGTATTCTATTCTCTAGAGAAGCATTGCACTGTGTGGCGGCACTCTCAGCGACTGTGGTTCTGCACCTGTAGTCAAGGAACAGGCGACCGCCTCCTTTGCATTAAAAGTAGAGGAGTGCGCAATTTTGCAACCTATTTTATTGCTCTAATTTACCAAAAATAAAAAATTAAGCAAGAAATACTGGATTAAAAGCCTTCTACCGTTTTGTGCATACAGCTCCAATGCAGACTTATGTGTCTCCATGACGACAGACTACACACACACCCTCTGTAGTCTGGTCTTGAAGTCATGTGTTCCATCTGCCCGCATTTTGCAGTCTGTAGTGAAGTGGATGTGGGCCTAGATTAAAGGGGTTGCGCCCTATACTTGGCTATTTCTGGCGGTGCCATAGAGTATGAACATGCTTGACCTGCCTCTCCATTCGTATGGTAACATGGGACTCTCGCTTTTGTGATCAGCATTCCCAGTCTCGGCCCTCCCACCCATCAGATATGATAAATTTCAATCTTGGCACCACCCCTTTTTTAGTGGACGTGGCATGTTAGATGTCAAAGGGGGCATTAACGAGCTACTGTGCCTTGAACAGGGTACTTAGATACAAGTCTGGTGCACAAACTCAAAATTTTCCTCCGTTGACGGGGTGTAGCTATGGGACGTGCAGAACCAGAAGTCACCCGAGGGGGCGCAAACCAGTATTATGTCACATGATACAAAGGGCCCTCTCACTGATTTTGCACTGGGGCCCCAAGAGCTTTAAAGTGGCCCACCACTCCATATAGACATGTATAGTCAACAAAGCTGGTGCTCTCCATTCCTTCCATGCTTCCTCTGTTCCTCAATTTTGGGCCTTTTTTGGAATCCTTTTTTCAAGATGGCTGCAACATCCCTATGCAAGGCTCTGTCGGAAAGTCTAAGACAACCCACGCGTCTGCCCTTGGATGGTCACCGCCATTGGTGCCGATCCATTCTGTTCCAGACTTTTTAAAGCCTAAGACAGTAGTGGCCACCCTGAAAGTTGTCTGGCGGGGGACCAAAAAGGAGGTAGCATGAGAGGAACGGACAGCTACTGGTCATCAGGTCATGGATAGTAAAATTTTAGGCTTGGACTAGAGGGTCAACCTTTGAAAAAAGCCTACCATCATATTTATTCCAGAAATTTCCTACAGCCTGCAAAATTATTGCCGTTATCTATTCATAAGTAGCGGTCGAGACCTCTATTATTTCCACCCTTGGAATCCACATGCTAATTCACAACATCTACTTGGGCGTTAGACAATTATGAGCCACAGAGAACATCAGAGATGGCAATAAAACACAAAGTATTAAAATAACAATACACCCGCATAACAAAACTCCCACATCACAAGCTGGAAAATCATTGACCCTCTCATCATAGATGAACCACCACCTAACAAACATCAAGGATTCCTAGCCATAGGTGACATTGACTAGACTATTGTCTCTCTAGACCTGAAATGCGTGATACATTGAGAGCTCTTCCTATTGATGCTTTTAATGGCGTTCCGTAAAGAGACTGTTTTATTATTCAGAAAACCTCCGTGCTGGCTTTGTGCTTCGAGTTATTTTGCTGCGAATGTGAAGGCAATGAAATGTTTTATGTGTTATTAGTAGAAAAATATAATCTTTTGTTTCAAGGCCATGAAAGATTGTTCAGGAGAAAAGGATCTCAGCGTAGACATCATCCTAGCAACCGGTAGTTTTCATCAGGGAAAGGAACAAAAAGGCATTACTGTAGTCATTGTAGGCAACTTGAATCTATAGAGAAGAACCACAGGTTGTGTAGAGCATGACCACATAGAAGTTCAGGATTCGGGACCCAAAATTTAATAATGGGGACCAGAAGCGAAATTCGTAAAGCTGCCCCCACAGAAGCTTTCAGTAGTGAGGGTGCCAACCGTACACCTCAATCGTCGAGATATAGAACTATGAAAACCCACAAGAGAGGGTATCTGAGCAACTTGAATGTTTTTGTGAAGGTCTATAGCAGGCATGCTCAACCTGCTGCCCTCCAGCTGTTGCAAAACTACAACTCCCATCATTCCCAGACAGCCTACAGATATCAGCCTACAGAAGGGCATGGTGGGCCGCAGGTTGAGCATCCCTGGTCTAAAGTAGAGGTGACCATGTCCTTTCTCCAATAGAAACAAAGAATAGGCAGCTCATTTCTAGCTTTGGTTGGCGCCTTGTTTTTTTTAATAGTCCCTGTAGAGGACAACACATATCAAGAACCTCAAGGAATGAGGAGGTCTTTCACTTGATCGAACCTGAATATTTAGAGTGGTGGAGGTACACGTATTCAGTAATTTTTATGGTGACATCCCTAGTAAGGTATGCTGATGAAGTTATGCAGCCTACAGCTGATTGACCAGTAGTGGACCTCTCTGGTGGCGAGAGGACACAATCTAAAGTCTCATGTTTATGACTTTATCATGGTTCCCTACTAACTCCTACCAGTACTGATCCATAATATGACACTCAAAAAAGTATATGAAGTCCTGCTAGACCTCTTTATGTGTCATGAAATATACCGTACCTACCTACCCAAGATGAAGTGTTCCAGGAGGGGTGTTATGCCAAGCCCTGGCTAGTCAACCTATCTGTGAGTCAGGTTTCTAGCTTGGGGTCCAATCCCAGCCCCAGGCGTGACATTTAAGTCAAGTGTTGTCTTTATTTTTATTTTTTTATGAGTCCTAGTTCTTATGCATTTCCCTATTGTCAACTCCTGCATTAGAATTCCTGGTGAACTGACTTTTGGCTTGTTTCTGGATTAACCCTTAGTCTGCAGATTCGGCTTCCTTTGATTCTCCTGGTGAACTGACTTTTGGCTTGTTTCTGGATTAACCCTTAGTCTGCAGATTCGGCTTCTATTGATTCTCCTGGTGGACTGACTTTTGGCTTATTTCTGAATTAACTCCTTGTCTGCTGATTTGGCTGTATCTAGTTCTCTCTAGTTTTAACCCTGATTGCTGACTACTCTTTTATACCCCGTTGGTCATTCTGGTAGGTCTGTTATTGGCAAGCTCGTACCTTTTTGCTATCTTACTCTGCACATGTAACCTGGGTCCCTGGCTACTAAGTCCTTCTGGCCTTGTGGCAGGCTTGGGTGAATTACCTAAGGGTAGCATTAGTTTGTACTAACCGTGGTGGTTTAGGAAGACTGGTGGTTTTTGAGATTACTGGCTGTTATTCTAGACAGTGACAACAGTATTTCCCTACAGTATGGCTCCAATAAAATGCCACATTCCATCAGATGCAAGATAATAGGGTTCTGTATGGAGACACCATATGGCTGCACAAAGATTTGCTACAATAAGTGTTTAAGACCTGTCATGTTGAGTAGGAGTACTGAAGAGGGAACGTACTTTGTAGCTACGCAAGTCATTCATCAAAAGAGGTCGCAGGAATAGGGTATCAATATTTGGTCCTTGGGGGTCCAAACCTCAAGGACTCTTCCTGAGGCTGTAGCATTTGCATAGCGGCTCATCGAATGGGCATCTGTCCCTGTACTGCAGAAGTCGAAGACATGACCCCAGGAGGTTCGGCTCACAACGATCTGACAAGTTGTGGTCCCCAAGAACCGAAAAGGTAGTAAGCAAGCGCCAGTCCAGTCACTAGATAACTACATATCAGCACACAGTAGTTACATTGTAATCAGTAATATAACTTCTATCCAGACACAGCTAGAAGACATCTTTGCTGATATATCTGGTCGGGGAGCTTTGTTTGCTGATGCTGATAACATTTTCTATAGAGCGTTGCCTCTTTTATTATCATTGCATGTCCATTAGGCTTGACCCGGTTAGACTGCATTGTAAATGGGAGTTTTATGCTAAGGCATACCGCCATACCCTGTAGTTTGTGCTGCTGTGCACATATTTTTTTAAGCAAAATAAATTTTTAATTTAACAACATAAAAGCGGAGGTTCTGTCAGGTCAGACACAAATACTGCCATAAATTCACCACGGCTTCTTTCCTGCTTTTATCTACTGGATTTTGTGAAGTCTGAAGTATTTGACCTTTGCATTTTCCTTAGTAAGCATGTTTGTGAGCCCGCTCCTCGCACAAGATCTATCAGGCCTCCGCTTTCTGCTCTTATTTGATTCCTTGCAGATGAGACGAGAGGAACTCAACATCTCAAAATACTTACAAAAGAACCTGGGACTAATTAAAGGGAAAACTCTCTAGAAAAAAAATGACATTTTCTCAAATTTTTCAAACAAAAAGGACTTGACTCTCTGAACATTTAGGTTTTACTTGTATCCCCCATCATTCTATAGCATGCTTTTCTTAGAACACTGCATTGTACCATTCCTTTGTTATTGCTCCTGGAAATGTATAAATAAATTGACAATCTGGAGGGGGTAGTTACTGCAGACTCTGCTGCCATCCAATTAGTGGTTTCTACATTGTAGCAACTCTTGGCTGTTCTCTATATACCACAATTTTAAGGGACATGGCTCCACTTCTGACGCACTTGGTCCTATATGCAGGATTTAACATTAAACACTGATTGTGATTTATTTTCACAAACATGGACAACCCCTTTTAAAGGGATAGTCCCTCCTTGACAACTGAGACCTTCTCAGACAGTGAGGGAGCGCTCCATACAGAGCCTCATGCACGTGACAGGCTCCATACAACCTCCAACTTCTACAGAACCATCTACAGAAGTCTGTAAGGCCCTAATTAGGGGCGTAACTACCATAGCGGCAGACCGGGCGACTGCTATGGGGTCCAGGGCAAGAGGGGGCCCAGTCTTAGTTGGGATCATCTCCTCTTCTACTGGGGGTGAAAACTTGGTCTGGACTCTACCCTCTAAAGAAACAAATGAGGCAGTGGAAAAATGGCCCAAGGGTCATTAAAAGTGGTTTAGGCAGAAACCCTTCTGTCCTGTGGTTTGATCCTTGATATGGGGCACTTACTTCTCCATGTATGCCACTGGCCCTACTGTACCTCCATACACCTTCCCAGCTTTATGGATTGAAGTCTAGAAGATTTATGCAAAGTGCTACAACGGTATAGGATAAAATATCATACATTTTTCATTTTGTCATGGTCTTCAAGAACACTGAGATGTCCTAACCGAAAATGTCCTCAATAAAATGGTAAGGAAAACTCAAGCATCTCTTTGCTCTTAAAAGGATTCTCTACACTAACCAACAAAGTCACAGCAGAATATGGACAGATGATTGATGAAGATCAGTAAACAAGCTAATACAAGGCTACAGGACTGTACATATCCCAATAACCAAGGTGCCATGGTAGAAATTTTCTGTCACCGGCCAAGTTTTTGGGTTGCCTTTGGTTGATATCTTAGGATACTGTTTAGTTTACACAGATCAGTAAACCCCTGACCACCTTCAATATACCGTTGACATCCCACTTCTAGCTAGGACTGGAGATGACCTTTAGTCAAAGAACAAAGCAGAATGGTAAGAAGACAAAGGTTATGATGAGAAAGAAGACCAATAACCTTAGGAGTCAATGAAGAAGACATCAGAGAACACATTCTTCTTGCGTCGATGATTAACTACATTGGATTGAGCAGTCAAAGAACTATGTTGATGGGAATTTGGTAGAACAAGGATGAAAGCTGTAATGACGTGCGAGACAATGGTCAGGTCATAGAAGTTTCTGTGGATCCTTGGCCAAATAAGGCTGCAGCTTCCATTTGAAGTCAAAATCTCCATATAGGAGATTTATCTTAAATCGGGAAATAGTATAAGACTCGCCTCAGTAGAAAAGACAGATGGGCTAAGAAAAGTTCAAAGGCTAAAGAAGAAGACCATCAATGCGATGGGTTGGAGACAATTCTGAAGATCCAAACCGAAGTCAAGACCTGTTTATCTTCATATGGCTGCTGAATGATGACTTATAGGGGTATTCCCATCTTGGACATTGGGGGAATATTATTAGGATATGCCCCCAATGTCTCATAGGTGCGGGTCCCACCTCTGGGACCTGCACCTATACTTTGAACATAGCCCGCAAAGTGCCGGAGGGTATACCGTGGATGAGCAGTCACTCTTCATTCATTTTTATGGGAGTGGAAAGGCTAGTAATGTGCTAGGCTATTTTTGGAAGTCTACTTAAGACAAAAGGGAAGCGCAACGCGTGAGCGAGGCCACCGCTCCATTCACTCAAAAGGGGCTTACAGAAAAATGCTGAGCCAGCGATTGGCCGTTTTCATCAATCCTATAGAAATGGAGGGTGGCAGCGCAAGCCCAGTGCACCCTCTGGCACTTTGTGGGCTCGATTCTAAGTGTAGGTGTGGTCCCAGAGGTGGAAAGTCTATATGGAAATAGGTACCTCCCAAGGAAAAAGAACCATCTTGTTAGCAACACCTTGGGGAAGTGGCTCCTTATGAGTCAGTACTTTTTAACAAGCCTTAGGACATGACAAGATAAAATATCCAAGTCAAATATCCATCCCTAGACAGCAGTTTCGGGATGCTTGCCCCTCATCAGTACGGAGTAGGATTCTGGCTGGCAGAGTGACTATGTTCCTTATGCCTTGCAAGAGCCTGACGTTCCTCTTTCTTCCCGCAAAAATACATCTCAGCCCTCAAAAAATCCAGTAATAGATGTAGATGTAGAAAGCGGGGAGGAGGGGAATGCAGCTGCAATTTCTCTCTATGAATATGTGAGTACTTGCTGTGAGAGGGGAGATGGAGCTGATAATTCTGTGCACAGCATCATCACAAGAAGAAGATCCTGCCTGCTCATAAAGCATGCCGTTTTTTTAAACTAGGTTTTAATGTAGAGTGAAGTATCTTCTAAGAAATAGACAGGACCCGCCCCCGAGGATCATACTTTTATGGACTATTTAATATCTGTATGTCCCCTTTAAATCCTACTTTAATTTTTTACACGTTCCTAGGCTAAAATGTATCTTACCAGACCGGTTGACAGTTTTTCTCTCTCTTTCTAGATTTGATTTAATTCTCGGTACCTTCTACAAACAAGCCCCCCGGCAGCCGGGGAACATGGCCAAATGCATCTTCCATGTGTTTATTGTTCTGGTGTTAGAAAACCAGGACAATTGTTTTCATAGCTCTGCAAAAGATTCTCATGTTTTATGGAGAAACGAAATGTCTCGAGAGGCCGGAACGAAGGTTTAGCGTGACACATGATAATGTGCTAATCGTGTACTGAGCTGCCAAGTGTTCACACTCGGGGATCGGGACGTCTCTCGCGGAGGGACACTAACATGCGTTTACGCTCACCTGCAAATCTGAAGGTTTTAACAGAAGAGGAAAGGAAACAAAATTCAACAATCACAATGATCCTTGAAGAATAATTCAACATTCCAGGAAAAAGTGTGTGAAAGGGCGGGGCAAGACTTCAGTCTTTGGTGTCATGCTCCGCCCCATCAGGCTTGCACAAGACATGGAGACACCTAAATAATTAATAGCATTTGAAAGTTTTTAATCCAGTCCTATCCGGTAAAGCAGAGTGACCACCCATACGTGCACAGTTATAGCTCGCTCAAAGGACCAACTACATGTTTACTCCGTAATATGGTAGAAGTTTTCATGTTCTTCAGTTGTCACTAATCTACATTTCTATAAATTAGGCCTCCATAACTAGAACTGCGATCAGTCAACTTCTTAAGTTTGTGACCATTAGATGAAGTTAAACGTAAGAAGAAAAAACTAATATTTCCGCTGTGCAGGAATGCTACCTAATACTAAACTCCAGATCCTACTCTTCCCTTATATGTGATGAGAATTATATCCAATCACCAGATAGAAGACCATAAAACAAGATGATAAAATATAATAGAAGAAGCCAAAACAACAGAAAATGTAATCAACCAGAGATAAATCATAACCTGTACATACTTGGCAGTATTATAGTAGTTATATTCTTGTACATAGGAGCAGTATTATAGTAGTTATATTCTTGTACATAGGAGGCAGTATTATAGTAGTTATATTCTTGTACATAGGAGAGTATTATAGCAGTTATATTGTTGTACATAGGAGAGTATTATAGCAGTTATATTGTTGTACATAGGAGCAGTATTATAGTAGTTATATTCTTGTACATAGGAGCAGTATTATAGTAGTTATATTCTTGTACATAGGAGGCAGTATTATAGTAGTTATATTCTTGTACATAGGAGGCAGTATTATAGTAGTTATATTCTTGTACATAGGAGCAGTATTATAGTAGTTATATTCTTGTACATAGGAGCAGTATTATAGTAGTTATATTCTTGTACATAGGAGGCAGTATTATAGTAGTTATATTCTTGTACATAGGAGCAGTATTATAGTAGTTATATTCTTGTACATAGGAGCAGTATTATAGTAGTTATATTCTTGTACATAGGAGCAGTATTATAGTCGTTATATTCTTGTACATAGGAGGCAGTATTATAGTAGTTATATTCTTGTACATAGGAGCAGTATTATAGCAGTTATATTCTTGTACATAGCAACAGTATTATAGTAGTTATATTCTTGTACATAGGAGGTAGTATTATAGTAGTTATATTCTTGTACATATGAACAGTATTATAGTAGTTATATTCTTGTACATAGGAGCAGTATTATAGTAGTTATATTCTTGTACATAGGAGCAGTATTATAGTAGTTATATTCTTGTACAAGGGAGGCAGTATAATAGTAGTTATATTCTTGTACATAGGAGGCAGTATTATAGTAGTTATATTCTTGTACATAGGAGAGTATTATAGCAGTTATATTGTTGTACATAGGAGAGTATTATAGTAGTTATGTTCTTGTACATAGGAGCAGTATTATAGTAGTTATATTCTTGTACATAGGAGGCAGTATTATAGTAGTTATATTCTTGTACATAGGAGAGTATTATAGCAGTTATATTGTTGTACATAGGAGAGTATTATAGCAGTTATATTGTTGTACATAGGAGCAGTATTATAGTAGTTATATTCTTGTACATAGGAGCAGTATTATAGTAGTTATATTCTTGTACATAGGAGGCAGTATTATAGTAGTTATATTCTTGTACATAGGAGCAGTATTATAGTAGTTATATTCTTGTACATATGAACAGTATTATAGTAGTTATATTCTTGTACATAGGAGCAGTATTATAGTAGTTATATTCTTGTACATAGGAGCAGTATTATAGTAGTTATATTCTTGTACATAGGAGGCAGTATTATAGTAGTTATATTCTTGTACATAGGAGCAGTATTATAGTAGTTATATTCTTGTACATAGGAGCAGTATTATAGTAGTTATATTCTTGTACATAGAGGCAGTATTATAGTAGTTATATTCTTGTACATAGGAGCAGTATTATAGTAGTTATATTCTTGTACATAGGAGCAGTATTATAGTAGTTATATTCTTGTACATAGGAGCAGTATTATAGTCGTTATATTCTTGTACATAGGAGGCAGTATTATAGTAGTTATATTCTTGTACATAGGAGCAGTATTATAGCAGTTATATTCTTGTACATAGCAACAGTATTATAGTAGTTATATTCTTGTACATAGGAGGTAGTATTATAGTAGTTATATTCTTGTACATATGAACAGTATTATAGTAGTTATATTCTTGTACATAGGAGCAGTATTATAGTAGTTATATTCTTGTACATAGGAGCAGTATTATAGTAGTTATATTCTTGTACAAGGGAGGCAGTATAATAGTAGTTATATTCTTGTATATAAGAGCAGTATTATAGTAGTTAAATTCTTGTACATAGGAGCAGTATTATAGTACTTATATTCTTGTACATATGAGCAGTATTATAGTAGTTATATTCTTGTACATAGAAGGCAGCATTATAGTAGTTATATTCTTGTACATGGGAGCAGTATTATAGTAGTTATATTCTTGTACATAGGAGGCAGTATTATAGTAGTTATATTCTTGTACATGGGAGCAGTATTACAGTAGTTATATTCCTGTACATAGGAGGCAGTATTATAGTAGTTATATACTTGTACATAGGAGCAGTATTATAGTAGTTATATTCTTGTACATAAGAGACAGTATTATAGTAGTTATATTCTTGTACATAGGAGCAGTATTATAGTAGTTATATACTTGTACATAGGGAGCAGTAATTATAGTAGTTATATTTTGTACATAGAAGCAGTATTATAGATAGTTATATTCTTGTACTAGGAGCAGTATTATAGTAGTTATATTCTTGTACATAGAGGCAGTATATAGTAGTTCTAAAATTTTTTTTTAGTTATATCTTGTACATAGGAGCAGTATTATAGTAGTTATCATTCTTGTACATAGGAGACAGTATTATAGTAGTTGATATTCCTTGTACATAGGAGCAGTATTATAGTAGTTATATTCTTGTACATAGGAGCAGTATTATAGTAGTTATATTCTTGTACATAGGAGGCAGTATTATAGTAGTATATTCTTGTACATAGAAGGCAGGTATTATAGTAGGTTAATATTCTTGTACATAGGAGCAGTATTATAGTATTATATTCTTGTACATAGGAGCAGTATTATAGTAGGTATATTCTTGTACCTAGGAGCAGGCATTATAGTAGTTATATTCTTGTACAGAGGAGCAGTATTATAGTAGTTATATTCTTGTACATAGGAGCAGTATTATAGTAGTTATATTCTTGTACATAGGAGCAGTATTATAGTAGTTATATTCCTGTACATAGGAGCAGTATTATAGTAGTTATATTCTTGTACATAGGAGCAGTATTATAGTAGTTATATTCTTGTACATAGGAGGCAGTATTATAGTAGTTATATTCTTGTACATAGGAGCAGTATTATAGTAGTTATATTCTTGTACATAGGAGCAGTATTATAGTAGTTATATTCTTGTACATAGGAGCAGTATTATAGTAGTTATATTCTTGTACATAGGAGGCAGTATTATAGTAGTTATATCTTGTACATAGGAGCAGTATTATAGTAGTTATATTCTTGTACATAGGAGCAGTATTATAGTAGTTATATTCTTGTACATAGGAGCAGTATTATAGTAGTTATATTCTTGTACATAGGAGCAGTATTATAGTAGTTATATTCTTGTACATAGGAGCAGTATTATAGTAGTTATATTCTTGTACATAGGAGCAGTATTATAGTAGTTATATTCTTGTACATAGGAGCAGTATTATAGTAGTTATATTCCTTGTACATAGGAGCAGTATTATAGTAGTTATATTCTTGTACATAGGAGCAGTATTATAGTAGTTATATTCTTGTACATAGGAGCAGTATTATAGTAGTTATATTTCTTGTACATAGGAGCAGTATTATAGTAGTTATATTCTTGTACATAGGAGGCAGTATTATAGTAGTTATATTCTTGTACATAGGAGCAGTATTATAGTAGTTATATTCTTGTACATAGGAGCAGTATTATAGTAGTTAATATTCTTGTACATAGGAGCAGTATTATAGTAGTTATATTCTTGTACATAGGAGCAGTATTATAGTAGTTATATTCTTGTACATAGGAGCAGTATTATAGTAGTTATATTCTTGTACATAGGATCAGTATTATAGTAGTTATATTCTTGTACATAGGAGCAGTATTATAGTAGTTATATTCTTGTACATAGGAGCAGTATTATAGTAGTTATATTCTTGTACATAGGAGCAGTATTATAGTAGTTATATTCTTGTACATAGGAGCAGTATTATAGTAGTTATATTCTTGTACATAGGAGCAGTATTATAGTAGTTATATTCTTGTACATAGGAGCAGTATTATAGTAGTTATATTCTTGTACATAGGAGCAGTATTATAGTAGTTATATTCTTGTACATAGGAGCAGTATTATAGTAGTTATATTCTTGTACATAGGAGCAGTATTATAGTAGTTATATTCTTGTACATAGGAGCAGTATTATAGTAGTTAGTATTTCTTGTACATAGGAGCAGTATTATAGTAGTTATATTCTTGTACATAGGAGCAGTATTATAGTAGTTATATTCTTGTACATAGGAGCAGTATTATAGTAGTTATATTCTTGTACATAGGAGCAGTATTATAGTAGTTATATTCTTGTACATAGGAGCAGTATTATAGTAGTTATATTCTGTACATAGGAGGCAGTATTATAGTAGTTATATTCCTGTACATAGGAGCAGTATTATAGTAGTTATATTCTTGTACATAGGAGCAGTATTATAGTAGTTATATTCTTGTACATAGGAGCAGTATTATAGTAGTTATATTCTTGTACATAGGAACAGTATTACAGTAGTTATATTCTTGTACATAGGAGCAGTATTATAGTAGTTATATTCTTGTACATAGGAGCAGTATTATAGTAGTTATATTCTTGTATATAGGAGCAGTATTATAGTAGTTATATTCTTGTACATAGGAGCTGTATTATAGTAGTTATATTCTTGTATATAGGAGCTGTATTATAGTAGTTATATTCTTGTACATAGGAGCAGTATTATAGTAGTTACAGTATTTTCTTGTACATAGGAGGCAGTATTATAGCAACTATATTCTTGTACCTAGGTGGTGGGACTGTTCTGTGTGTATGCACCATTCTGACTGCGGTGTGTGAACAGTTTAGCTAGGTTTCCTCTGTGCTGAGGTTTATAGGGTCATTAACCAGTAATGGGTAGATTATTTATGACTGTTTCTTGGACTGTGTTACAAGAGACAGATATATACGGTGCCACGCCAAGCTGGCAAACACTTCAGGGCAAGATGGAAAAGGGAGAAACCAGGAATGTTCTGAATGTGGAGAGTAAACAGTGGTGGGAATAGATTTCTGTCACAGATATACTGGAACATATAACACCTATACATCCCTATGCAGATTAATGACACGGGTCGTACAGTAGGTCGCTGATGGAAGCTACCTGCTATTAGCGGAGGAGAGGGACCTGGCAAATTGCAGCAATTTCATCTATTTCCAGTATAAAGACATTAAACAAGACTTACAATTTTTTGCCTGAATGGAGGCAAGTTGTAATTCTAACATACAGACAGATGGGGCACTGTTTCTAGAAGAAAGCAGCCAAGATTTGTAATCCTGAAAATCTCCTTTAAAGGGGTTATCGAATCCTAAAAAATAGCCCCCCCCCCCATATGCCGGGCCCCCCACGCTGAATATACTTACCCGGGTCCCCGCTCCCTGCGCCGCTCCTGGTCCCCGCACTGCCGCTGCTGCTTCTCCCGCGCCTGGATGAAAACATCCGGTGTCAGGGGCAGCCAATGGCAGGGGGCATGGGGACGAGCCTCCCTAGTATCGAGGGTGATGCTAGGCAGGCTCGTCCCCGTCTGCCATTGGCTGCCCCTGACACTGGATGTTTTTATGCAGGCACGGGAGAAGCAGCAGCGGCAGTGCGGGGAGCAGGAGCGGCGCAGGGAGCGGGGACCCGGGTAAGTATATTCAGCGTGGGGGGCCCGGCATATGAGGGGGGTTACATTAAGTTGTTGAGCGAATTAAAGTTTATGAAGTGGATATGATTCAAATTTCAGGAAAAATTTGATTTGCCGCAAAGCCGAATTTCCTCGTGCTTCATGGAAACAAATAAAATTTCCCTGAAATGGCGGTAAAAATAAATAAATAATCATACTTGTCTCATCCATGTGAGTGTGAAAAGGCCGCGGCGTCCTGAAGATCCCATGCAAAATCTCGGCCGTGCAAAATGCTGCGCTGGATCTTCAAGCAAGGTGGCCACGGCGGCCTCTTCGCGATCAAATGGATGAGGTAAGTATGGCGGCGCAATCGCCGTTCTTGGTCATTGCAATCGCTATTTACAAAGAAATGCGACTGCCTGTCCTGGGTCTCATGTGGTTGCAAAGACATTTGCGCGCCATGGTGCGGTGCAAACATATTTCACATTCGCCAAACTGCAAGTAGGCCTGTCTGTTTTCAAATGCCAGGGCTGAATTTCAGTCTCTGTCCTGCCCTGCTGGGAGTTGTAGTACTTTGGCAACGAAATGAAACTGTTGGATACTAAATCCATCCAGGACACGGTGTCCTCCACGGATCACAGAAGATAGATGAGGAGTTATAGAGGAAGGTCTATGGTATTTAGGAAGAATCTTTACGTAGAAGAGAAGTCCCAGGAGGGTGGAGGGGGTCTCAGGAGGGTGGAGGGGGTCTCAGGAGGGCGGAGGGTGGAGGGGGTCTCAGGAGGGTGGAGGGGAGGGGGGGCTCGGGAGGGCGGTGGGGGGCTCAGGAGGGTGGAGGGGGTCTCAGGAGGGCGGAGGGTGGAGGGCGGAGGGGGTCTCAGGAGGGCGGAGGGGGTCTCAGGAGGGTGGAGGGGCTCTCAGGAGGGCGGAGGGTGGAGGGGGTCTCAGGAGGGTGGAGGGGGTCTCAGGAGGGCGGAGGGCGGAGGGGGTCTTAGGAGGGTGGAGGGCGTCTCAGGAGGGCGGAGGGTGGAGGGGGTCTCAGGAGGGTGGAGGGGGTCTCAGGAGGGTGGAGGGGGTCTCAGGAGGGCGGAGGGTGGAGGGGGTCTCAGGAGGGTGGAGGGGGTCTCAGGAGGGCGGAGGGTGGAGGGGGTCTCAGGAGGGTGGAGGGTGTCTCAGGAGGGTGGAGGGGGTCTCAGGAGGGTGGAGGGGGTCTCAGGAGGGCGGAGGGTGGAGGGGGTCTCAGGAGGGTGGAGGGGCTCTCAGGAGGGCGGAGGGTGGAGGGGGTCTCAGGAGGGTGGAGGGGGTCTCAGGAGGGCGGAGGGTGGAGGGGGTCTCAGGAGGGTGGAGGGGGTCTCAGGAGGGCGGAGGGTGGAGGGGGTCTCAGGAGGGTGGAGGGGGTCTCAGGAGGGCGGAGGGTGGAGGGGGTCTCAGGAGGGTGGAGGGGGTCTCAGGAGGGCGGAGGGTGGAGGGGGTCTCAGGAGGGTGGAGGGTGTCTCAGGAGGGCGGAGGGTGGAGGGGGTCTCAGGAGGGTGGAGGGGGTCTCGGGAGGGCGGAGGGTGGAGGGGGTCTCAGGAGGGTGGAGGGGCTCTCAGCGTGGTTTGTTGCTTTAAATACCAGAGGTATAAATATGAATCGTGCAACAGCTGCAAGGAAATATGAGGGATGGAGATGGACGACCCCTCATTTTATATGTATTATATATTTAGACAATGCGATAGGGTCCGCAGCGGTAGGAGGACCCCCTGAGGACCTCTAGAATTAGCCCTTCAGACAGTTTTTATGGCCCCCGTATTACTGTAGTGGGGGACGTCTGCGATCCCCCCCCCCCATTCCATAGGGGAACAATAGACACTGAGGATGATGGGCATATATTCGGATGCACAGCTGAGGTGTCGTGCCAATGGCCCGGGCCGGGAGTCAACCTGAGCTAATGAGTGCAGCGCTCCCTCCCCAATATAAACCTGAGAAGTGCCAAGAGAAGAGGGCGCTCCCTGCTAGAATCCACAAACCCGCCGCCAGCCTCTTTATTACTGCTCTTTTAACCCCTCGCCTGCCAGATGTCTCAAGGGGGTTATGACGACGCGCTGCAGAGCCCCCCAACGTAAGCCGGGCCGCAATATTATAGGAAGTGAAACTCATTTAAGCCTCATTCACACGTCAGTGTTCCACATACTGTACGGATTTTCCACGTACCCATTCATTTTAATGTGTGTATTCGCACATCATTTTTTTTACCACGGCCCGTGTTTTTTTTTTTTTTTTTGCACCGACGCATAGTCTATGGGTTCGTAAAAACCACAGAAGCAATCTGTGTTTTGTCCATGTTTCACGGATCATTAGGAAGGGATGCATTGAAAATTATACTTCAGCCGCACAGTGTCCGTGAGACACGGATGACACACAGACAGCAAAAATATATATAACGGACACACGGACCCAACTCGGATCCTTCGCGTACATCTTCACGGAGGCATCGCTGACCACCTTTTCACGGATTTAAGGGCGGACGTGTGAATACTTTAATCTGACACCTTTGACCCCAAAATCTTAATACTAAAGCTGTCCTGTGCCAGATTAGAGGAGAAATCTGAAAATCTGACACAGTTGATGTATATATATATGTGTGTGTGAGGATATACCAACGTTTTTTGCATTCCGTATACAGAACCATTCATTTCAATGGTCCCACAAAAGAAATACGGACTGTACTCCGTATGCATTCCGTTTCCGTATTTCCGTTTTTCCGTTCCGTTGAAGGATAGAACATGTCTTATTATTGCCCGCAAATAACGTTCCGTGGCTCCAGTCAAGTCAATGGGTCTGCAAAAAAAAAAGGAACACATACGGAAATGCATTTGTATGTCTTCCGTATCCGTTCCGTTTTTGCGGCACCATCTTTTGAAAATGTTATGCCCAGCCCAATTTTTCCTATGTAATTACTGTATACTGTATATGCTATATGGAAAAACGGAACGGAAAAACGGAACGGAAACAAAAAACTGAATAACGGATCCGTGAAAAAACGGCACGCAAAACACTGAAAAAGGCCTCATGCACACGACCGTTGTTGTGTTCCGTTCCGCAAAATGGGGTTTCGTTGTTCCGTGATCCGTTTCCGTTTTTTGTTTCCGTGTGTCTTCCTTTATTTTTGAAGGATCACCAGACATGAAGGAAAGTAAAAAAAAATCTAAGTTTAGTTTGCTATGCAAATGATAGGAAAAAAACGGACGCGGGTGACAATCTTGTGTGCCTCCGTGTTTTTTCACTGTCCCATTGACTTGAATGGGTCCGCGAACCGTTTTCCGTGAAAAAAATAGGACAGGTTATATTTTTTTGACGGATTGGATCCACGGATCACGGATGCGGATGACAAACGGTGCATTAGCCGAGTTTTCAACGGACCCATTGAAAGTCAATGGGTCCGCAGAAAATCACGAAAAACGGAACAACGGACAAGGAATAAAACAACGGTCGTGTGAACGAGCCCTATGACTGTATATAGTGTATGTATCTACTGTGTATTTAAAAGTGGTTTCCAACATTTTTTGTCCTCAGGATAGGTCATCAGTATCTGATCGGCGAGGGTCCCCCGCCGATCAGCTGTTTGAGAAGATCCTCGCGCTCCTGTGAGATCCATGGCCTTCTCGCAGCTCACCAAGCACAGCGCCGTCCATCGTATAGTGGCCATGCTTGGTATCGCGCTCAGCCCCATTCACTTGTATGGGGCTGATCTGCGCCTAGGCCACGTGGCCAATGAAGATGCTACTGCCTTCTCAAACAGCTGATCGGCGGGGGGGTGTCACGGGTGACGGACCCCCCCACCGATCAGATACTGATGACCTATGCAGACGATAGGACAGCAGTATTAAAGTCTCGGAAACCCCTTTAAATTGTTACGTTAAATCCTCCCCACCTCCACTCTTCATTTCACATATGTTGAAAATTCGAAGTGCAGTCATTTTTTATTCTTCGTTTTTTATCCTTGTAACCCATATATACATAGAGATTCCAATTATACTGGCACCAAATATATAGAAAACGCATCCAAAACGCACAGCTAACGCCATGCGTCTTTTGATGCAATAAAATAACTATACACCAGATAAATGGATGCGTTGTAAACATATCCTCCTGCAGATGGATATTTTAACCATTGTATTATTTATACACCACATTTTACTTTATAGATTTTTTTATTTTGAGTCCACCTTGATATATGCTCCAGACCACGTTTTTTTTTTTTTTGGGGGAGGGGGGGGGGTTTGGATGTCAAATCTAACCTACCCCCCCAATTAAGTGCTGAGCTATATAAGGCGACCAATACATCACCACTGATGAAGAAGTTTGAAACGCGTTTGGTATAACACAAGAGCAGTGAAAGGAATAATATGACTTACGTCTGAAGGTCTTCATCAATGGTTAAATCAATGTCACCGCCAGATCTCTGAGAAGCTCTGACAGACGTTCTTCAGTACCTCTTGCTTGAGGTTCTTTTGTTTTGGTTTCGTTTTGTCATCTCGTTTCCCTCTCTCAGCTGTCATCTAGTTGCACTGATTGCATCCCTTTATATCCCCTCCCATACTGCATCACTTAATACACCTCTGTATTAAGTGCATGGAGCCGGTGGTCGTGTCCCCTCACTATTATAGGGTTTTCAGGATGTCACTCAGTCTAGGTACGAGGGCATGCAATTTTCTATCATTAAGATCTTTGCATGGGCTGAGCAGTCAGGGAGAGCTCTAGGGCTTTTATAGGGCTCACCCTTATGTTCCTTAGTTTGGGGATCAAGTCAGATGGATCTCTATTTGTGACTTCTAGTTTTCTGAGACACCATCCGTGACAATCAATTTGTCTCCAACTACGTCAACCTATTTGGGCTAACTGACATTCAAGCGCCAACCCATGACGGATCCGCACCAAACGCGAGTGGGAAAGTAGCCTTATTGATAAACTACAGTAGCAGTGTCTTAAATAGCGTTTTATGACCCCAAATATTGATCAAATCCACTGCTACAGAGACTGTTATATCTAGTAACTATTCTTTATGATGGACTTTACATCATTTTTAGTGGACTAGCAGGTCATTATCATCATCGGGTTACTACCCCCCCATTGAGGTTGAGGATCTAGAACTGACTTTACCTTTATTATACCAACCAAGTGGGAGCAGCACTTTTTACAGATTTTAATATTCTTGTTTTATGTATTTTTTCTGAGTTTTTATGTAATAAATGTTTATGGGATTTGATCCTGTGCCCTTTGGTAGTTCATGCAGCACTGGATATTGAGCGCCCTCCAGTATATTTTACATATTGCACTGTGGCTTTGGAGCGGGCGCCTATTCCATTGTCCAAGGTGAGCTGAGCCACTGGTCACATTTATTCTTTCCACGTTACATTTTGCTACGTCTGTGTGTAGTAGAACAGGAAGGCCTCTGTGTATGAATGTATGTGTGTCAGTATATATGTATGGACAGGAAATGTATACGATTGCACATACATATGCAGCACCCTGGAATCTGCCTGTACATGGAGATGCTGGCACTGAGAAGTCTGGCTCAGGGTCTGGTTCAGGAAAGACCTGGGATTCAGGACAGAACCACAGCCAGAGATAAAGGTATAAGTGGAATCCTTCTTGAAGGATTCTTCATGTTCGCTTGCATTCTGTGCTCCCTCAAACCTGCAAGAAAATGCATTGAGATGACTCCTTTTTGAGTCCTCTCCGTCTTAGTGCATGAGCACAGGAGTCCTCTCAATGCATTTCACTGCTGGTTTGAGGGAGCACAGTGTGGGAATACATGTGAGTATATCACCGGAATCAGCATCACTTACACTTTACACCTTACTCTAGTTTGGGGGGGTCAGAGCTGATAGATTCACTTTAAAACTAATCTTTAGGAGGAAGACAGAGCAGGGAGAAGATGGAGATAGAAGATGAAGACAGAGACTGGGATAGAAGATGAAGACAGAGCAGGGAGACAGAAGATGGAGACAGAGGTTGGAGATAGAAGATGATGGAGAAAGAGGTTGGAGATAGAAGATACAGACATAAGATGGAAACAGGGGCTGAAGAAAGAGGTTGGAGACAGAAGAGGGAGACAGAGGATACAGATTGAAGATAGAAACATTGGCTGGAGACAGAAGATGGAGACAGAGGCTGGAGACAGAAGATGGAGACAGAGGCTGGAGATAGAAGATGGAGACAGAGGCTTGAGACAGAAGATGGAGACAGAGGCTTGAGACAGAAGATGGAGACAGAGGCTTGAGACAGAAGATGGAGACAGAGGCTTGAGACAGAAGATGGAGACAGAGGCTTGAGACAGAGGATGGAGACAGAGGCTTGAGACAGAAGATGGAGACAGAGGCTTGAGACAGAAGATGGAGACAGAGGCTTGAGACAGAATGGAGACAGAGGCTTGAGACAGAAGATGGAGACAGAGGCTTGAGACAGAAGATGGAGACAGAGGCTTGAGACAGAAGATGGAGACAGAGGCTTGAGACAGAAGATGGAGACAGAAAGGATGGAGACAGAAGGCTTGAGACCGAAGATGGAGACAGAGGCTTGAGACAGAAGATGGAGACAGAGGCTTGAGACAGAAGATGGAGACAGAGGCTTGAGACAGAAGATGGAGACAGAGGCTTGAGAAGAAGATGGAGACAGAGGCTGAGACAGAATGGAGACAGAGCTTGAGACAGAAGATGGAGACAGAGGCTTGAGACAGAAGATGGAGACAGAGGCTTGAGACAGAAGATGGAGACAGAGGCTTGAGACAGAAGATGGAGACAGAAGATGGAGACATGGCTTGAGACAGAAGATGGAGACAGAGGCTTGAGACAGAAGATGGAGACAGAGGCTTGAGACAGAAGATGGAGACAGAGGCTTGAGACAGAAGATGGAGACAGAGGCTGGAGACAGTAGATGGAGACAGAGGCTTGAGACAGAAGATGGAGAGAGCAATTGGAGACAGAGGCTTACTGTGAACTTGGTGTAGAGCTGGTAGGTGAGCAGTGGGTTGGGGAGCTCTCGGAAGTACAGCTTGCACAGTGAGCCCACACAGTGAATGTCCTGGAGGTAGACTTCTCTGGTCAGGTCCGGACATTGCTCAGAGCCGAACTCCTGCCTGCAAAATACAGAGCCAGATGTGAGAGGAGCTCTGCACGTACTACAGTCCTCACTGGAGCATGACATGATGGGGGTTCTGGTGCTGCAGACTTCTCTGAGACTGTATCACACATTAAGGGCTTACGTAAATAGCTCAGCAGACTGTATCACAAACTACAGGATTAGATACACCAACAGACTGTATCACACATGATAACCTGATACACATGGCTCAGCATGCAGTATCACACATCACAGGGTTAGATACAGACTGTATCACACATGATAGGCTTAGATACATCTGCTCAGCAGTAAATATCACACATGATAGATTAAGATGAATCAGCTGACCAGAGAGTATTGTACACCATAGACTTAGATACATGCCACAACAGACGGTAGTAGCACACATTGACAGGCTTAGATACAGGCTCGGCAGACAGTATTGCCCAAAACAGACTTGGCAGGTTTAGATACGTGGCTTGGCAGACAGTATCACATGATAGGCTTAGATACACAGCAGTCCACTGTCAACAAAGTTGTGACCTTACATGATGGGAGTTGTAGTGTGCTGCGGACATTCGCTAGAAGCCTGTGTCTATTCATATTAGGCTGATGTTCTATTGGAACAATATTTCATTTTTATGCTTTTACTAAGATTTTTCACCCTGGATAATTAGAATGTATTAATAACCGGTAATTATAGCAATCACATTACTGAACCGTGGGATCGGGTCAGGAGATGTCCCTGTGTGAGCAGACCCGGTTATTACAGCCTACACCAGGCAATTAATATCCGGAGAACGCTGACCCATATAACACCAGCTCTGTCTTCTGATATGACCCAGATAATTGCACGGGCTCCAGTCATAATGAGGATTCATTAGGAAAATACAACATGTAAAGTGATCGGCGTGAGCTCTTCAGCCAGCAGATATAACCGGGGTGGAACGAGCGCCACCGCCGCGGCTGCTACGGGGCCCTCAGGGGCAGGGGGCCCGGGCCTCGCTTACCAGTACACACACAAACAGTAATGATTACTAGGTCTACTGGCAGCCGGACCCAGGCCTGAAGTTCAGCCCGATCGCTGTGTCTGTCATCCTTTAAGGGCCCATGCACACGACCGTATGTATTTTGCAGTCCGAAAAAAATACGGATGACATCCGTGTGTATTCTGTATTTTGCGGAACGGAACATCTGCCCCCTAATAGAAGAGTCCTATCCTTGTCTGTAATGCCGACAATAATAGGACATGTTCTATTCTTTTGTGGAACGGAAATACGGAAACGGAGTGTTCTGGTCACTGGGGGAACGGGACTAGGGGGGCACTAAGAGGACAGCACCACTGTGTGGGGGGCACTAAGAGGACAGCACCACTGTGTGGGGGGCACTAAGAGGACAGCACCACTGTGTGGGGGGCACTAAGAGGACAGCACCACTGTGCGGGGGGCACTAAGAGGACAGCACCACTGTGCGGGGGGCACTAAGAGGACAGCACCACTGTGTGGGGGGCACTAAGAGGACAGCACCACTGTGTGGGGGGCACTAAGAGGACAGCACCACTGTGTGGGGGGCACTAAGAGGACAGCACCACTGTGTGGGGGGCACTAAGAGGACAGCACCACTGTGTGGGGGGCACTAAGAGGACAGCACCACTGTGTGGGGGCACTAAGAGGACAGCACCACTGTGTGGGGGGCACTAAGAGGACAGAACCACTGTGTGGGGGGCACTAAGAGGACAGCACCACTGTGTGGGGGCACTAAGAGGACAGCACCACTGTGTGGGGGGCACTAAGAGGACAGAACCACTGTGTGGGGGCACTAAGAGGACAGCACCACTGTGTGGGGGCACTAAGAGGACAGCACCACTGTGTGGGGGGCACTAAGAGGACAGCACCACTGTGTGGGGGGCACTAAGAGGACGGCACCACTGTGTGGGGGGCACTAAGGGAACAGCACCACTGTGTGGGGGGCACTAAGAGGACAGCACCACTGTGTGGGGGGCACTAAGAGGACAGCACCACTGTGTGGGGGGCACTAAGAGGACAGCACCACTGTGTGGGGGGGCACTAAGAGGACAGCACCACTGTGTGGGGGCACTAAGAGGACAGCACCACTGTGTGGGGGGCACTAAGAGGACAGCACCACTGTGTGGGGGGCACTAAGAGGACAGCACCACTGTGTGGGGGGCACTAAGAGGAACAGCACCACTGTGTGGGGGGCACTAAGAGGACAGCACCACTGTGTGGGGGCACTAAGAGGACAGCACCACTGTGTGGGGGGCACTAAGAGGACAGCACCACTGTGTGGGGGGCACTAAGGGAACAGCACCCCTGTGTGTGGGGCACTAAGAGGACAGCACCACTGTGTGGGGGGCACTAAGAGGACAGCACCACTGTGTGGGGGCACTAAGAGGACAGCACCACTGTGTGGGGGGCACTAAGAGGACAGCACCACTGTGTGGGGGGCACTAAGAGGACAGCACCACTGTGTGGGGGGCACTAAGAGGACAGCACCACTGTGTGGGGGGCACTAAGAAGAGGACAGCACCACTGTGTGGGGGGCACTAAGAGGACAGCACCACTGTGTGGGGGGGCACTAAGAGGACAGCACCACTGTGTGGGGGCACTAAGAGGACAGCACCACTGTGTGGGGGGCACTAAGAGGACAGAACCACTGTGTGGGGGGCACTAAGAGGACAGCACCACTGTGTGGGGGCACTAAGAGGTCAGCACCACTGTGTGGGGGGGCACTAAGAGGACAGCACCACTGTGTGGGGGGCACTAAGGGAACAGCACCACTGTGTGGGGGGGGCACTAAGAGGACAGCACCACTGTGTGGGGGCACTAAGAGGACAGCACCACTGTGTGGGGGGCACTAAGAGGACAGCACCACTGTGTGGGGGCACTAAGAGGACAGCACCACTGTGTGGGGGGCACTAAGGGAACAGCACCACTGTGTGGGGGGCACTAAGAGGACAGCACCACTGTGTGGGGGGCACTAAGGGAACAGCACCACTGTGTGGGGGGCACTAAGAGGACAGCACCACTGTGTGGGGGGCACTAAGAGGACAGCACCACTGTGTGGGGGCACTAAGAGGACAGCACCACTGTGTGGGGGGGGGGGGCACTAAGAGGACAGCACCACTGTGTGGGGGGCACTAAGGGAACAGCACCTCTGTGTGTGGGGCACTAAGAGGACAGCACCACTGTGTGGAGGGCACTAAGAGGACAGCACCACTGTGTGGGGGGCACTAAGAGGACAGCACCACTGTGTGGAGGGCACTAAGAGGACAGCACCACTGTGTGGGGGGCACTAAGAGGACAGCACCACTGTGTGGAGGGCACTAAGAGGACAGCACCACTGTGTGGGGGGCACTAAGAGGACAGCACCACGGTGTGGGGGGCACTAAGAGGACAGCACCACTGTGTGGGGGGCACTAAGAGGACAGCACCACTGTGTGGGGGGCACTAAGAGGACAGCACCACTGTGTGGGGGGCACTAAGAGGACAGCACCACTGTGTGGAGGGCACTAAGAGGACAGCACCACTGTGTGGGGGGGGGGGGCACTAAGAGGACAGCACCACTGTGTGGGGGGGCACTAAGGGAACAGCACCACTGTGTGGGGGGCACTAAGAGGACAGCACCACTGTGTGGGGGGCACTAAGAGGACAGCACCACTGTGTGGGGGGCACTAAGAGGACACTTGCCTGAATGCCGGAATTTTTTTCATCAGGAATGTATTAGTGCCGGATCAAACATTCAAAATACCGGAATCCATGAAAAAAATAAATGCCGGATCCGTTTTTTCCGGATGACATCTGGCATTTCAATGCATTTGTAAGACGGATCAGGATCCTGATCAGTCTTACAAATGCCATCAGTTGGCATACGTTTTGACAGATCCGGCAGGCAGTGCTTCCATGGGGTTCCGTTCCGTGCTTCCGTTCCACAGAAAATAGCCGCATGCGGCTGCCCCCACGGTCGGTGCCAGTGCATTGCGGACCGCAATTTGCGGTCTGCAGCACGGGCACGGCCAGCACACGGTCGTGTGCAAGAGGCCTAAGGCTACTTTCACATTAGTGTTTTCAATTCCGCTATTGAGGTCTCAATAGCGGAAGAAAACGCTTCAATTTTGTCCCCATTCATTGTCAATGGGGACAAAACTGAACTGAACGAAATGAAGAGCACCAAAATGCATTCCATTCCGTTTGTTTGCGCTCCCATCACGGACAGAATAACGCTGCAAGCAGCGTTTTTCTGTCCGCAATGTGGTGCGGAGCAAGACACAATAGAAAACGGATCCGTCCCCCATTAGACTTTCAATGGTGTTCAAGACGGATCCGTCATGGCTGTAGAAGACATAGTACAACCGGATCCGTTTATGATGGATGAATGCGGTTGTGTTATTGTAACGGAAGCGTTTTTGCAGATCAAAAAACGCTAATGTGAAAGTAGCCTTAGATAGAATAAAATGCAAGATTTATGTGAAGCTGCCCAGCTGCAGTACCACCATTCGCCACTTTGGGGAAGACCAGTTATTCCATAGACAACAATACAACAGCGCCACCTTCTAGAAAAACAACAACGCTCCTTTCGCTTATAACGCCTGTGAGGTGTGACAGGTCAATTTAAAAATAAAGGAGGCCAGTGAAGAAGTTACCTTAATTTCTGTATATTCGAGGTAACTCCCGATAGGCGGTAGATCCCATCCACAACCCCGTGCTTCTCGATGAACTCTGCGCAGCTCTTCAACACAAGGGGAACTGGACAGGAAAGAGAAAAGGGAAGACGTCAGTTACTCGTATTCACAAATTACAATCGGAAATTAAAATACGTCCCAATACATGATTTGAAATGAGCAGAGCCCCTATATGTGGACGCGCAGAGCTGAGATTGTCATTTGGGACCACTCATGGCGACGTTAAAATAGCATCCCCCCCATTCACTGCTATGAGACTACCAATAGCTGAGCATGCTCCCAGTGCAGTGAATGGAGAAAGCTGCGCATGCGCTTCTTGCTTTACATTCAGTGGGGCACCGTTCTTGGGATAGAATTGGGTCCTAGAGGTGGGAGTCATCCTGAGCCATGCGCACCCACCACTCCCATTCCCAAACGTGCACAAATTTTTGCAACAATGTATCAATGCAGGAAAAATGTATCAGTCTGTTCACCTCACAGACCAACTGTAACAAACCCTCAACTGTCAGAAGTATTAGGTGTATATAGGTTTACACCCTCTGATGGTAAACAGGAATGTTCCCACTCACTGACAGCAAGCAGAGATGAGGAAATGAAACTTAAAACACATTAGAAAGCGGCAGAAGTTATTATTATTTTTTTTTATATATAATGATTAAGCAGATTGGACAATCCCTTTAAATCTAGATCATGGATATGGTCAGGGATTGCACAGATATACGGTAATACAACTAGAGGAGCGCAGAGGTATAATGATGAGCTCAGGGGCACCGCGCTCTGGGTCCACCCGTCATGGATGACACTCTATGTGCCCTACACGTCAGCAGATACTTGTGTTATCAGCTTTCATTACCACTCGTCTGAAACACCTGAGAGGCTGCGCCGCCACATTCCTGGGACAGGGCCAGATGCTCCATCATCCTCCTGTGTAATCAGCTTCCAGAATGTCCTGACAGTCCTGGGTTCTCAGTAGTTTGGCCCTGCATTTGGTGCATCCTCCAGAAAAACTCCCGTCCTATACACGGAACCTATCCATAGGCACGATGTGAACACAGCCCAATATCTGGAATTTTTATATTCTCTTCGGCTTGCTACTTTTGCTTTAACATTACAAAAATATAGCATCAAGCTTCCCTCACACAGTTTTTTTTTTTTTTGCAGTGCTTTTTAGGCTTGTAAACACCATGAACGTAAAGTGTTTTTCATTCCTTAGTTTGTTTTTCAAGTTCCATAAAGAAGTCTATTGGGAAAAAAAAATCAATACTCTGCATTTTTGAAAAATGTGTCACAAACCCAAAGAATGCAAGAAAAAAAACGCCAACAAAAACGACACATTAGCGTAACATCTGTCGGCTGAAAGAAATCACTGGTAAAACCACAATAAAAAATGAAAAAACGGGAGTTTTTAACCAAACTGGCTTCTCCTACACCTGTCTGGTGTACACTACAACAGCCTTGACTCTTCTGGGTTGGATGCTGGACCATAATCAACCTTACAGTGAAAAATATATGACTTCATAGCCCTATGGGTCTCTGGGATACTTCACACCAAAACGATGGGATTTACCATGCAGTCAATGGCATGTACCCCTCCACCATCTATAATGGTCTTCTAAGGAAAGTTTCTGCTGGAACATGGCCACTTGGATATACAAATCGTTCATCATTATTGAAGTCCTGTTCTCATAGTCAAAACTTCAATTCAATGTTGAGGTCAATTAGATCCAGATTCCTTACTCATATTTGAAGCTCTTGCTTTATTCTCATGGCCATAGTAAAAAAAAAGAAGATGACCTTCTTCAAACCTTCAAACTGTAGCCACAAAGTTGGATGTTCTCCACAATGTATGTAGGTATATGCAGGAATGTAGGTTTCCCTTCGTAAAAAACTGAAGAGTCTATCATGAGGAACATCTCCAAATCATTACTCCTTCTCCACCAAACATAACATCTTCCTGGTCAAAGACAAGACTTGACTGGTCCATCAGATGGTGAAGCCAGATATATCATGCCAAAGGATGGGTCCACACTGCTAAGAGACTAATGGATACCTCTCAAAAACTTTAGAAGGCAAAGGAGAAGCAAAGTATTCCATCGTGCTCACCAACCTCAATGAACCACAAGGATAATGTACAAGCCTTGGATCACAGAAACGACACCAGAAAGGAATGCCACCTTATAGTACTTCCATACAAGGCAAAAGGGAAATGTGCCCTGGGGTCTCCACCATCTTGGGATCCTAGAGTCATCCCCCAGCCACCCTCCCTAATGGTGGTTGGTTATCCTATCCTGTTCAGAGGAGGTGGAGGGATGGCCAGTGGGGTGACCCAGGTGGAGTGTGCCCTCCATCAACCAAAATCCAGATATGAAAATGGGTTGTCCAAAGAGAACAATCCATTAATGGTCAGGGGCGGCCACTGTCTATTTGCACACTTTGCACTACTTTGTCATTAAGGATGGACTGATGTAGTTTTGGAATGAAAGCATCACTATATGAGGACATAATAATTATCAAAATATTATCGTAGATAGGACAATTCATCTTCAGAAACTCAACCATGCTTCTCCATCGTGATCACACCCAGCTGCTACCATCAACATGTTTTTATTTATTCCTTCCTGGAGGCAAAAAATAGACATCAGCTGAACCCGACTACTTGGTGCCTCCCACGGAGATGCCAGCTGGGTCCATGTGCTCGGGCTTTCTGCACTGCTTGTGATGCAGGAGCACATCTGTATCATCTGACTTCATGAGGACTGTAAACAGCTGCTTCATTACCTCAAGGTCAGGACAGCTGCACGAGGCAACTGCATGAAAAGTGATGGACTCATATTCAATAGATTGTTTTCTGCTGAAAATTGACTTTTTATTAACCAGGTTAGCGGGATCAGAGAGCCAATGACTTGCTGAGAAAGCAGCCTATCCATTCATGAGAGATCAGTGACATCACTGAGAATGCAGCCTATCCATTCACTAGCGAACAGTGACATCACAGAGAATGCAGCCTATCCATTCACTAGAGAGTAGTGACATCACAGAGAATGCAGCCTATCCATTCACTAGAGAGCAGTGACATCACTGAGAATGCAGCCTATCCATTCACTAGAGAGCAGTGACATCACTGAGAATGCAGCTTATACATTCATTAGAGAGCAGTGACATCACTGAGAATGCAGCCTATCCATTCACTAGAGAGCAGTGAGATCACTGAGAATGCAGCCTATCCATTCACTAGAGAGCAGTAAGATCACTGAGAATGCAGCCTATCTATTCCCTAGAGAGAGGTTACATCACTGAGAATGCAGCCTATCCATTCACTACAGAGCAGTGACATCACTGAGAATGCAGCCTATCCATTCACCAGAGAGCAGTGACTTCACTGAGAATGCAGCCTATCCATTCACTAGAGAGCAGTGACATCACTGAGAATGCAGCCTATCCATTCACTAGAGAGCAATGAGATCACTGAGAATGCAGCCTATCCATTCACTAGAGAGCGGTGACATCACTGAGAATGCAGCCTATCCATTCACTAGAGAGCAGTGACATCACAGAGAATGCAGCCTATCCATTCACTAGAGAGCAATGAGATCACTGAGAATGCAGCCTATTCATTCACTAGAGATCACTGACATCACTGAGAATGCAGCCTATCCATTCACCAGAGAGCAGTGACTTCACTGAGAATGCAGCCTATCCATTCACTAGAGAGCAGTGACATCACAGAGAATGCAGCCTATCCATTCACTAGAGAGCAATGAGATCACTGAGAATGCAGCCTATTCATTCACTAGAGATCACTGACATCATTGAGAATGCAGCCTATCCATTCACCAGAGAGCAGTGACTTCACTGAGAATGCAGCCTATCCATTCACTAGCGAGAGGTGAAATCACAGAGAATGCAGCCTATCCATTCACTACAGAGCAGTGACATCACTTAGAATGCAGCCTATCCATTCACTAGAGAGCAGTGACATTACTGAGAATACAGCCTATCCATTCACTAGAGAGCAGTGACATCACTGAGAATGCAGCCTATCCATTCACTAGAGAGCAGTGACATCACTGAGAATGCAGCCTAACCATTTACTAGAGAGCAGTGACATCACTGAGAATGCAGCCTATCCATTCACTAGAGAGCAATGAGATCACTGAGAATGCAGCCTATCCATTCACTAGAGAGCGGTGACATCACTGAGAATACAGCCTATCCATTCACTAGAGAGCAGTGACATCACAGAGAATGCAGCCTATCCATTCACTAGAGAGCAATGAGATCACTGAGAATGCAGCCTATTCATTCACTAGAGATCACTGACATCACTGAGAATGTAGCCTATCCATTCACCAGAGAGCAGTGACTTCACTGAGAATGCAGCCTATCCATTCACCAGAGAGCAGTGACTTCACTGAGAATGCAGCCTATCCATTCACTAGCGAGAGGTGAAATCACAGAGAATGCAGCCTATCCATTCACTACAGAGCAGTGACATCACTTAGAATGCAGCCTATCCATTCACTAGAGAGCAGTGACATTACTGAGAATACAGCCTATCCATTCACTAGAGAGCAGTGACATCACTGAGAATGCAGCCTATCCATTCACTAGAGAGCAGTGACATCACTGAGAATGCAGCCTATCCATTCACTAGAGAGCGGTGACATCACTGAGAATGCAGCCTATCCATTCACTAGAGAGCAGTGACATCACTGAGAATGCAGCCTATCCATTTACTAGAGAGCAGTGACATCACTATTCAGTACTCTTCAATGTCACTGGGTTCACGTAACATTAATTGTAGTCAGTCATCTGCTATCTAATCATACCTCTCGGGTCAGCTGTGATCTATGTGCTCCCTGTGTTGGTTCTGGATACTCTTTAGCACATTCACAGAGTAATTACGTAACATTTGGCTGATGATAAGATTGAACTAATTTATGATATAGCAACCAAAAGATTAATGGCCGTGCACTGAACATGCCTCACAATCACAACAACATGCCTGCCAACATCTCTGATTGCAAAACTGAGACACATTAGGTCACACATGAACCTTGCCTGATTACTCTGAACCCGCTGGGTAAGGCTCAGGTTGCTCCGGCAGTGGTATTAACCTTGTTCATACTCATTACTTCTTAAAGGGACGGCAATAGTAGGAAACATTTTCCAGGAATAGTGCCACCTTTGACCATGGACTTTCGTATTGCAATTTAACGCAATGAACTGTAATACTTCGGGTACTTTCACACTAGCGTTAAAGTTTTCCGATAATGAGTTCCGCCATAGGGGCTCAATACCGGAAAAAAAAAAAAAGCTTCAGTTTTGTACCAATGCATTCTGAATGGAAAGCAATCCGTTCAGTATGCATCAGCATGTCTTCAGTTCAGCCCTTTTACGGTATTTGGCCGGAGAAAATACTGCAGCGTGCTGCGGTATTTTCTCCGGCCAAAATTCTGTAACACATGAATTTCTATTGAAATGTATTAATGCCGGATCCGGTGCCGGAGAGACGGATCCGCTATTGCAATGCATTTGACCCTGGAAACAAATTATAACCATTTGCATACGGCTTTCCAGATCCAGCAGGCAGTTCCGGCAATGGAACTGCCTGCCGGATTCTTCTAATGCTAGTGTGAAAGTAGCCTAACACATACCAAAGGTGGTGCTACAGTATTACTTTCTGATTTGATCCAATCCCTTTAAAATGTCAATTGCTGACAGCACTAGGTAAAGGATGTGGAGAGCAGTACAAACATACCTTATGTGGAACTTTTGTTATTAGGAGTAGTGAGAATATGAAGTTTTATTCTGCCAGATTCTGCTCCTGCACATGCCCAGGAGGCAAAGATTCCCAGTAATATCCAACTAGGAGACTTCGACAGCTGTCACTCAGAGCAGAAGGGATGTGAAGCAGCTCAATGCAGAGAGCAGACTGCAATACACAGTGAAGCTCTGTGTATAATGGGCACTTGCAGAAGCAGAACCTGGCAGAATAAAACTTCATATTCACAATACACCTGATGATAAAAGCTAACCATTCCCTACCTACTGCTGTCAGCAGTTCAACATTGTCAGAACTGCTGACAGACTACCTTTCACTCTGCACCAGCTCATCGGGTATTTTTGCAGTATCCACAAAATTCAGCTTAGGTTTTGGTCACAACAAGGGCACTTTTTTTTACGAAGAAAGATTAAAGATACATTAACGATGTTTCTAATGGATTTCTATGGGACGTGATCAAGAAATTTGCCGGGCCCTTTAAAAGATTACTCTTGTGACCTATTTTACCAATACAACCCCTTTTCTAAGAAGTAGAAAACTCATCAGAACAGATCTGCTTTGTCAAACCTACAGGTTCAGGCTCAGTTCGCTATTTTTTTTATTTTATTTTAACTGGATGACTGACCAAAAAAGTAAATTTAGGCATCAGTAACACATATCTAGGTACATTAAATATGCAACAATTGGAACTGTTACTTAAAAGGTCTGGTGAAAAACAAATTTAAAAAAATCTATTATTTTCCTACAGCTCCCCCGCAGGTGAAATGGAGTATTACACAGGTCTCCTTTAAAATCAGTAGGTTGTATGTGTGTTGCTATGGACCTGCTAAGTCTTCTACATTGATTGGTACCACTCTTCTTCATCGATAATGGTCCTCAATGGGGGGAATTCCCTGATAGGGTATTTGACAATATGATTTCAAAACCAGACACTCCCTTTTAACCTAGACAAAATGGTTCTGTGTTTTATTTTTTTGCTACTTTTATTAAATTTTATGTAAATAATTAATGGTCTGAAAAATTAATTCTAAATGTTCACAATCTGTTTGGATCAGTTGTAAAGCAAAAAAAAAACATGCAGAAAATTGCATAATTATAGAGACACCCAACTTCTAGTGATTTCTCAGCATTTTTGGAGGAGGGTGTTTTTTTCTAGTAACAGCGCCACTCGTCCAATGGGCTGCATCTGGTATTGCACTGAATAGAGCTAGGCTGCAATACCAGTCTCAGCCTACGGACAAGAGTGGCGCTGTTTCTGGAGGAACATCAGAATATTTTCTCTAATCCTAGAAAACCCCTTAAGAGAGTGATAAAAGGCATGCAGAAAATGTTAGAGCAGGTCATCCCCTCAGCACCAGGTGATCGTCTAATCACCAAGGATCATGGTAATTGAAAGCAGGAATCCTTCCTGAAAAAGTCAATTCAAGTCACAGCCACAGATCACACTGTTCATGGAGTCAGCAGAACCTTCTCCTGTTCTGTCAATAATACAATAGAAACCAGATGCCGGGAAAGAAAGGAGCATTCTCATCTGAAACGGTGGAGGAATAGGCCACCATTAGAAGAAAATCCAAGGGGGAAACGCTGACCATGGCTCCCACCGGACTGAAACATTTCCATCCCTACAGGATTCCGTTCAATTTTAGCTTTGCATCACAGAATAGCATTAAAGGGGTTGTCACTTCAGCAAATAGCATTTATCATGTAGAGAAAGTTAATACAAGCCACTCACTAATGTATTGTGATTCTCCATATTGCTTCCTTTGCTGGCTGGATCCATTATTCCATCAAATTATACACTGCTCGTTTCTATGGATACGACCACCCTGCAATCCAGCAGCGGTGGTCGCGCTTGCACAATATAGGAAAAAGTGCCAACCTCTCTGTGAGAGCGCACATAGACTGGTGCTTATTTTTTTAATACTGTGCAAGCACGACCACCGCTGATGGATTGCAGGGTGGTCAAAACCATGGAAACGAGCAGTGTTTAATGTGATGGAAATATGAATCCAGCCAGCACATTTTATGATCCCACCCATATAAAACCTATATGTAAATCATGTATCTGACGACACATCATGTAATGTTACTCCTAAAAATACATTTCCTTTGGGGTATGTGTTCTTTCTTCTAATTTGTCTCATCTTTTAATTATGTGATTTTAATGATAACTCAATAAAAAAAATATAAATTTTTTAAATATCTGGGCTGGTCCACTATTAGTGTCAGGTCCTGGAGTTGCCTCCAAGAATTGAGTCAATCTTCTCTTTATCTAAAACCTTCTTTTGAAACAAGTCAGCATAGTAAGATCTCACCCCCCCAGGATACCCTCCCGAGATTCCTGCAACCTGTGACCACTTTGTTGGCAACCCGCTCCTGGCAGTTCTCAAAGGGATCAGGTGACCCTAAGGACCCATAATCCCGTTTAAGAAATCTCAGATTTCAGTCGATCAATTTTTTGTTGGTCCCCCCCCATCTGTCGAATACAGGGACTCCAATTCTTTCCACAGCTTGAGGTACTGGCTGTACTTACTCTTCTCTTCCCTTAAAAGACAGTCTCTTTAAGAGGGATCTGATCTCATCCTTGACGTCCTCCCACCAGTCAGCCATGTTGTCATAAAAATCAGTTCTCTCTAGCTGACCCTGAAGAAGGGAGTGGATGCAGCTCTGGACATAAGGATCATCCAAGAGACTAGAGTTAAGTTTCTATAACCCTCTCCCGAGATCAGGGCGCTTGGTGGTTCCCAAACAGAAAGACAAGGCCAGATGGTCAGAATAAGGAACTACTTTCTCCCTCCTCTGACTGATGTTTTCAGAAGGAGTCACCAGAGCTAAGTCTATCCAACTGCTTCTGCCAGCATAAGAATAGGTAAATTTTGGCTTCCTACCACCACATGCAAAGACATCGAAAAGGCCAACCTGAAGAATCATTCTGTTTAGGAGCTTAGAGTCTCTAGTAAGGGGTCTGCCAGTAGGTCTGTCACTTGGTGTCATAATAGCATTAAAATCCCCCGCCATGACCACAGCAACAGATGTGAACAAGTAGGGCTTAACCTCATTGAAAAGGTCAATCCTCTCTGTCACTGTCTGAGGACCATAGATATTGATGAGCCGGAGCCTTCTACCTCGGATAGTAACCTCCAGGACTAGACACCTTCCCATCCGTTAATCTATGTTTGGTCACATCACTGGTGTTAAAGAGTATGGAGACCCCGGCATATGGTTCCACAGCCAGTGACCAGAAGGAAGGACCAGACCGCCATTCTCTCTCTGCCTCTCGTACAAGTACTAAAGTATTTAGATGGGTTTCCTGCAAGAAGAAGACATCAGCATCCATATACTTTAGATGATCATTCACAGCATGCCTTGTTCTCCTCACTTTCATACTATTCACATTACTTCAAATGATTTTAAGTTGAAAATCAGCCATCATAGTAATACACACTACTAGTAGAGAATAAACCGGTCATCAGAAATCAGAGTCTGAGCCTTCCCGCTGACCACCAGTTTCCATGTCAGAATCAGACTGCCTCTCAACTCGAATGGGTCTCTAATTAGAGGGAGGGTCATCATCTGGGTCCTCATCATACTCAGCCACCAAACGTTTTAACTCATTTTCCATTTCTGGTTCTGCGTCTGACTCAGATAAGACACTGAATCTATTGGCGGTCATTGTCCCATCCGGTCTACTGTCCACTTTAATCTTAGTTGGTTTTTGGAAAGGCTTTTCCAGTGGCTGTACCTTGAAACCTTCCTGCTTTTCCACCTTTGGTCTCCTCCACACTTTTTGAAAAAGTTTTTTGCTGATGCTCCCAGATCTTGTATGGTCAGATGGTATCAGGACATTTTGTTTCAGGTTTTGCTGTATTGTCTGTTGTTCCAGAGAAGTTCTTCTCTGTCTGCATGGAGGAGGGGTGGACTGCAATAGAGTCTGCTTCACCTCCTTCAAACTCTACTGGCCTCTTGCTTCAGAATATTCCTCAACTTTGGTTCTGCTGCTACTTTTTGCTTCCGGACGCTTCACATTTACACTGGTAGGTGGATTCATCACACTCTTACTTACTGCTTCTTTCTTTTCTGCTGTTACTTTCTTCCCATCCTGGCTTCCTGCTGCACTGAGACTGCTGACACCATGACTGGGACTGCTGACACCATGACTGGGACTGCTGACACCATGACCGCTGAGACTCTGCTCATTCATCTTCTTCAGTACAACTTTGGGATTTTCATCCACAGATTGAGAGGACTGGGAATTGTTTCAAAGAATAGGCATTGGAGCCTGGGATTTGCCTGGGGAGCATCCCTGCCCAGGGTGGGCCCTCCCTGAACTTGCTCCAGACATGGGGAGAGCTACTGAGATACAACCTCTCAGCTAGGAGGCAGTATTATAGTAGTTATATTCTTGTACATAGGAGCAGTATTATAGTAGTTATATTCTTGTACATAGGAGGCAGTATTATAGTAGTTATATTCTTGTACATAGGAGGCAGTATTATAGTAGTTATATTCTTGTACATAGAAGGCAGTATTATAGTAGTTATATTCTTGTACATAGGAGGCAGTATTATAGTAGCTATATTCTTGTACATAGGAGCAGTATTATAGTAGTTATATTCTTGTACATAGAAGGCAGTATTATAGTAGTTATATTCTTGTACATAGGAGGCAGTATTATAGTAGTGATATTCTTGTACATAGGGGGCAGTATTATAGTAGTGATATTCTTGTACATAGGGGGCAGTATTATAGTAGTGATATTCTTGTACATAGGAGCAGTATTATAGTAGTTATATTCTTGTACATAGGAGGCAGTATTATAGTAGATATATTCTTGCACATAGGAGGCAGTATTATAGTAGTTATATTCTTGTACATAGGAGCAGTATTATAGTACTTATATTCTAGTACATAGGAGCTGTATTATAGTAGTTATATTCTTGTACATAGGAGCAGTATTATAGTAGTTATATTCTTGTACATAGGAGGCAGTATTATAGTAGTTATATTCTTGTACATAGGAGCAGTATTATAGTAGTTATATTCTTGTACATAGGAGCAGTATTATAGTAGTTATATTCTTGTACATAGGAGGCAGTATTAAAGTAGTTATATTCTTGTACATAGGGGCAGTATTATAGTAGTTATATTCTTGTACATAGGAGGCAGTATTATAGTAGTTATATTCTTGTACATAGGAGCAGTATTATAGTAGTTATATTCTTGTACATAGGAGCAGTATTATAGTAGTTATATTCTTGTACATAGGGGCAGTATTATAGTGGTTATATTCTTGTACATAGGAGCAGTATTATAGTAGTTATAATCTTGTACATAGGGGGCAGTATTATAGTAGTTATATTCTTGTACATAGGGGGCAGTATTATAGTAGTTATATTCTTGTACATAGGGGCAGTATTATAGTAGTTATATTCTTGTACATAGGGGCAGTATTATAGTGGTTATATTCTTGTACATAGGGAAAGCTTTACAAAATATCAGTAAAGTCTGGGCAGCTTTCCTTTTTATGAATGGGGTCGGTCTTGTGGTTGCATTCCATGTATATGATGGATATGTCGGTATGTAGATCATCTGTATGCTGGCCACAGGCCAGGGCAGAACAGCTGTTACAGGGGGACTCAGTAACTAATAAAGCATGACCAGGGCGAAGCCCCCAGCTGCTGGCAACATATCCATCATTGAACGCAATCCGTCTCATAAACAAAAAACCACAAGAAAAATTAATTTCACAGTCCATAGACCACAAACTGGTACAAAATCTACCAGTGCAGGCTGACCATTACCGCCATTGTCAGCGCACTTTTTTCACTCTTTGTCTCTGACTCTATGATGGGTAGCATGTAAAAAAAATTAGGGCAACATTATGCCCAACACCCCCCCATTACAAGCAGCTTTACTATAGGCTCCTAATATATGGGGATAGGATTGCTGCTGGCATTCAGCTGCTAAACATACTCCTCCATGTGGGGGGATAATTTTGGATCTCTAAAAGAGTATTACAGAGGAGAACCTCTAATGGGTAATTACAAGGTAAATGTGCTCATGGTCCAGTCACAACCAAAGCTGCATCAAAAAAAATCCCCCTATGCATGTTCTGCACTACCAGGGAAGCAGAGGGGACTACGGTGAGATGCAAAGTCCTTCCAACAGTCCATATGAATCCAGCAGAATTTTAAATGCAGCTCTGGATGTGACTGGAGGATGAAACATGCACTTGAACCTTCTTGCCCTTCCATTTCTTGTGATCTTTCACATGTGGTTTCGTGTCTTTGTGTTAGTGAATAATAGGAGACACAGTGTTCCAGACAAATCCTGTGAATCAAAGCCAGGAGCCGCTCCGAGAGCTGAGACCTTTCTCTCATTTATCTCCTTGTGGTTACAAGATCATCGAGTCTGGACCGTGAGTATCAGGCAACGCGAGGTCACCGCGCAGACCGTCGCTACGTCTTCCTGTTTTCTCCTATAGAACATTCAGATGTGAGTCAACAGACAATCAATGACAAAGCAAAATGGTCTCTTAAAGGGGAAGCAGCTTCAGACAGTTTTATAAGACTATCCATCCAGACAGTTCATCATCTCCAATGCACCGATTCCATGTACGGTAACTACATTTTATAACGGGCCAGTATATAATGGATTCGCCATATACCACATGCATTTACCTAACGTATGCAATAGTGTAGGTTTGCCATATTCAGATTCTGTATCCTGTCTAAAACCTTAAAGGGAACCTGTCACTGTTTGGGGCCACTAAGCCACCAGGATGCTGATATGCAGCTGCCCATAGCAAAGCCATCTGCTCCCGCCAAGAACAGTGAATGTCTATAACTTTTCTCCGGAGGCATGGGGCGCATGCCCTCTGCTCCGATGAAGATAAGAACGGTGTACCACTGTGCATCGAGCACCTGCACAGTGAATGAGCTGCACCGTGACAAGAGTCCTGGACTCTTCTCCATATAGGTCGATTGCTATTTACCATTCTTTGCGGGCACAGGTGGGTTTGCTATGGGGACCCTAAACCCCAGGTACATCATGACATGCTGGTGCTTTAGTGCTTAAAAAGTTCCCTTTAAATGGGTAATCCCATTCATAAGGTAATGACATGTCACTCAAATATGCCATCACTTTAGGATAGGTTGGGGTCCAATGTCCGGGAACTCCACTGTTCTTGAAAGGTGTGAAAATATAATTTAGGCTTTTCATAGTCAGTGCAGCCCTTTCATTCTCTGGATTGATGAGGGAACTAACGTTTAGGAGTGAACTGAGAATGCAGCCTATCCATTCACTAGAGAGCAGTGACATCACTGAGAGTGCAGCCTATCCATTCACTAGTGAGCAGTGACATCACTGAGAATGCAGCCTATCCATTCACTAGAGAGCAGTGACATCAGTGAGAATGCAGCCTATCCGTTCACTAGAGAGCAGTGACATCAGTGAGAATGCAGCCTATCCGTTCACTAGAGAGCAGTGACATCAGTGAGAATGCAGCCTATCCGTTCACTAGAGAGCAGTGACATCAGTGAGAATGCAGCCTATCCGTTCACTAGAGAGCAGTGACATCAGTGAGAATGCAGCCTATCCGTTCACTAGAGAGCAGTGACATCAGTGAGAATGCAGCCTATCCGTTCACTAGAGAGCAGTGACATCAGTGAGAATGCAGCCTATCCGTTCACTAGAGAGCAGTGACATCAGTGAGAATGCAGCCTATCCGTTCACTAGAGAGCAGTGACATCAGTGAGAATGCAGCCTATCCGTTCACTAGAGAGCAGTGACATCACTGAGAATGCAGCCTATCCGTTCACTAGAGAGCAGTGACATCACTGAGAATGCAGCCTATCCATTCACTAGAGAGCAGTGACATCACTGAGAATGCAGCCTATCCATTCACTAGAGAGCAGTGACATCACTGAGAATGCAGCCTATCCATTCACTAGAGAGCAGTGACATCACTGAGAATGCAGCCTATCCATTCACTAGAGAGCAGTTACATCACTGAGAATGCAGCCTATCCATTCACTAGAGAGCAGTGACATCACTGAGAATGCAGCCTATCCATTCACTAGAGAGCAGTGACATCACTGAGAATGAAGCCTATCCATTCACTAGAGAGCAGTGACATCACTGAGAATGCAGCCTATCCATTCACTAGAGAGCAGTGACATCACTGAGAATGCAGCCTATCCATTCACTAGAGAGCGGTGACATCACTGAGAATGCAGCCTATCCATTCACTAGAGAGCAGTGACATCACTGAGAATGCAGCCTATCCATTCACTAGTGAGCAGAGACATTACTGAGAATGCAGCCTAACCATTTACTAGAGAGCAGTGACATCACTGAGAATGCAGCCTATCCATTCACTAGAGAGCAGTGACATCACTGAGAATGCAGCCTAACCATTTACTAGAGAGCAGTGACATCACTGAGAATGCAGCCTATCCATTCACTAGAGAGCAGTGACATCACTGAGAATGCAGCCTATCCATTCACTAGAGAGCAGTGACATCACTGAGAATGCAGCCTATCCATTCACTAGAGAGCAGTGACATCACTGAGAATGCAGCCTATCCATTCACTAGAGAGAGAGGTGACATCACTGAGAATGCAGCCTATCCATTCACTAGAGAGCAGTGACATCACTGAGAATGCAGCCTATCCATTCACTAGAGAGAGGTGACATCACTGAGAATGCAGCCTATCCATTCACTAGAGAGCAGTCACATTACTAAAGCTGCAAAGCTGATGTTACCGAGTACCTTTCACAGAGCACAATCTGTTACGGCCTGTTCTATAAAACCGACGTTCAATCACAAAGCGGAGAAGCAAATCAGACCACAAATTGGGCTAAATGACAAAGTGAAGTTCTGGAAATTGTAACAAGACATTAACAGCAGCAAACGATGGAGGTAAAGGAAGAAGATGGAGCGATAACAAGGATGAGTCATGAGGTAACGGCCGCTCCAGTGTAAATGTACTTCAGTAACTTAATATCCTGCTCTATATCCACTCAGAGCGAGCGAATCTGATCAGCGCCAGGCAGATCCAGAGTAATAAAAAAGAGAATAAAATGTCAACAGTCGTATTAACAAGAGCATTAAACTTCAGATAAAGTCACTTAGCGGAAACAGAAATATGACCTCTCTCCTAAATTTGTGAAGCCAAGAGACCATTTGTGTCTACATTTGCCAGCTATTTTTTACGCTTTTCCAAAACTGAATATTGAGCTCTGTAAAATGGAAATGCAGCCTATCCATTCACTAGAGAGCAGTGAAATCACTGAGAATGCAGCCTATCCATTCATAGACAGCGGTGACATTACTGAGAATGCAACCTATCCATTCACTAGAGCGAGGTGACATTACAGAGGATGAGCTCAGAAGGTTAGGAATAACAGACTGACAAATGTTGATCTTAGTGTTAGGTTGGGTTTACACATTGTATCTGCGCGGCCATGTGGTCGAGAAACTCAACATTTTATCGTGAGCAGTGCACCTTCTAAGTAAATACAGGTAAAGCACATAAAACCATATGTTTGATCTGAATTTGCTGAGTAACTGTGGCAAATTACAGTAACTCTTTGTGGCCAGGGGTGGACCTGGAACTAAAAACAAAAAACTTAGAGTGGCCCCATGTTGTAGGCAAGACGGCAGGGCAACACAAGCCACAAGCAGGCAGGGCGAGAAATACCATAGCGCAGCACAAAATACCGCTCAGCAAAACCAAATACCATTCAGGAGGGCACCAGCGGCTTCTGACCCGGTGTATTAGTACTTGATGCTCGTAGCATCAGACTGTTACCGCATGTACCTGGCCGGCAGACATGAGGAGGGCCCACCGGGAACTTTCCCTGTAGGATATATGGCCAATCCACCCCTGTCTGTGGCACGCTACTCCCTAAAGCTGGGTACACACACAGGTTTTTATTGCGCTTTTGTATTTTTTGTGTGTTTTATTTTATTTATTTTTTGCAGTAAAAACACCGGCTCCAGATGTTACAGATCTCACATTCCTTTAACCTTTAGTGAGGAAATCGGTTCCAGATGCCATAAACGAGCTTTAAGAATAAAAATGTCTTCTAATATAAGGTTCCTCTGGTAAGAAGCGGACAATGTGAGGGCGCAGAGATCTGCAGACTTCCAGCTGCACCGTTCGGTATGAGCGGGGCAAGGAGGCTGGACATGGCGGTCAGACTGCTTGGGACTATGTCTGTTCAACTCTCTCGCTGCCAAATACTAATCTGAGAAACTCCAGGAGTAGACAACCAAATGTCTCCTCAATTCTGCTGACTCTGCGGTAAGAGAAAGTATCTAGCAGAGCCTCAAGAGCTCACAACCCAGAGATCCGAATCAGATCTGGAGATACTACTAATAATAGTTCAAACAGCATATAAAGACTTGTAAAGGGGGTGTAAATCTATCCCTGGGACCCCCAACAATCAGCAGAATCAAGGGACTACTGGATCACCATGGCCCCTTAGTTCTGCTGATATACTGGAGATCAGGATGGGCCATCAATATGTATTCCTGGATTTTCCCGTTCATCCTCCCCTGCAATACCCAATTTGCCCTTTAGAGGTGCTGTGGGCAAACAAGCATTTATATGGGAGCAGGACAGTATTAAGACCCCTGTGATTAACTCAGCAGGCTCCATAACCCTTTAGTATAAGTTATCCTTGGCCGTACACACAACAATAAAGCTCAATGCGAAGTAGACACCAAGGCTGGTATGTGGCAAGAGGGTATAGACATCCGGTGGGATAAGAAAATGGTGGCTGCCCGGTATGCGAAATTCTAATTTATTCGTAGTTACATTAAAAACAAGGTGGTGGGCTTAGGAGCTTGAAACCCACTCTTTGGGTGCTTAATCATAGCTGCTAAGGTAGAGGTGTGAAATCAGCAGGATATCCGGGAAAGGGCTAACCCAAATCACATCCCACAAAACAGGTCAGGTGAGGAGAACAGAACATCATAATTATAGGAGAAAGGGAAACAATAATAAAGAAAGCTACACATTTGTAACAATTATCTATCTACACTGAGCAAAAATATAAACGCAACACTTTCGGTTTTGCTCCCATTTTTCATGAGCTGAAAATACTTACTCTCAAATATTGTTCACAAATCTGTGTCAGTGAGCGCTTCTCCTTTGCCGAGATAATCCATCCCACCTCACAGGTGCGGCATATCAAGGTGCTGATTACACAGCATGAATATTGCACAGGTGTGCCTTAGACTGCCCACAATAAGAGGCCACTCGAAATGTGCAGTTTGATCCCACAGCATAATGCCACAGATGTCGCAACGTTTGAGGGAGCGTGCAGTTGGCATGCTGACTGCAGGAATGTCTACCAGAGCTGTTGCCCGGGCAATGAATGTTCATTTCTCTACCATAAGCCGTCTCCAAAGGCGTTTCAGAGAATTTGGCAGTACATCCAACCGGCCTCACAACCGCAGACCACGTGTAACCACACCGGCCCAGGACCTCCACATCCAGCATGTTCCCCTCCATGGTCGTCTGAGACCAGCCACCCGGACAGCTGCAGCAACAATCGGTTTGCATAACCCAAGAATTTCTGCAAAAACTGTCAGAAACCGTCTCAGGGAAGCTCATCTGCATGCTCGTCGTCCTCATCGGGGTCTGGACCTGACTGCAGTTCATCGTCGTAACCGACGTGAGTGGGCAAATGCTCACATTCGATGACGTCTGGCACATTGGAGAGGCGTTCTGTTCACGGATGAGTCCCGGTTTTCACTGTTCAGGGCAGATGGCAGACAGCGTGTGTGGCGTTTTGTGGGCGAGCGGTTTGCTGACGTCAACGTTGTGGATGTAGTGGCCCATGGTGGCGGTGGGGTTATGTTATGGGCAGGCGTATGTTATGGACAACGAACACAGGTGCATTTTGAATGCACAGAGACACCGTGACGAGGTCCTGAGGCCCATTGTTGTGCCGTTCATCCACGACCATCACCTCATGTTGCAGCATGATAATGCACGGCCCCATATTGCAAGGATCTGGACACAATTCCTGGAAGCTGAAAACATCCCAGCTCTTGCATGACCAGCATACTCACCGGACATGTCACCCATTGAGCAGGTTTGGGATGCTCTGGATCGGTGTATACGACAGCGTGTTCCAGTTCCTTCCAATATTCTGCAACTTCGCACAGTTATTGAAGAGGAGTGGACCAACATTCCACAGGCCACAATCAGCAACCTGATCAACTCTATGCCACGGAGATGTGTCGCACTGCGTGAGGCAAATGGTGGCCGCACCAGATACTGACTGATTTTCTGGTAAGGCAAAACTGTGCACATTTCAGAGTGGCCTCTTATTGTGGGATGTCTAAGGCACACCTGAGCAATATTCATGCTGTCTAATCAGCACCTTGCTATGCCACACCTGTGAGGTGGGATGGATTATCTCGGCAAAGGAGAAGTGCTCACTAACACAGATTTAGACAGATATGTGAACAATATTTGAGAGTAATGGGTCTTCTGTGTATGTAGAAAATGTTTCAGATCTTTGAGTTCAGCTCCTGCCAAATGGGAGCAAAACCGAAAGTGTTGTGTTTATATTTTTGCTCAGGGTATATAGATAAATAAATAGTATAAATGGTATAATGGATACTGTGCATACACTACACGTACTCTACCTCTGGTATCACCACTTAAAGGGGTTATCCCACTTTGTGTTTTTATACTTACCTGCTGCCACAGCGCGTTCACTTCCTGGATTCTGGCTGGAGGGCGGGCTTCATCTTGATTGAAGTCTTCTCCTGGACGGGCCGCGCGCTGGACTGAACGGGCACGACGCCGCGCATGCGCCATGGTGACTTATTTCTGCCCAGTATAGTACAGAGCCGGCGTGCGCGTTCGTAGCTCTGTACTATTCTGTCCGGGAAGAAGTCACCGTCGCGCATGCGCAGCAGCGTGCGCGTTCAGGACAGCGGGCGACCCGGCCGGGAGAAAAGAAGGAGTCTTCTGGGCAAGCACGACCATCGGGATTTTGGAGAAGAGCGGTGGTCGTAACCAGGGGAGACCGAGTCACAAAAATAAGGTAAGTGGGGATGAATTTTATCCTAATCGGTGGGAATTTGTTAATAAAGTATATATACAAAAATGATAACTGTCAAATCATTAACAGATTTAACAGTGATCATTATGATGGGATAAACCCTTTAAGATCGCTGCAGATTCTCAAACATTACACCCAAAGAGTGAAACACTTTGCTACTGTTTCTTGATCCACGGTGCGTTCCTTTCTCTATACCTGCAGTGATGAAGTCCAGGGTATATTAGATTGGTATCAGTTTCCTGGAGCGTGCGCCGGCTCAGCTCCGTTCCTATACTTAAAAAGGTTACGCTCATCAAGAGCAACAAGTGACGTCACTGTTTGAGCTACAGGTGGCTGTATGTGCCAAACACCCAACGCGTTTCAGAGAGATGGCTATCCTTCTTTAGGGATACAGAGAATGGGATATAGTACCTCGAGCAGAGCAGGATCCATGGCGGGAAAGGCGATCTAGTCTGAAACTTCAGAACGAGTTAGTCAGTTTTTTTGACGGCCACTGACATAAAAAAATAAAACATGTTCTATCTTGTCCGTTTTTCACTGACCGACTGCACCTATACAATTGAATGGGTCCGTTTTTTACGTCCGTTTCTTAGAAAGGCATCAGTTAAAAAAAGTCTGTCAAAAATCGACACAGTTTATCCATTTTTTTAGCAGACGTTTTGCAAGTCGTAACAGTAACATTGTAACAATAAAGACATATTTACAAACATACAATAAAAACCCTGCCTGGAGATCAATGCAACGACGTAAGATCTTTCCTGAAGTTTAACCCCTTTGGTGCTCATGTTTCTAGGTTAATAATCCAAAAGGCCAAGACCTCTAAAACATTTGCTGCCTCGTTAAAGCTTTTTCACCCTTTCACCGCCAGTTACTTTTAAATTGCTAACATCTCCTTCCATTTGCGGGTCACAGAACCCATAAGCACTTTACAGGAGGAACTTTCAGCAGGGCCGGCCTTCCATCTAATGTAGATAGGGGCTGGGGGCAAAACACGCACAATCCTTTCCTTCTCAGGGGAGAGAAGTCTAAAAACAAGCCTGTATGTTTAGGGGAGAGGTGACAGAAGAGATAGCGAGCAAGGCTAAACAGGATAAAGACGCAAGACAGAAAGGAAACGGTCGGGCTGAAATCTAACAGCCTTATGCTTATTTGACGGGAGGCCGCCATACAGTTTAGTTAAATTGCCGATCCTGTGGAAATCGGCAGGTTCAGCATATATATGTCTAATGCTACATGCACATGAACGTTGTTTGTTTCCGTGTCCGCTCCGTTTTTTTTTTTTGCAGATAGGATGCGGACCTATTCATTTCTATGGAGCTGCGGATAGTCAACCGTTTGTTTTCCGAGTCCGTTGTCCGTGGTTTCATTCTGAAAAAAAAAATAGAGCATGTCCTATTCAAGGAAAGGCCTATACAATGGATCCGCAAAAAAAAACGGACACCATACATTTTTTGGGACGGATTCACAATTTGCAGACCGCAAAACACATGCGGTCGTGTGCATGCAGCCTAATGAGTATGGTCAACATAAGATACTCTAACCCTTCAGCACATAGACAAAGGCAGCAAATTGCCAAAAACAATGAAAAAGAACAAAGCTGAAATGAAATGGACACGACGTGACCCATCTCACCACTGAGTAGCAGATAAAACGACCCAGCGAGGGGTGCACACACAGGAAAAGGAAGAGGATTATTATGCACAGGCTCCTCTCATTGTAGTTATGAGGAAAACGTTTTATTGTCTTTATATTAGGATTTTTAAAAGAATCCACATCCGCATTCAACCCTTCACTTTACAGCTTGTCTACAGCCGGGAACCATTACGTAAAGTTATAACAGAACTGGAACATTATAAATGTGTACATTTTATAAAAATAATTTAGAAAAACTACTATAATACTGCCTCCTATGTACAAGAACATAACTACTATAATACTGCTTCTATGTACAGGAATATAACTACTATAATACTGCTCCTATGTACAAGAATATAACTACTATAATACTGCCTTCTATGTACAAGAACATAACTACTATAATACTGCCTCTTATGTACAGGAATATAACTACTATAATACTGCTCCTATGTACAAGAATATAACTACTATAATACTGCCTCCTATGTACAAGAATATAACTACTATAATACTTCTCCTATGTACAAGAATATAACTACTATAATACTGCCTCCTATGTACAATAATATAACTACTATAATACTGCTCCTATGTACAATAATATAACTACTATAATACTGCTTCTATGTACAGGAATATAACTACTATAATACTGCCTCCTATGTACAGGAATATAACTACTACAATACTGCTCCTATGTATAGGATATAACTACTATAATACTGCTCCTATGTACAAGAATATAACTGCTATAATACTGCCTCCTATGTACCAGAATATAACTACTATAATACTGCCTCCTATGTACAAGAATATAACTACTATAATACTGCTTCTATGTACAGGAATATAACTACTATAATACTGCCTCCTATGTACAGGAATATAACTACTACAATACTGCTCCTATGTATAGGATATAACTACTATAATACTGCTCCTATGTACAAGAATATAACTGCTATAATACTGCCTCCTATGTACAAGAATATAACTACTATAATACTGCTCCTATGTACAAGAATATAACTACTATAATACTTCTCCTATGTACAAGAATATAACTACTATAATACTGCCTCCTATGTACAATAATATAACTACTATAATACTGCTCCTATGTACAATAATATAACTACTATAATACTGCTTCTATGTACAGGAATATAACTACTATAATACTGCCTCCTATGTACAGGAATATAACTACTACAATACTGCTCCTATGTATAGGATATAACTACTATAATACTGCTCCTATGTACAAGAATATAACTGCTATAATACTGCCTCCTATATACAAGAATATAACTACTATAATACTGCCTCCTATGTACAAGAATATAACTACTATAATACTGCTTCTATGTACAGGAATATAACTACTATAATACTGCCTCCTATGTACAGGAATATAACTACTACAATACTGCTCCTATGTATAGGATATAACTACTATAATACTGCTCCTATGTACAAGAATATAACTGCTATAATACTGCCTCCTATATACAAGAATATAACTACTATAATACTGCCTCCTATGTACAAGAATATAACTACTATAATACTGCTCCTATGTACAAGAATATAACTACTATAATACTGCTCCTATGTATAAGAATATAACTACTATAATACTGCCTCCTATGTACAAGAATATAACTACTATAATACTGCCTCCTATGTACAAGAATATAACTACTATAATACTGCCTCCTATGTACAAGAATATAAGTACTATAATACTGCCTCCTATGTACAAGAATATAACTACTATAATACTGCTCCTATGTACAAGAATATAACTACTATAATACTGCTCCTATGTATAAGAATATAACTACTATAATACTGCCTCCTATGTACAAGAATATAACTACTATAATACTGCCTACTATGTACAAGAATATAAGTACTATAATACTGCCTCCTATGTACAAGAATATAAGTACTATAATACTGCCTCCTATGTACAAGAATATAACTACTATAATACTGCTCCTATGTACAAGAATATAACTACTATAATACTGCTCCTATGTATAAGAATATAACTACTAGAATACTGCCTCCTATGTACAAGAATATAACTACTATAATACTGCCTACTATGTACAAGAATATAAGTACTATAATACTGCCTCCTATGTACAAGAATATAAGTACTATAATACTGCCTCCTATGTACAAGAATATAAGTACTATAATACTGCCTCCTATGTACAAGAATATAACTACTATAATACTGCTCCTATGTACAAGAATATAACTACTATAATACTGCTCCTATGTACAAGAATATAACTACTATAATACTGCTCCTGTATACAAGAATATAACTACTATAATACTGCTCCTATGTACAAGAACATAACTACTATAATACTGCTCCTATGTACAAGAATATAACTACTTTAATACTGCCTCCTATGTACAAGAATAGAACTCCTATAATACTGCTCCTATGTACAAGAATATAACTACTGTAATACTGCTCCCTATGTATAGGAATATAACTACTGTAATACTGCCTCCTATGTATAGGAATATAACTACTATAATACTGCTCCTATGTACAAGAATATAACTACTATAATACTGCTCCTATGTACAAGAATATAACTACTATAATACTGCTCCTATGTACAAGAATATAACTACTGTGATACTGCCTCCTATGTACAAGAATATAACTACTATAATACTGCTCCTATGTACAAGAATATAACTACTATAATACTGCCTCCTATGTACAAGAATATAACTACTATAATACTGCTCCTATGTACAAAAATATAACTACTATAATACTGCTCCTATGTACAAGAATATAACTACTATAATACTGCTCCTATGTACAAGAATATAGCTACTATAATATTGCCCCTATGTACAAGAATATAACTGCTATAATACTGCTCCTATGTACAGGAATATAACTACTATAATACTGCTCCTATGTACAAGAATATAACTACTATAATACTGCCTCCTATGTACAAGAATATAACTACTATAATACTGCTCCTATGTACAAGAATATAACTACTATAATACTGCTCCTATGTACAAGAATATAACTACTATAATACTGCTCCTATGTACAAGAATATAGCTACTATAATACTGCCTCCTATGTACAAGAATATAACTACTATAATACTGCTCCTATGTACAGGAATATAACTACTATAATACTGCTCCTATGTACAAGAATATAACTACTATAATACTGCTCCTATGTACAAGAATATAACTACTATAATACTGCTCCTATGTACAAGAATATAACTACTATAATACTGCTCCTATGTACAGGAATATAACTACTATAATACTGCTCCTATGTACAAGAATATAACTACTATAATACTGCTCCTGTGTACAATAATATAATTACAATAATACTGCCTCCTATGTACAAGAATATAACTACTATAATACTGCCTCCTGTGTACAATAATATAATTACAATAATACTGCCTCCTATGTACAATAATATAACTGCTATAATACTGTCTTCTATAGGTCACACTCTATGTACAGTATGGAGGTGTGTCTTTGCGCCTTCCTCTGCAGTCTTCCCCGCTTCGGCTGGTGGCGGTCTCTGCTCTCTCCGGGTGGTCTCTTTTTGACCAGAGATTATTTTCATGTAGAATCTTTAAGTCTTTCTGATACTTTTACAGAATATATCAGGTTTACGAGGACTCTGGAATGTAAATCCTCCACAGCTGGGGCGTCTTCTGTGTCTTTCTATGATTTCAAAGGTATGATGGCTTTAAACTCGGCACGCTGCCGCCGCCCGGCTGCACAGAGGACACGCCGGCCTGTGTTTTCGGCCGCCCCGCTGTGATACGGGCCCGTCCGCTCTTTTCTCACCTGGGCCTTGATCATCTGTATTTCTGTTGGCAGTGGAACAGACAGGGATAAGATTCAAACAGATGCCGCAGGCTCATCGCCAGGGGATCGCCCGCGACGGGGGAGGGGCGGCAGACTAAAAAGAAGAGAAATCTACAAAAACTCAATAAGTGGGAAATTTCTCTTTTCTCCCGAGATCCTGTCAGCACTCAGTAATAAAGACATTACACAGTTATACACTGCTGACTAAGGCATATCCACATGACCGAGACAGTGTGGCTGTGTATCTAAGCCTATCATATGTGATACTGCCTGCTGAGCTACTGTATCTAAGCCTATCATATGTGATACTGTCTGCTGAGCTGTGTATCTAAGCCTATCATATGTGATACTGCCTGCTGAGCTACTGTATCTAAGCCTATCATGTGTGATACTGTCTGCAGAGCTGTGTATCTAATCCTATCCTGTGTGATACTGTCTGCAGAGCTGTGTATCTAATCCTATCCTGTGTGATACTGTCTGCTGAGCTGTGTATCTAATCCTATCCTGTGTGATACTGTCTGCTGAGCCGTGTATCTAATCCTGCCCTGTGTGATACTGTCTGCTGAGCTGGTATTTCTAATCCTATCCTGTGTGATACTGTCTGCTGAGCTGTGTATCTAATCCTATCCTGTGTGATACTGTCTGCTGAGCTGTGTATCTAATCCTATCCTGTGTGATACTGTCTGCTGAGCTGTGTATCTAATCCTATCCTGTGTGATACTGTCTGCTGAGCTGTGTATCTAATCCTATCCTGTGTGATACTGCCTGCTGAGCTGTGTATCTAATCCTATCCTGTGTGATACTGCCTGCTGAGCTGTGTATCTAATCCTATCCTGTGTGATACTGTCTGCTGAGCTGTGTATCTAATCCTATCCTGTGTGATACTGTCTGCTGAGCTGTGTATCTAAGCCTATCATGTGTGATACTGTCTGCTGAGCTGTGTATCTAATCCTCTCCTGTGTGATACTGCCTGCTGAGCTATGTATCTAATCCTATCCTGTGTGATACTGTCTGCTGAGCTGTGTATCTAATCCTATCCTGTGTGATACTGTCTGCTGAGCTGTGTATCTAATCCTATCCTGTGTGATACTGTCTGCTGAGCTGTGTATCTAATCCTATCCTGTGTGATACTGTCTGCTGAGCTGTGTATCTAATCCTATCCTGTGTGATACTGTCTGCTGAGCTGTGTATCTAATCCTATCCTGTGTGATACTGTCTGCTGAGCTACTGTATCTAATCCTATGATATGTGATACTGTCTGCTGAGCTGTGTATCTAAGCCTATCATATGTGATACTGCCTGCTGAGCTACTGTATCTAAGCCTATCATATGTGATACTGCCTGCTGAGCTACTGTATCTAATCCTATCCTGTGTGATACTGTCTGCTGAGCTGTGTATCTAATCCTATCCTGTGTGATACTGTCTGCTGAGCTACTGTATCTAATCCTATGATATGTGATACTGTCTGCTGAGCTGTGTATCTAAGCCTATCATATGTGATACTGCCTGCTGAGCTACTGTATCTAAGCCTATCATATGTGATACTGCCTGCTGAGCTACTGTATCTAAGCCTATCCTGTGTGATACTGACTGCTAGGGGTCTGGTGGGGCACATGCTCATGGTCCACCCTGTCCTGGCCGGGATAGTTAGATACAGACTGCAAACTCAATGTTTGCCCAGGGTAGAGGGTAAACCTAGTTAACGAGCTGGTATCTAAGTTTACCATCTACTGGTGTATCTAAGCCTATCATGTTTGTTACTTCAAGTCTACCTAAGACTTTCAGGATTTAAACCTGTGATGTATCTAAGCTTACAATGTTTGATATTGGTGTATCTAAGCCTATCACCCGTTAGTGTCCAGATAACGTACAATAAATGTAGCGTATCATTATATAAGAAGCAGTAACCTCACTGAGGCTCGAGGCTCCTCGTGCCTCCCATCTCCCCCCAGTAACTTTTCCCTCCTGAATCTTAAATGCCCCCTTTGAAGATGATAAAAGTGAGAGGTGGGGATTCCTCATTGCTGAGGGTTCGTTCCTATGTGTCAGGAATGCTGATGCTTCCTCCATTGCCGATTCTTCAGATCACAGCACCTTGTAATAGACAATGCGGAGAGCGCGGCCTGAATTTCTCTGGCTCAGCACATTCCATCATCCGTGGAGAAGGCGGCCATGTAATCCGCTCCTGGACCGCGCAGCTGCCGTCTAACCCCAAGAGAAGGGTCTCTCAGTACTGGAGGCGAGCTCCGGAGAGGCTCAGTCTGGAGGATCTGGAGACAAGTCATCACCTTCAACTCCTTGCCCGGCTCCTGAACAGTTTTTTTTTTGCCGTGCATTTTCCTACTGAAAGAGGCACTGCCATTAGGGGGCACCACTGCCACGAAGGGAGTACTTGTCTGCACAAGGGTAAGGTAGGTGTCTCGTGTCACAGCCACATGATGCCAGGGGCCCAGGGTTCCAGAAGAACATGGTCCAGAGCATCATACTGTCTCTGCCGACTTGTCTTTTTCCCAGAGTGCACCTGGTGCCATCTCCTCCCCAAGTAAGTGACGCGCACACTAGCGGGTCCGTCCACATGATGTAACGTGATTCATCAGACCAGTCAACCTTTTTCCCATAGTGCACCTGGTGCCATCTATTCTCCAGGTAAGTGACGGACATGCATCCGGCCGTCCACATGATGTAACGTGATTCATCAGACCAGGCCGCCTTCTTACCATAGTGCACCTGATACCATCTCTTCCCCAGGTAAGTGACACACAAGCATCCAGCCGTCCACATGATTTAATGTGATTGATCAGACCAGGCTGCCTCTTATAATAGTGTACCTGGTGCCATCTCTTGCCAGGTAAGTGATGCACACCTATCCAGCCATCTACATACATGATGTAACCTGATTCATCAGACTAGGCCACCTCCTTCCCATAGTGCACCTGGTGCCATCTCTTCCCCAGGTAAGTGACGGGCATGCACCTGGCCGTCCACATGATGTAATGTGATTCCTCAGACCAGGCTGCCTTCTTACCATAGTGCACCTGGTGCCATCTCTTCCCCAGGTAAGTGACGCACACCCGGCCATACGCATGATGTAACGTGATTAACCAGACCAGGCCGTCTTCATCCCATAGTGCACCTGGTGCCATCTCTCCTCCAGGTAAGTGACGCACACCCGGCCATACGCATGATGTAACGTGATTCACCAGACCAGGCCGTCTTCATCCCATAGTGCACCTGGTGCCATCTCTCCTCCAGGTAAGTGACGCACACACCCGGCCGTACACGTGATGTAACGTGATTCATCAGAGCAGGCTGCCTTCTTCCCATAGTGAACCTGGTGCCATCTCTTCCCCAGGTAAGTGACGTGCATGCACCCGGCCATCCACATGATGTAACATGATTCATCAGACCCGGGCACCTCCTTTCTATAGTGCACCTAAGTGCCAGTCTCCTCCAGGTAAGTGACACACACCTAGCCATACACGTGATGTAATGTGATTCATCAGACCAGGCTGCCTTCTTCCCATAGTGCACCTGGTGCCATCTCTTCTCCAGGTAAGTGACGCCCCCAGCCATCCACATGATGTAACGTGATTCATCAGACCAGGCCGCTTTCTTCCTATTGCTCCAGTTCTGATGCTCATGTGTCCATTGTAGACACTTTCAGCAGTGGACAGGGTTCAGCATGGACACTCTGACCGGTCTATGGCTGCACAACCCCATACACTGTGAGCTGCGATGTCCTGTGTGTCCTGACCGCACTGTATCTATCACCAGCAGCAATGTTGTCAGCAGTTTGATCAGACCAGATGGGCTAGCCTTCACCCCTCACCACATCACTCAGCTTTGGGCGCCCATGATCATGTTGACCCCTTACGACTACCTACAATACCAGGAACACCCCACTAGACCTGAAGTTCTGCAGATGTTGTGACCCAGACGTCTTACATCACAGTTTAGTCACGCTTGCTCATGTTTCCTGCTTCCAACACATCATCCGTTCACTTGCTCCCTGATATATCCCACCCCCTGACAGCCGCCATGCCCACCAGATAATCCATGGTTTTACGTTATGGTTAATGGGAGATTTTTTTTGTTTATTTATTTTGTTTGTTTGTTTTTTTTGTCTCATTTTTTGAGCAAAGAAGGGTCTTCTCAGTAACGTTTAGTGGTTTCTCCCTAGGACTTTGCTGCACGAATCGCCTCCCCCTCAAAAATGAGAAACTAACCTAAAAAAGGTTGACCGAGTCAATAAGAAGCCAATCCGGACAATCATCCTCATCATTGCCAGGCTGCTTGCGAGGAGGAGATTTGCGGGCGCTTCGGTGGCTCCAGCAGCAGGTAGCAGATATCACTTCCTCTGCGCCCAGCATTCACCCGTTTCCTGCCCGCTTTGTCTAAAGTACAGGCCAACATTGTTTCCCGAGCCTCGGCCTTGGATTTCGCCGCGCAGAGATTGGAGCGACGCTTCCTGTTGATGTCAGCCCCGGCTTCCTCCTCGCAGAGCGACGCTTCCTGTAAGAGGATCGCTAACCCTTTTTTTTTTTCCCCCCTATTTCTGACAGGACACATTTTCCAATACTTAACCCTCTAGAAATATGGATTTTCCTACAGAACAGACACGGCTTGTTCGCGCCCCAAACTTCCCACGGACTTTATCTAGCAGACGCTGGACAGGACGGCCATTGTATCCACTGACCCCTCCCTCCGACACGAAAAAAAAATGAGGGGTCATTCAAAATGTCTGCAGTCACCCGATACATAAAAAGTGGTCTTCTAGTCTATAGTTCTTAGGTCTTTCCAAGATCTCTGTTTGCTGTCAGTGAATAGGAACATTCTCTAGGCCTGTATAAGGCTATGATCACATGGGACAGATTTGCTGCGTAACGTACTTGTGTAGGTGTAGTTTGTTTTACATGGTTTTCGCCCATTCACTTCGGGATTTTGCTACAATGTATTCGACCCTCCGTGAGCTAAGTAAATCGTTCCGTCTTAGCTACATTGTAACAAACGCTGAGTACAGGAGAGCGCTGAGCTGCTACCCTGATACATTGTAGCAAACGCTGAGGACAGGAGAGCGCTGAGCTGCTACCCTGATACATTGTAGCAAACGCTGAGGACAGGAGAGCGCTGAGCTGCTACCCTGATACATTGTAGCAAACGCTGAGGACAGGAGAGCGCTGAGCTGCTACCCTGATACATTGTATCAAACGCTGAGGACAGGAGAGCGCTGAGCTGCTACCCTGATACATTGTAGCAAACGCTGAGGACAGGAGAGCGCTGAGCTGCTACCCTGATACATTGTAGCAAACGCTGAGGACAGGAGAGCGCTGAGCTGCTACCCTGATACATTGTAGCAAACGCTGAGGACAGGAGAGCGCTGAGCTGCTACCCTGATACATTGTAGCAAACGCTGAGTACAGGAGAGCGCTGAGCTGCTACCCTGATACATTGTATCAAACGCTGAGGACAGGAGAGCGCTGAGCTGCTACCCTGATACATTGTAGCAAACGCTGAGGACAGGAGAGCGCTGAGCTGCTACCCTGATACATTGTAGCAAACGCTGAGTACAGGAGAGCGCTGAGCTGCTACCCTGATACATTGTAGCAAACGCTGAGTACAGGAGAGCGCTGAGCTGCTACCCTGATACATTGTAGCAAACGCTGAGGACAGGAGAGCGCTGAGCTGCTACCCTGAAACATTGTAGCAAACGCTGAGGACAGGAGAGCGCTGAGCTGCTACCCTGATACATTGTAGCAAACGCTGAGTACAGGAGAGCGCTGAGCTGCTACCCTGATACATTGTAGCAAACGCTGAGGGCAGGGAGAGCGCTGAGCTGCTACCCTGATACATTGTAGCAAACGCTGAGGACAGGAGAGCGCTGAGCTGCTACCCTGATACATTGTAGCAAACGCTGAGTACAGGAGAGCGCTGAGCTGCTACCCTGATACATTGTAGCAAACGCTGAGGACAGGAGAGCACTGAGCTGCTACCCTGAAACATTGGAGCAAACGCTGAGGGCAGGAGAGCGCTGAGCTGCTACCCTGATACAGTGTAGCAAACGCTGAGGACAGGAGAGCGCTGAGCTGCTACCCTGATACATTGTAGCAAACGCTGAGGGCAGGAGAGCGCTGAGCTGCTACCCTGATACATTGTAGCAAACGCTGAGGACAGGAGAGCGCTGAGCTGCTACCCTGATACATTGTATCAAACGCTGAGGACAGGAGAGCGCTGAGCTACTACCCTGATACATTGTAGCAAACGCTGAGTACAGGAGAGCGCTGAGCTGCTACCCTGATACATTGTAGCAAACGCTGAGGACAGGAGAGCGCTGAGCTGCTACCCTGATACATTGTAGCAAACGCTGAGGACAGGAGAGCGCTGAGCTGCTACCCTGATACATTGTAGCAAACGCTGAGTACAGGAGAGCGCTGAGCTGCTACCCTGATACATTGTAGCAAACGATGAGTACAGGAGAGCGCTGAGCTGCTACCCTGATACATTGTAGCAAATGCTGAGGACAGGAGAGCGCTGAGCTGCTACCCTGATACATTGTAGCAAACGCTAAATACAGGAGAGCGCTGAGCTGCTACCCTGATACATTGTAGCAAACGCTGAGTACAGGAGAGCGCTGAGCTGCTACCCTGATACATTGTAACAAACGCTGAGTACAGGAGAGCGCTGAGCTGCTACCCTGATACATTGTAGCAAACGCTGAGGACAGGAGAGCGCTGAGCTGCTACCCTGATACATTGTAGCAAACGCTGAGTACAGGAGAGCGCTGAGCTGCTACCCTGAAACATTGTAGCAAACGCTGAGGGCAGGAGAGCGCTGAGCTGCTACCCTGATACATTGTAGCAAATGCTGAGTACAGGAGAGCGCTGAGCTGCTACCCTGATACATTGTAGCAAACGCTGAGGACAGGAGAGCGCTGAGCTGCTACCCTGATACATTGTAGCAAACGCTGAGGACAGGAGAGCGCTGAGCTGCTACCCTGAAACATTGGAGCAAACGCTGAGGGCAGGAGAGCGCTGAGCTGCTACCCTGATACATTGTAGCAAACGCTGAGTACAGGAGAGCGCTGAGCTGCTACCCTGATACATTGTAGCAAACGCTGAGTACAGGAGAGCGCTGAGCTGCTACCCTGATACATTGTAGCAAACGCTGAGGACAGGAGAGCGCTGAGCTGCTACCCTGATACATTGTAGCAAACGCTGAGAACAGGAGAGCGCTGAGCTGCTACCCTGATACATTGTAGCAAACGCTGAGGACAGGAGAGCGCTGAGCTGCTACCCTGACACATTGTAGCAAACGCTGAGGACAGGAGAGCGCTGAGCTGCTACCCTGAAACATTGGAGCAAACGCTGAGGGCAGGAGAGCGCTGAGCTGCTATCCTGATACAGTGTAGCAAACGCTGAGGACAGGAGAGCGCTGAGCTGCTACCCTGATACATTGTAGCAAACGCTGAGGACAGGGGAGCGCTGAGCTGCTACCCTGATACATTGTAGCAAACGCTGAGTACAGGAGAGCGCTGAGCTGCTACCCTGATACATTGTAGCAAACGCTGAGGGCAGGAGAGCGCTGAGCTGCTACCCTGAAACATTGTAGCAAACGCTGAGTACAGGAGAGCGCTGAGCTGCTACCCTGATACATTGTAGCAAACGCTGAGGACAGGGGAGCGCTGAGCTGCTTCCCTGAAACATTGTAGCAAACGCTGAGGACAGGAGAGCGCTGAGCTGCTACCCTGATACAGTGTAGCAAACGCTGAGGACAGGAGAGCGCTGAGCTGCTACCCTGATACATTGTAGCAAACGCTGAGGGCAGGAGAGCGCTGAGCTGCTACCCTGATACATTGTAGCAAACGCTGAGTACAGGAGAGCGCTGAGCTGCTACCCTGATACATTGTAGCAAACGCTGAGGGCAGGAGAGCGCTGAGCTGCTACCCTGATACATTGTAGCAAACGCTGAGTACAGGAGAGCGCTGAGCTGCTACCCTGATACATTGTAGCAAACGCTGAGGACAGGAGAGCGCTGAGCTGCTACCCTGATACATTGTAGCAAACGCTGAGGACAGGAGAGCGCTGAGCTGCTACCCTGATACATTGTAGCAAATGCTGAGGACAGGAGAGCGCTGAGCTGCTACCCTGATACATTGTAGCAAACGCTGAGGACAGGAGAGCGCTGAGCTGCTATCCTGATACATTGTAGCAAACACTGAGGACAGGAGAGCGCTGAGCTGCTTCCCTGAAACATTGTAGCAAACGCTGAGGACAGGAGAGCGCTGAGCTGCTATCCTGATACATTGTAGCAAACGCTGGAGGACAGGAGAGCGCTGAGCTGCTACCCTGATACATTGTAGCAAATGCTGAGTACAGGAGAGCGCTGAGCTGCTACCCTGATACATTGTAGCAAACGCTGAGTACAGGAGAGCGCTGAGCTGCTACCCTGAAACATTGTAGCAAACGCTGAGTACAGGAGAGCGCTGAGCTGCTACCCTGATAAATTGTAGCAAACGCTGAGTACAGGAGAGCGCTGAGCTGCTACCCTGAAACATTGTAGCAAACGCTGAGTACAGGAGAGCGCTGAGCTGCTACCCTGAAACATTGTAGCAAACGCTGAGTACAGGAGAGCGCTGAGCTGCTACCCTGATACATTGTAGCAAACGCTGAGTACAGGAGAGCGCTGAGCTGCTACCCTGATACATTGTAACAAACGCTGAGTACAGGAGAGCGCTGAGCTGCTACCCTGATACATTGTAGCAAACGCTGAGGGCAGGAGAGCGCTGAGCTGCTACCCTGATACATTGTAGCAAACGCTGAGGACAGGAGAGCGCTGAGCTGCTACCCTGATACATTGTAGCAAACGCTGGAGGACAGGAGAGCGCTGAGCTGCTACCCTGATACATTGTAGCAAATGCTGAGTACAGGAGAGCGCTGAGCTGCTACCCTGATACATTGTAGCAAACGCTGAGTACAGGAGAGCGCTGAGCTGCTACCCTGAAACATTGTAGCAAACGCTGAGTACAGGAGAGCGCTGAGCTGCTACCCTGAAACATTGTAGCAAACGCTGAGGACAGGAGAGCGCTGAGCTGCTACCCTGATAAATTGTAGCAAACGCTGAGTACAGGAGAGCACTGAGCTGCTACCCTGAAACATTGTAGCAAACGCTGAGTACAGGAGAGCGCTGAGCTGCTACCCTGAAACATTGTAGCAAACGCTGAGTACAGGAGAGCGCTGAGCTGCTACCCTGATACATTGTAGCAAACGCTGAGTACAGGAGAGCGCTGAGCTGCTACCCTGATACATTGTAACAAACGCTGAGTACAGGAGAGCGCTGAGCTGCTACCCTGATACATTGTAGCAAACGCTGAGGGCAGGAGAGCGCTGAGCTGCTACCCTGATACATTGTAGCAAACGCTGAGGACAGGAGAGCGCTGAGCTGCTACCCTGATACATTGTAGCAAACGCTGAGTACAGGAGAGCGCTGAGCTGCTACCCTGAAACATTGTAGCAAACGCTGAGGGCAGGAGAGCGCTGAGCTGCTACCCTGATACATTGTAGCAAATGCTGAGTACAGGAGAGCGCTGAGCTGCTACCCTGATACATTGTAGCAAACGCTGAGGACAGGAGAGCGCTGAGCTGCTACCCTGATACATTGTAGCAAACGCTGAGAACAGGAGAGCGCTGAGCTGCTACCCTGATACATTGTAGCAAACGCTGAGTACAGGAGAGCGCTGAGCTGCTACCCTGAAACATTGTAGCAAACGCTGAGTACAGGAGAGCGCTGAGCTGCTACCCTGATACATTGTAGCAAACGCTGAGGACAGGGGAGCGCTGAGCTGCTTCCCTGAAACATTGTAGCAAACGCTGAGGACAGGAGAGCGCTGAGCTGCTACCCTGATACATTGTAGCAAACGCTGAGGACAGGAGAGCGCTGAGCTGCTACCCTGAAACATTGTAGCAAACGCTGAGTACAGGAGAGCGCTGAGCTGCTACCCTGATACATTGTAGCAAACGCTGAGGACAGGGGAGCGCTGAGCTGCTTCCCTGAAACATTGTAGCAAACGCTGAGGACAGGAGAGCGCTGAGCTGCTACCCTGAAACATTGTAGCAAACGCTGAGTACAGGAGAGCGCTGAGCTGCTACCCTGATACATTGTAGCAAACGCTGAGGACAGGAGAGCGCTGAGCTGCTACCCTGATACATTGTAGCAAACGCTGAGTACAGGAGAGCGCTGAGCTGCTACCCTGATACATTGTAGCAAACGCTGAGGACAGGAGAGCGCTGAGCTGCTACCCTGAAACATTGTAGCAAACGCTGAGTACAGGAGAGCACTGAGCTGCTACCCTGAAACATTGTAGCAAACGCTGAGGGCAGGAGAGCGCTGAGCTGCTACCCTGATACATTGTAGCAAACGCTGAGTACAGGAGAGCGCTGAGCTGCTACCCTGAAACATTGTAGCAAACGCTGAGGGCAGGAGAGCGCTGAGCTGCTACCCTGATACATTGTAGCAAACGCTGAGTACAGGAGAGCGCTGAGCTGCTACCCTGATGCATTGTAGCAAACGCTGAGGGCAGGAGTACGCTGAGCTGCTACCCTGATACATTGTAGCAAACGCTGAGGACAGGAGAGCGCTGAGCTGCTACCCTGATACATTGTAGCAAACGCTGAGTACAGGAGAGCGCTGAGCTGCTACCCTGATACATTGTAGCAAACGCCGAGTACAGGAGAGCGCTGAGCTGCTACCCTGAAACATTGTAGCAAACGCCGAGTACAGGAGAGCGCTGAGCTGCTACCCTGAAACATTGTAGCAAACGCCGAGTACAGGAGAGCGCTGAGCTGCTACCCTGAAACATTGTAGCAAACGCTGAGGACAGGAGAGCGCCGAGCTGCTACCCTGATACATTGTAGCAAACGATGAGTACAGGAGAGCGCTGAGCTGCTACCCTGATACATTGTAGCAAACGCCGAGTACAGGAGAGCGCTGAGCTGCTACCCTGAAACATTGTAGCAAACGCTGAGGACAGGAGAGCGCTGAGCTGCTACCCTGAAACATTGTAGCAAACGCTGAGTACAGGAGAGCGCTGAGCTACTACCCTGATACATTGTAGCAAACTCTCTTTGAAAAAATCAGATCTCAGACCAACTTTTAAAGGGTTTTTACTATACCTGGTCCTGCAAACCCACCTTAAAGGGGTTCTCTGACCTCCAACATGGGCTGCTTATCACTAGGCTATGCCACCAATGTCAGGTAGGTCCCAAAGGTGGGACTTGCACCTCTAGAACAGAGCTCCCAAAGTGAACAAGAGCACACTGCGCATGCGCTGCCACCATCCATCTATTCATTTCTAGGGGGGGGTGCCGAAAATAGCCAAGTGCTTGCTCGGCTATTTCAGGCATAGAAGTGTGCGGTGCATTTTCCATTAGCCTGTATTGGACTTCCAAAAAATAGCCAAGCGCGCCGCTCGGCTATTTTCGGCACTCTCATAGAAATGAATGCGCAGTGTGCTCTCCTTCACAAGTGTGGGTCCAAGACGTGGGATCTGCACCTGACGCTGGTGGCAGAGTCTAGTGATATGCTGAAGGGACGACAACCCCTTTAATTACACATAACACGACTGTAGGAGAAAGTTTGTAACATAATTAACCGTAGCGAAGTTGCATAGATCGTCCTCCCGGGACCCTGGTCATGTGATGCTCCACCTCCGACGAGCCCGATTCCACCGACGTTACGTCCTTTACCATCCTTCTGACCTGGGCTATGAACAGGACGTCACTTCTGCTGTGGACGGGGCCAGAGCCGCTCTTCTTCCTGGCGCATGCGCAGATGAGGTGGATTCACATGCTCCAGAGGAAGGAATAGCTCTGGCCCCGTCCACAGTGGAAGCGACATCCAGGCTGATAAAGGACGTCACCTTGGTGGAAGATGGATTTTCAGAAGAGGAGCGTCAGACGCCGATCCACGCAACTTCGGTACAGTAAGTATATTATAAACTTTCTCCTACTAATGAGTTATGTAAAATTAAAGGGGTTCTCCGGGCTTTTAATATTGATGACCTACCCTCTGGCCGATAACAGACACCTCTAGTGGCGGTATAGCTCCTGTAAGAAAAACGGATCTCGCAGGTTGCAATCCAACACGCCGTTCCTTCTGGACACCCCCATACACATCAGATGGTCTGGGGCCACAAATGTCTGCTGACACCAGTAAGTGATCATGTGAATGACGGACCTGACGTCACCAGTGAGGACTGGGACCAGGGTGGCAGTGGTGGAGCATTTAGTAGCTGCAGGGGTTTTTTTTGTAGCATCTCCTGCTCTGCGTTAATTTTTTTTTTTAAATCTCGGAAAACCCCTTTAACCCTAGGGTTCCTTATTTCCAGATTCTGCATGGGGTGAGGAGCTACTGAATGTTCCCTCTACTCATAGCGGGATGGGGTCAGGCCCCTCTATATAATGTACATCCTCCGCCATATGTCCCCTATGATGCCACCACACGCCCACTCAGAACGCCTTATTCCAGGACCGAGACACGTCCCTTGTCTGTGAACCTCCTTCCCTCCTCCTGTCCGGCACATGATGTTCCCCGCTCCGCTTCTTGGAATGAACCATCTTGTAATAATCCTTTATAATGACCTTGTATAACACCGTCAGCTCCAAGTCGTACAAACTCCGATTTTTCCGCCTTTTCACAAGGAAGCCTCTGATCCCCGGCCTTCAGACAGTCGCCCCCCTCCGACGCCCCCGCTTTCCTTAATCAAACGTGTGCCTTATAATCAATGAATAAGGAGGCGACTTTAGATTTGCATTTTGGAGGTTTTGTCCCTTTTTATGCACTCTGAAATGTAATTTGCTTTCGCAGCAGCTGCTTGGCATTGAGCACTGAACAGCAGATCCAGATTCCATATTGTTTGGGACCATATGATACTATATGCCCAGTATACGGTGTATACGCTGCAGCCCATAGAGCAAACTGGACATGGACAACTGGGTTTCCTTCACTTCTTGCTCCGCGTCCTGCTGCAATGAGTTGCTGGCATGGACATGGTTAATTCAGGCGAAACTAATCATTGGGATACGGCTTTAGCTCCTGGGATACGAGGCCGGGTCACGTATGGGGTTTTTCTGGATTCTGCCTCCACGGGCCCCGAATAATGTCTGCTCACCTGGTCTACATAGAGGATGAACCCAAACCCACGGCTAGAGCACCACCGCTCAATGGGCTACTCATTAACCCTTTCTCTCACCAGACAGTATCGCACATGACGGGCTTAGATACACCTACTCAGCAGATGATATCACACAAGAGGTTTAGATACACAATAAGCTTAGATACACCGACTCAGCAGATTATATAACACAAGAGGTTTAGATACACAGAATATGCTTAGATACACCTACTCAGCAGATATCACACAAGAGGTTTGGATACACAGAATATGCTTAGATACCACACAAGAGGTTTAGATACACATAATAAGCTTAGATACACCTACTCAGCAGATATCACACAAGAGGTATATAGTCACATAATAAGCTTAGATACACCGACTCAGCAGATTACATCACACAAGATGTATAGATACATAGAATATACTTAGATACACCAACGAAGCAGATAATATCACACGAGAGGTTTAGATACACAGAATAAGCTTAGATACACTAACTCAGGAGACAACATCACACAAGGAAGTACATCTCATCATAAATTAGTCGTATCTATGGTAGACGTTGCGTCTGGCGAAAAAACGACTCCAGCCCCTGGTGTCAAAGGTGTTAAATTTGCCGGGGACCAGAGTCCCAGCCCCAGGACTGCCTCCTACCGACACGGAGCGCTGAAATATGGAAGGTGGAATCTGATTGGCTGCTACAGGCGACTAAGACCAGTTTCTTTTACACCAGTTTTGATAAATATTCCCTATAATCTCTGCAGGCGGTATCACACAAGACAGGCTTAGATACACGGTTCAGCAGTTCCACCTAAGCTAGGGTTAGGTACAGAAGCTCAGCAGTCAGTATCACACAGGATGGGATTAGATACACAGCTCAGCAGACAGTATCACACAGGATAGGATTAGATACACAGCTCAGTAGACAGTATCACACAGGATAGGATTAGATACACGGCTCAGCAGACAGTATCACACAGGATAGAATTAGATACACAGCTCCGCAGGCAGTATCACACAGGATAGGATTAGATACACAGCTCAGTAGACAGTATCACACAGGATAGGATTAGATACACGGCTCAGCAGACAGTATCACACAGGATAGAATTAGATACACAGCTCAGCAGACAGTATCACACAGGATAGGATTAGATACACAGCTCAGCAGACAGTATCACACATGATAGGATTAGATACACTGCTCAGCAGACAGTATCACACAGGATAGGATTAGATACACAGCTCAGCAGACAGTATCACAGAGGATAGGATTAGATACACAGCTCAGCAGACAGTATCACACAGGATAGGATTAGATACACAGCTCAGCAGACAGTATCACACAGGGCAGGATTAGATACACAGCTCAGCAGACAGTATCACACAGGATAGGATTAGATACATGGCTCAGCAGACAGTATCACACATTATAGGATTAGATACACAGCTCAGCAGACAGTATCACACATGATAGGATTAGATACACCGCTCAGCAGACAGTATCACACAGGATATGATTAGATACACAGCTCAGCAGACAGTATCACACAGGATAGGATTAGATACACAGCTCAGCAGACAGTATCACACATTATAGGATTAGATACACAGCTCAGCAGACAGTATCACACAGGATAGGATTAGATACACAGCTCAGCAGACAGTATCACACAGGATAGGATTAGATACACAGCTCAGCAGGCAGTATCACACAGGATAGGATTAGATACACAGCTCAGCAGGCAGTATCACACAGGATAGGATTAGATACACCGCTCAGCAGACAGTATCACACAGGATAGGATTAGATACACCACTCAGCAGACAGTATCACACAGGATAGGATTAGATACACAGCTCAGCAGACAGTATCACACAGGATAGGATTAGATACACAGCTCAGCAGGCAGTATCACACAGGATAGGATTAGATACACAGCTCAGCAGACAGTATCACACAGGATAGGATTAGATACACTGCTCAGCAGACAGTATCACACATTATAGGATTAGATACACAGCTCAGCAGACAGTATCACACAGGATAGGATTAGATACACAGCTCAGCAGGCAGTATCACACAGGATAGGATTAGATACACGGCTCAGCAGACAGTATCACACAGGATAGGATTAGATACACAGCTCAGCAGACAGTATCACACAGGATAGGATTAGATACACAGCTCAGCAGACAGTATCACACAGGATAGGATTAGATACACAGCTCAGCAGACAGTATCACATATGATAGGATTAGATACAGAGCTCAGCAGACAGTATCACACAGGATAGGATTAGATACACAGCTCAGCAGGCAGTATCACACAGGATAGGATTAGATACACAGCTCAGCAGTCAGTATCACACAGGATAGGATTAGATACACAGCTCAGCAGGCAGTATCACACAGGATAGGATTAGATACACAGCTCAGCAGACAGTATCACACAGGATAGGATTAGGTACATGGCTTAGCAGTTTCACACTTGATTAGCTTAGATACATGAATCAGTGGACATTTTCACAGATAATAGGCTTAGATCTATCAATTTAAGTCTACATGCACATGAACGTGGATTGGTTCCGCATCTGAGATGCATTTTTTGCGGCTCTGTCGCGGACCTATTCACTTCAATGGGGCCGCAAAAGATGCGGACAGCACTCAGTGCTTCGTAGCCCCGCAAAAAAAATTGAACATGTCCTATTCTTGTCCGTTTTGCGGAAAAGGATAAGCATTGTTACAATGGATCAGCAAAAAAAAGGATGCCAATACGGGCGTCATCTGTTTTTTTTGCGGATCCGCAAGCGTTTGTGTGCATGTAGACTAAAGAGGACCTGTTCCCTCTCCTGATTTGTCAGTTTTAGCAACTACTTGCATCCCCTTGTAATAACAATTCTGGAGCATCTATTTGTGCGACTTAATGTTGTACCCTTGCTCTGTTATTCCTACTATAAGTGTGTGAATGAATTACCAGTCTGCGATAAAGGTCCAGCTGGGTGTGACCAGTTGGGGGGTGTCCTTGAAGAGTCAGACACTGGCTGCACTGGTTGGATAATGTCAGACTGGGGACATCCAGCTGGGCACAAACTTCTAATAGGAATAAAAGAGGAGCGGCACAACACAGAGTCATAAGAATAAATACTCCCGAATTGTTTCTACACAGAGAATGCAAGTAGTTACTATAACAGACAGATGTCAGGAAAGGTGACGGGTAACTGATAATGGTCTCCAGCCGGAGTGCCCCTCTCTGCCACACTGTAATATTATATGCTTCTATATATTACATAACAGTTACATTCCTGGTAAATCCATGTGTCATGGCCGCTACATGTTGTCTGTACTGTAACTGGGGAATAAACGGTCTCTTAAAAGACTCCACATTCCAGATCAGATAGGCCTGTCTGTCCCGTCCTAAACGAGGCATATCCGCTGTAAACAGCATCAAGGACGAGGCTCCCGCCTCAAAGCCGGAGTCCCACTGTATCATTGTCCGAGCCGGGCTTGATCCAAAGATAACTCCATCATGAGATCACGAACAAACAGAAATTCTACAAATGTGTATTGAGGATCAAGAGACTGTGGGAGGGACGGGGTTAAAGAGCATCTCTGCTGTGTATCCATTAATCCACGGATGCAGCGAGCGCCCTCCGCACCCCCAGCAGCCTGTTCTCCCCGATACCTCTCTGCAAAAGCCAAAAAAATCTCATCCAGAAATTCTCTAGAATAAAACAGTAAATGGAAGCGAAGTAGGAGAGGAGAGGAGAGAGACGAGGGAGAGGAGGGAGATGCAGCTGCAGGGGCTTTCCCTGAGAGACTGTGACAGAACCAGCAAAGTGAATGAGATCTGGAAAATCTCACAAACACTTTGCATATTCTTTCCTTGTGGATAATGACCTGCTGTGAGGATTTCTAAATTTGCTGCATGCCAATTGTTTCTACAGATTTTTAGTGCAAATTTCACCCCCTTTGCAATTACAGGGGTGAGATTGGTTCAAATCCGCAAGCAATATGTGCGGTCTTGTGCGGATTATGCGACAGACGCCGTTACAGGTAGACTGCGACAAACGCCATTACAGGGAGACTGCGACAGACGCAGTTACAGGGAGACTGCAACAGACGCCGTTACTGGGAGACTGCGACAGACGCCGTCACAGGTAGACTGCAACAGACGCAGTTACAGGGAGACTGCGACAGACGCCGTTACTGGGAGACTGCGACAGACACCGTTACTGGGAGACTGCGACAGACGCCGTTACTGGGAGACTGCGACAGACGCCGTTACAGGGAGACTGCGACAGACGCCGTTACAGGGAGACTGCGACAGACGCCGTCACAGGTAGACTGCAACAGACGCAGTTACAGGGAGACTGCGACAGACGCCGTTACTGGGAGACTGCGACAGACACCGTTACTGGGAGACTGCGACAGACGCCGTTACTGGGAGACTGCGACAGATGCCGTTACAGGGAGACTGCGACAGACGCCGTTACAGGGAGACTGCGACAGACGCCGTTACAGGGAGACTGCGACAGACGCCGTTACAGGGAGACTGCGACAGACGCCGTTACAGGGAGACTGCGACAGACGCCGTTACAGGGAGACTGCGACAGACGCCATTACAGGGAGACCGCGACAGATGCCGTTACAGGGAGACCGCGACAGACGCCGTTACAGGTAGACTGCGACAAACGCAGTTGCAGCGAGACTGGGGAAGATGCCGTTGTGGGGAGACTGGGGAAGACACCGTTAAGGGGAGATTGTGGCTGACACGGGGAGACTGGCAGACACCATTACAGGGAGACTGTGGCAGATACCGTTACGAAGAAACTGTGGCAGACGCCAATTACGGGAAGTCCGGGGCTGACGCAATTACGGGGGGACCGAGGCTGGCGCTGTTATGGGGAGGCTGTGGCTGACGTTGTTATGCGGAAGCTGTGGCTGACACCATTATGGGTAGATTGCTGACACTGTTATGGGGCACTGTGACGACTACACTGAGATTCTTCTCCACACATTAGGACAAGAACAATCTCCTGATCACTGTGGGTGCTCCATGAGGACACTGATGGGGGCACTGTCATTACTGGCACAGCTCCTGAGAACCCCTTTACCAGTGAAGCTTTAAGGGCCCATTATGATCAACCAGTAAAACCAGCAGCAGGGGGGGGGGGGGGAATAGTGAAATCTATGAACAGTTTCAGGGTCAAGAGTAGAGATCAGATCTGTCTGAAACATAATAGAAATCATAAATCACGAGACAGCTGTGGATTCCACCTCACACGAGGCTCATGGGTTTGTCTTGCTCTTTCTATTCAGGGCCCGACTCTCAGGGGCCAGTCTGGGGCTCACATGGAGCCATTGTCCACTAATTGCCAAATCTAACTGAAAGTGTCCCTAACCAAATTACACATGAAATGTGCTTCTTCTGCCGTCTGGTCTTTGGCTTCGACTGGGAAGGTGTAATTGTGTTATACTGGGCAAGAGCCGAGTAGTACGCCGATCAATCAATGACAACCAGTCAGGACATCTGGTCATAGTCAGGAACTGACACCAACCTGAATATCCTGCTCTTTGTAGCGTCTGGTTGGGCAGGTTAAGGGGGTCACTAAACTCGGCACATAATGAGTTAAGTGTCCCATGCCCTCGATATTACAGTTGGTGGTTCCATTATTTTTTTATTTTGTTTGCATTGCTTTTGATTATTCCTGTCACAATCCATATTGATAGCAAATCCAATAATAAAAAAAAGTTATACTGTCCATATTGTGGTCATGCAGGTGGAATACTGGTGGAAGGAAGGTATATTTCACCCAGATTTCCCACCTGGGTGAAGTAAGTGTAATCCAGGGAGTGCTGTGGCCTGAACAAACTTAGTTGTTTAGGCAGGATTTTTTTCTGAAAATACCTGGGGCCTGGATTATGCGGAACGGTTGTTACGGTTGGTAGTGGGGGTCAACCGTTCCCTCCCTTCCAGACCAGCTTGCTGGTGTACCCTGAAACACCTGAAGGCAGTTAACCTTGTTAGCTTGCTATATAAAGGGTTCTGTAGCTCACTTCGGAGAGGCCTGCAAGGAGAGAACATGGTGCTAGGACTACTGAGGACCAGTAAGCAAACCACATGCCGTGGGAACGTCAGGGTAACAGCTGTAGCCTAGGTGAGACAAACTCTTTATGTTAGTAGTTAGTCCCAGACGGGAAGGTTTTTGTTTTTGTGATTTGTTACTGAAATCCTGGAAATCCTGGGTTCCACAAAAGAAAGCATGTGTTGATTTAAACCTCATGAAACTGGATCCTAATAAAAGTGACGTGAACTTTATGCCATCTGTGCCTCCGCGAGTGTCCGTAACTGTACGCTACCCCCCCCCCCCCCCCTTGTAGGCTTAAAATTGGTGGAGGATGCGGGCTAAGGCACAAAAAGAAAAAAAAATACAAACCGCCTTTTGTCAGAACAAATGGCCGCCCTTACAAAAGCCCTGCCGGTGGCTTCCTAGACAGCCCCATCATCTCCCCAGAATCCCAGGAAAATTGTGCAACAGTCACTACAGAATTTAACCCCGGAGGACGATAATGAGACATATCTAACCATCTTTGAGAGCAAAGCAGAGCGGGGTCGATGGGGGTTGATATATTGGCACCTGTCCTATCAGGGGAGCCCCAGAAGGCGTACCATGACCTTGGCCAACAGGAGGTCCGGGACTATACTAAGCTACAAGCGGAAATCTTGGCACGTCTAGGAGTAACCATCCTGGCACGTCTAGGAGTAACCCCTGCTGTCCGTCCGTGCATACCTGGTGCTTTGATGTAACCAAACATACTCGGTTCCAAATGTTTGACCTGGTTCACCTTACGAAAAAGTGGCTGGAACCAGAGAAGAGTACGGCGGCCCAAATAACTGAACAGGTCGTAATGGATACATTTAGGACTGCGTTACCTAGGACATTACAGCACTGGGTGGGGCAGGGAGGCCCCAAAAACCTGGATGAGCTGGTGAACCTGGTTAACAGGTATCTCACCATGGAGGATTATCTTTGGGATAACGCCTTCCCCTGTGCTTCTTCCAGGAGTGACCGTCCCAAATCTACCGCGGCTAGAAGACAGTCCCCAACTGGGGAAACAGGAAAAATTGCACTGGAGAGTCCCCAGTGATTTTCCCCAAGCGTACCCTGATTTGCCTCTCCGAAACAAGGACCTCCCCGATGTTGGAAGTGCCGGGAAGTGGGGCATGTGGTTGCTACTTGTCCCCTCACTTCTGAACCAATGGAGTGCGAGGCCAGCCGGCTGTTGTCCTTGTTTGCTTAACCAGTCTATGTGGCTTCACCGGAGGTAGAAATTGAACCCCAGTTCTGCAGCGTACTGTTAAATAATCAACCCACAACTGCATTACTAGACTCAGGAAGTCTCGTGACTTTGGTGCATGCCTCTTACGTTACCAGAGACAATGTCCAGGGAGAATTCCTGAGTGTGCTGTGTATCCACAGGGATATTAAGGCATATCCCGTGGCCCAGGTGAGACTTTCGAAACTGCCTCTGGCTGTATTGACCATAATGTAGGTGTGTTGGAAAACCTCATGCATAATGCCATCCTTGGACGTAACTTTCCCTACTTCTGGCAGTTATGGGAGAGGGGCCAACCCCTTAGAACTGCAGAGCAGTCTTCCGTAGAGGAGTTGTCAGAAGTTAAGCGAATTGTTGGGCCCGAAATGTTGCCAGAGGGGTCTGAGGAGAATAGTTTTCCTTTACAGGTACTGACAGGGGAAGAAGAAGCCTTCTCCTCTGGTCCAGTATTGTCTAACTTAATAGTATCTAGTGAAAATTTTGGCACTGCACAATTAAGGGATCCCACCCTTGTACGTGCCCGAGAAGGGTGGGAACCTCAGGAACCAGAGGCTGATTGACAATTTTCCCATTTTTCTGTGAATAATAATCTCTTTTGCTGAGTTACCCAGAGTAACGGAGAGATTGTTGAGCAGCTCTTGGTGCCTCGACCCTACCGACACATAGTCTTAGACCTAGCTCACAGTCATGCTATGGTGGGGCATTTGGGGACAGAAAAAACCCAGGAGAGACTTCTTCAGCAAGAAGTAAAATATTACTGTGACTCCTGCCCCGTGTGCCAATTGAGTGCACCAGTGTCTCATTTCCGGAGTCCTCTGGTACAGCTACCGATTATTGAAATTCCGTTTGAGAGAGTCGCTATGGATCTTGTGGGGCCGGTAATAAAATCCGCTAGGGGACATCAATATACTTTAGTCGTTGTTGACTATGCCACTCGTTATCCTGAAGCTGTCCCCCTAAGAAACACTGCCTCTAAAACCATTTCCAGAGAGTTATTTTTTTATGTTCTCTAGGACTGGAGTCCCCAAAGAGATCCTTACTGATCAGGGAACTCCCTTTATCTCCGGGGTTATGAAGGATCTGTGCAGGCTATTCAAAATGACTCAATTACGCACTTCGTGGTATCACCCGTAGACTGATGGTTTAGTCGAAAGATTTATCAAGACGCTAAAACAGATGTTGAAGAAAGCGGTAGAGAGGGATGGCTGAGATTAGGACTGCCTACTACCCTACTTCATGTTCGCAATCCGGGAGGTACCCCAAGCCTCCACAGGGTTTTTCCCATTTGAATTAGTTTATGGCCAACACCCTCTGGGAATTCTTGACATAGCCAAAGAAACCTGGGAAACCGAGACTACCTCTTTCAAAAGCGTCATCGAACATATAACCCACATGCAAGAACATATTGAGACTATAATGCCCTTAGTGAAAGAGCATTTACAGAAGGCCCAAGCCTCCCAAAGTAGGGTGTATAATCGCTCTGAAAGGATCAGGAGTTTCAACCCTAGGGATAGGGTCCTAGTATTAGTTCCCACTTTTGAAAGTAGGTTTCTCGCCAAATGGCAAGGTCCATATGAAGTAGTGGAAAAAGTAAATAACATTAACTATAAGATACTGATATCAGCTGGGGAAAAGAAAGCTTTTCCAGGTGTATCATGTCAACCTTCTTAAACCCTGGAAAGATAGGGAGTCCCTTATGGCCGAAGTTCAAAAAAAAAAAAGAGAAGGAATCCCACCACATTTTCCCTGTTAAAATGGGTAAGACCTTGTCAGGGAAACAACAACAAGAGGCAAAAGAGTTTTTGCAACGCAATCGGGAGAAATTTTCTAATCTTCCAGGACAAACCTATCTGATTAGCCATCAGATTATCACTGAACCCAGTAAGATCGTAAACTTAAAACCTTACCGTATCCCGGAAGCCCGTAGGAAGGCTGTGTCAGAGGAAGTAAAGAGAATGTTGGAGTTGGGAGTGATAGAAGAGTCTAGGAGTGAGTGGGCCAGTCCTATTGTCTTAATCCCAAAACCCAATGAGACCTGGAGGTTTTGTAATGACTTTAGGAAACTTAACGAGATTTCAAAATTCGATGCATATCCCCATGCCCAGGGTTGATGAACTAATTGAAAGTCTAGGGAGGGCTATATTCATTACAACCTTAGACCTTACCAAAGGTTATTGGCAGATCCCTTTAACTCCAGAAACAAAAGAGAAAACAGCATTCCTAACCCCAGTGGGTTTATTTCAGTATGTGGTAATGCCGTTTGGGTTACACGGGGCTCCAGCTACTTTCCGGAGATTGATGGATAGAATCCTGCGACCACATCGAGGATACGCGGCAGCATATCTGGACGATGTGGTCATTTATAGCGCGGATTGGCAGAGTCACTTAAAAAAGGTGCAAAAAGTTCTGGACTCTATAAGTGACGTAGGGCTAACCATCAACCCCGAGAAATGTGCCTTAGGATTAGAGGAAGCCAGGTACCTAGGATACATTATTGGTCGGGGATTGATTGAGCCCCAATTGAATAAGGTGGAAGTCATTCAAAAATGGCCCCGACCTCTGACAAAGAAACAGGTCAGGGCATTCTTAGGCATCACCGGATACTACCGGAGGTTTGTAAAAAATGTTTGCATCCATTGCAGCCCCCCTAAGAGACCTAACTAAGGGCGGAAAGTCTGTAATGATAAAGTGGTCCCCCCAAGCCAAAATGTCGGTACTGGTGACCCCGGACATTACAAGAGAGTTTCTGGTTCAGGCGGATGCTTTGGACTCAGTATTAGGGGCAGTGCTGTCCCAAGAGGTAAATGGGGAAGAGCACCCCGTTATGTATTTAAGTAGGAAACTGACCCCAGCAGAGAAAAACTATGCAATAGTTGAAAGGGAATGTTTAGCGGTAAAATGGGCCCAGGAATCCCTTAAATCTAACCACTAGGTGGTTCCTGTCTCTCCAAAATGTTTACTTTGTGTTGGAACATAGGCCGGGGAAACTACAGACAAATGCAGATGCGTTGTCAAGGGTGCACTGCATGTGGGGCACAGGTACCCAGCCCTCCGGTCTGGAGAAGAGGGGGGGGGGGATATGTGGTCATGCAGGTGGAATACTGGTGGAAGGAAGGTATATTTCACCCAGATTTCTCACCTGGGTGAAGTGTAATCCAGGGAGTGCTGTGGCCTGTACAAACTTAGTTGTTTAGGCAGGATTTTTTCAGAAAATACCTGGGGCCTGGATTATGCGGAACGGTTGTTAAGGTTGGCAGTGGGATCAACCGTTCCCTCGCTTGTTAGCTTGCTATATAAAGGGTTCTGTAGCTCACTTCGGAGAGGCCTGCAAGGAGAGCACATGGTGCTAGGACTACTGAGGACCAGTAAGCTAACCACATGCCGTGGGAACGTCAGGGTAACAGCTGTAGCCTAGGTGAGACAAACTCTTTATGTTAGTAGTTAGTCCCAGACGGGAAGGTTTTTGTTTTTGTGATTTGTTACTGAAATACTGAAAATCCTGGGTTCCACTAAAGAAAGCATGTGTAGATTTAAATCTCATGAAACTGGATCCTAATAAAAGTGACGTGAAATTTATGCCATCTGTGTCTCCGTAAGTGTATGTAACCGTACACTACCACCCCCTTAGGCTTACAATATATACAGTAATATAACTACTATAATACTGCTCCTCTGTACAAGAATATAACTACTATAATACTGCTCCTATGTACAAGAATATAACTACTATAATACTGCCTCCTATGTACAAGAATATAACTACTATAATACTGCCTCCTATGTACAAGAATATAACTACTATAATACTGCTCCTGTGTACAAGAATATAACTACTATAATACTGCTCCTATGTACAAGAACATATCTACTATAATACTGCTCCTATGTACAAGAATATAACTACTATAATACTGCCCCTATGTACAAGAATATAACTACTATAATACTGCCTCCTATGTACAAGAATATAACTACTATAATACTGCTCCTATGTACAGGAATATAACTACTATAATACTGCTCCTATGTACAGGAATATAACTACTATAATACTGCTCCTATGTACAGGAATATAACTACTATAATACTGCCTCCTATGTACAAGAATATAACTACTATAATACCGCCTCCTATGTACAAGAATATAACTACTATAATACTGCTCCTATGTACAAGAATATAACTACTATAATACTGCTCCTATGTACAAGAATATAACTACTATAATACTGCCTCCTATGTACAAGAATATAACTACTATAATACTGCCTCCTATGTACAAGAATATAACTACTATAATACTGCCTCCTATGTACAAGAATATAACTACTATAATACTGCCTCCTATGTACAAGCATATAACTACAGTACTATAATATATTAGGAGGAGGCTTTGATGTCAGGGACCATACTGACAAGACAAGAGGTAAAACAGGGGTCATGTGAGACAACACCCGAACCTCAGCCTTCAGAGAACACTCAGTGCACCATGGAGGTTGTCACTCAGGACCTGCCTCAGGCAGCCACCTCTGTATCACCTTCTGTATATAAAGAGGCAAAGAGGAACAAAAGGCGGAAAAAAAAGATATGTCTATATCTCGTAAGTCTGAGGAAGAACATAACCTGGGCCAAAACATAAGGACAAAAGTCAGTAACGGTGCAGGAGTCATGGTCCTATCAAACAGATATGAGGCTTGGACCCCCCCAACAAAGAAGCCCCCTCCTGTAGAAGCTCCTATAGAGTCAGATATGGAGACTGGTGGTAGGCAGGGAGCCTCTGATTCTGACCTATAATGATGGGAGTACCTTATCTGCTCTTTTTCTGTTGTCTTATGATGGCTGGATTTTCTTTAAAAGTTGCTTCAAGCAATGTGAACAGCATCAAAGTAAGAAGGGCGAGACACGCGGTATACGATCACCTCAGATATCTGGATGTAGATGTCATCTTTCTACAGGAGATACGCTTGAGCACCTTAAGGCATCTACGTGAGGCTTAGAGTGAATGGCGATCAGGTGCTTCTTACTGGTTTCTGGCTGTGGAGCCTTATGCCGGGGTGTACATATTGTTTAATACCAATGACGTGACTGTGCACAGGTTAACGGAGGTAGCTATGGGTAGGTGCCTGGTGCGGGAAGGGACCATCTATGGTAGACGGCTCCACTTCATTAATATCTACGGCCCACAGACAGTGGCTGAGAGAATCAGGCTGTTTAATGACATGAAGCAGTATCTTTTTACCTCTATACCTGTGGTGATGGCGGGGGACTTTAATGTTACTTTGTCATTAGGTGATAGGTCCTCTGGCACAGCAGTGGTCAGAGACTGCAGAGTCTTACAAAACATGATATGACATTCAGGCTGGCTTCGCATTGGGTGGTAGGAAGCGAAACTTTACGTATTTGTGTGCTGACAGGAGCAGTAGAATAGACATGGAGTTTGTAAATCCTACAGAGACTGTTAGCGGGATGAGTGAGAAGGTTGTCTTCTATTCTGACCACCTAGCTTTGGTTTTCTGCTTGGGAGCCACTAAACGCTCTAATATTGGTAGGGGGCTATGGGGGCTTAATTCTAGCATCCTGGATGATGTCTATGTCCAGGATTGTGTCCACTCCCTTTTCCAGGTTCAGCTACAGAGAGTGGACTTTTATAATAACATGGCTGACTGGTGGGAGAATGTCAAGGAGGAGATCAGATCCCTCTTAAAGATACTGTGAGTTAAAAGAGGGAAGAGTAAGTATAGCCAGTATCTCAAGCTGCGGAAAGAATTGGAGTCACTCTGTTTGGAGGATGGGGATCTCAAACAAAAGATTGACCGACTGAAATCTGAGATAAGTCAGTATGAGTACAGCAGGTACATCTCCCTGGTTCTTTAACGGGATTATGGGTCCTTGGGGGCTCCTGATCGCTTTGAGAATTGCAGGGAACGTGTGGGCTAATAAATCGATCGCCGGTTTCACTGACTCCCAAGGTGTGTTGCAGGAATCTTGGGAGGGTAACCTGGGGGTGGTGAGATCTTACTATGCTGACATGTTTCAGAAGAAGGTTTTGGATGAGGAAAAAATGACTCAATTCTTGGAGGCAACTCCAGGCCCTGATTCTAATGATGTGGACTTTTCTCCTTTAACAGCAGAATTAACAGTGGAGGAGGTTAAAGAGGCCATTGATCATTTATATCTGAAGAAGGCACCAGGTCCAGATGGTATTACCACAGAATTTTATAAGAAATGTAGGGACCTCTTGGCTCCAATCCTCATGGATGTGTACAAAACCTGTCTACAAAACCACCTGATGCCTCCGTCCCGGAGGGTGTCCTCATTAATTCTGCTGTCTAAAGGTAAGGAGCCTAGTGACATCAAGAATTGGAGGCCAATTGCCATCTTGAATGTCGACAGGAAGATTCTGGCAAAAATCCTTTTCTCTAGGTTTGTCTGTTTGTCCCGGGCACTGTTGGCAGGCTGTCAGTTCGGCACAGTAAAAGGGCGGAACATCTCTGGAGCAGTCATCTTGATAAAGGAGATGTTTAAGAGATGTAAAGCTCTGAGGTGGGGGAAATATGTTGTTGGTCTTGACCAGGCTAAAGCCTTTGGCAGAGAAGACCACGAGTATCTACAGTGGCGTGCCTACGGTGTTTGGCACCCGGGGCGGGTCCTTTCTCTGGCACCCCCTTCCCCAATACTTGACCACATACCTCTTACATCCAGGAACATCTTCTGTCATGTAGACCTTCTCTTTCCTCTTCTCCTCTTTTAGACCGCCATGCCAAATTCTTTCAGCCGCATCTCATCTCTACAGAGTTTGTAACACAGACACGTAGATTTCTCAGTTTTTCCATCAACCTCCCCATCCTGGTGTCCCCACAGTGTCATCCTGCTTCCACCCCCAATACTGTCCCCGTCGTGCTCCCCAATGCCCCAGGTACTATGCTGCTGAAAAAATTGTGACCCCAGTAGACATAATTGGGGTCATTTATCAAACTGGTGTAAAGTAGAACTAGATTTCCAAAAGAGCTGTCAAATATGAAAGGTGGAATCTGATTGGTTGCTATGGGCAACTAAGCCAGTTCTGCATTACACCAGTTTGATAAATTACCCCAAATGTCCCTATAGTGTCCACAGCAGCTATAATGTCCCCTAGAGACCCCCAGTAATAATAACACCCTACATTGTGCAGTGCTCCAGGTAATAATCCCTGTATAGTCTCCCCAGAAATAATAGAATTGCCCTACAGTGCCTCCCCAATAGCAACGCCCCCCACGCTGCAACAAATAGTAATTTCCCCCACACTGCCCCCATATAGTAATTTCCCACACACTGCCCCCACACAGAAATTGACCCCCCACAGTAACTGCCCCATACAGTAGTTTCCCCCCCCCACACTGCCCCCACACAGTAATTTCCCCCACACTGCCCCCACACAGTAATTGACCCCACACAGTAAATCCCCCCACAATGCCCCCATACAGTAGTTTCCCCCACACTGCCCCATACAGTAATTTCCCCCACACTGCCACCATACAGTAATTTCCCCCACACTGCCACCATACAGTAATTTCCCCCACACTGCCACCATACAGTAGTTTCCCCCACACTGCCCCATACAGTAATTTCCCCCACACTGCCCCCATACAGTAGTTTCCCCCACACTGCCACCATACAGTAATTTCCCCCACACTGCCCCATACAGTAATTTCCCCCACACTGCCACCATACAGTAATTTCCCCCACACTGCCCCATACAGTAGTTTCCCCCACACTGTCCCTATACAGTAGTTTCCCCCACACTGCCCCCATATATTAATTTCCCCCACACTGCCCCCCACAGTAATTTACCCCACACTGCCCCCATACAGTAGTTTCCCCCACACTGTCCCCCACAGTAATTCCCCCACACTTCCCCATACAGTAATTTCCCCAACACTGCCCCCCATAGTAATTCCCCCACACTTCCCCATACAGTAATTTCCCCAACACTTCCCCGTACAGTAATTTCCCCCACACTGCCCCCATACAGTAGTTTCCCCCACACTGCCCCCACACAGTATTTTCCCCCACACTGCCCCCACGCAGTATTTTCCCCCACACTGCTCCCACACAGTAGTTTCCCCCACACAGTAGTGTCACCCACACTGCGCCCATACAGTAGTTTTCCCCACACTGCACCCATACAGTAGTTTCCCCCACACTGCCCCCACACAGTAGTGTCCCCCACACTGCCCCCACACAGTAGTGTCCCCCACACTGCCCCCACACAGTAGTGTCCCCCACACTGCCCCCACACAGTAGTGTCCCCCACACTGCCCCCACACAGTAGTGTCCCCCACACTGCCCCCACACAGTAGTGTCCCCCACACTGTCCCCACACATTAGATTCCTCCACACAGTAATTTCCCCCATACTTCCCCAACACAGTAGTTTCCCCCACACTGGATGATAGCTATGACAGTGGGAATAACTGAGACACGGCTGGATGATAGCTATGACAGTGGGAATAACTGAGACACGGCTGGATGATAGCTATGACAGTGGGAATAACTGAGACACGGCTGGATGATTGCTATGACATAGTGGGAATAACTGAGACATGGCTGGATGATCGCTATGACAGTGGGAATAACTGAGACATGGCTGGATGATAGCTATGACAGTGGGAATAAGGGAGACATGGATGGATGATAGCTATGACAGTGGGAATAACTGAGACATGGCTGGATGATAGCTCTGACTGTGGGAATAACTGAGACACGGCTGGATGATAGCTATGACAGTGGGAATAACGGAGACATGGCTGGATGATAGCTATGACAGTGGGAATAACTGAGACATGGCTGGATGATAGCTATGACAGTGGGAATAACTGAGACATGGCTGGATGATAGCTATGCCAGTGGGAATAACTGAGACACGGCTGGATGATAGCTATGACAGTGGGAATAACTGAGACACGGCTGGATGATAGCTATGACAGTGGGAATAACGGAGACATGGCTGGATGATAGCTATGACTGGGCAGTTAATGTATAGGGTTACAATCTGTTTAGAAAGGATCGTCAAAACTGGAGAGGGGGGGATGGGGTCTGCCTTTATGTAAAGTCCGGTCTAAAGCCCACAGTCCCATATAGACTGGGAAACTGAAAGCTGTACATCCTATAAAGGAAACAGGTTATTGGCAATAACCAAAGACAATTACCTTTCCCAACTGGTTCAGGACCCGACTAGAGGGACGGCCATACTGGACTTCGTATTAACCAATAGGCCTGACAGAACAACAGACGTGCAGGTTGGGGGACACCTGGGAAATAGTGACCACAAAGTAATAACCTTCCAATTATCATTCAAAAGAGTTTTTCTTCAGGGAGGAACAAAAATACCAAACTTCAAAAAAAGCTAAATTTAGCGAACTAAGAGAGGCCATAGGCCTAACTAACTGGGACAAAGTCCTCAAAAATAAAAATACAGCCACAAAATGGGAAATTTTTAAAAGCATCCTAAAATCTAATTGTGAGAGGTGCATACCTTATAGGAAGTAATAAAGGGTTAAGGAACAAAAAGAAACCAATGTGGATAAATAGAACTGTAAAGAAAAGCTATAAATAACAAAAAGAAAGCATTTAAATCACTAAAACAGGAGGGTAGCTGAAAAACTTTAAGGAAAAAAATAGAATATGTAAAAAACTAATAAAAGCAGCCAAACTAGAGACCGAGAGATTAATTGCCAAAGAGAACAAAACTAACCCTAAAATGTTCTTCAATTATATAAATGGTAAAAAGTATAAATCTGAAGGTGTGGGCCCTTTACAGAGTAATGAGGACGGAGTTGCAGAGAGGAGAAAGCAAAGCTATTAAATATTTTTTTCTCCACTGTATTCACTGAGGAAAATAAACTGTCAAATAAAATGCAGAATGTAAAAGTTAATTCCCCATTGCAAGTGCCCTGTCTGACCCAGGAAGAAGTACAACAGCGACTTAAAAAGATTAAAATAGACAAAATCGCCAGGTCCAGATGGCATACACCCCTGTATCCTAAGGGAATTAAGTAATGTCATAGCCAGACCCTTATTTCTGATATTTGCAGACTCTATACTGACAGGGAATGTTCCACAGGATTGGTGCATAGCAAATGTGGTGCCAATATTCAAAAAGGGTCCAAAACCAGAGCCTGGAAACTATAGACCAGTAAGTTTAACATCTGTCTAGGTAAACTGTTTGAAAGTTTTCTAAGAGATGCTATCTTGGAGCATCTCAACGGAAATAAGCAAATAACATCATATCAGGCTTTATGAGGGATCGGTCATGTCAAACTAATTTAAAGGGGTTCTACAGTTTGTTTTAACTGATGATCTATCCTCTCGATAGATCATCAGCCTCTAATCGGCGGGGGTCCGACAACCGGGAACCCTACTGATCAGCTGTTTAAAAAGGCAGCGGCGCTCCAGCAGCGCCACGACCTTCTCGCCGTTTACCGCTGGCCCAGTTACGTCACTACTAGTATCAACTGGCCAGGGCGCCGCTGCCTTCTCAAACTGATCGGCGGGGGTCTCATGTGTCGGACCCCCGCCGATTAGAGGCTGATGATCTATCCAGAGGATAGATCACCAGTTAAAACAAACTGTAGAACCCCTTTAATCAGTTTCTATGAGGAGGTAAGTTCTAGACTTGACAGCGGCGAATCAATGGATGTCGTGTATCTGGACTTCTCCAAAGCATTTGACATTGTACCACATAAAAGGTTAGTATATAAAATGAGAATGCTCGGACTGGGAGAAAACGTCTGTATGTGGGTAAGTAACTGGCTGAGGGATAGAAAACAGAGGGTGGTTATTAACGGTACACACTCAGATTGGGTCACTGTCACTAGTGGGGTACCTCAGGGGTCAGTATTGGGCCCTATTCTCTTCAATATATTTATTAATGATCTTGTAGAAGGCTTGCACAGTAAAGTATAATTTTTTTGGCAGATGACACTAAACTGTGTAAAGTAATTAACACTAAAGAGGACAGTATACTGTATATATACTACAGAGGACAGTATACTGTATATACACTACAGAGGACAGTATACTGTATATACTACAGAGGACAGTATACTGTATATATACTACAGAGGACAGTATACTGTATATATATTACTGAGGACAGTATGCTGTATATACACTACAGAGGACAGTATACTGTATATATATACTACAGAGGACAGTATACTGTATATATACACTATACAGGACAGTATGCTGTATATATACTACAGAGGACTGTATACTGTAAATACACTACAGAGGACAGTATACTGTATATACACTACAGAGGACAGTATACTGTATATATACTACAGAGGACAGTATACTGTATATACACTACAGAGGACAGTATACTGTATATATATTACTGAGGACAGTATGCTGTATATACACTACAGAGGACAGTATACTGTATATATATATACTACAGAGGACAGTATACTGTATATATACACTATACAGGACAGTATGCTGTATATATACTACAGAGGACTGTATACTGTAAATACACTACAGAGGACAGTATACTGTATATATACTACAGAGGACAGTATGCTGTATATATACTACAGAGGACAGTATACTGTATATACACTACAGAGGACAGTATGCTGTATATATACTACAGAGGACAGTATACTGTGTATATACTACAGAGGGCAGTATACTGTATATATACTACAGAGGACAGTATACTGTATATATACTACAGAGGACAGTATACAGCTACAGAGGGATCTGGATAGATTGGAGGCTTGGGCAGATAAGTGGCAGATGAGGTTTAACACTGACAAATGTAAGGTTATGCACATGGGAAGGAATAATGCAAGTCACCTGTACATACTATACGATAAAACACTCGGTAACACCGACATGAAAAAGGACCTAGGAATTTTAGTGAACAGCAAACTCAGCAGTAGAAACCAGTGTCAGGCAGCTGCTGCCAAGGCCAATAAGATAATGGGTTGCATCAGAAGGGGCATAGATGCCCATGATGAGAACATAGTCCTACCACTTTACAAATCACTGGTCAGACCACACATGGAGGACTGTGTACAGTTCTGGGCTCCTGTGAACAAGGCAGACATAGCAGAGCTGGAGAGGGTCCAGAGGAGGGCAACTAAAGTAATAACTGGAATGGGGCAACTACATTACCCTGAAAATGCTTTCAAAATTAGGGTTATTCACTTTAGAAAAAAGACGACTGAGGGGAGATCTAATTACTATGTATAAATATATCAGAGGTCAGTACAGAGATCTCTCCCATCATCTATTTATCCCCAGGACTGTGACTGTGACGAGGGGACATCCTCTGCGTCTGGAGGAAAGAAGGTTTGTACACAAACATAGAAGAGGATTCTTTACGGTAAGAGCAGTGAGACTATGGAGCTCTCTGCCTGAGGAGGTGGTGATGGGGAGTACAATAAAGGAATTCAGGAGGGGCCTGGATGTATTTCTGGAGTGTAATAATATTACAGGCTATAGCTACTAGAGAGGGGTCGCTGATCCAGGGAGTTATTCTGATGCCTGATTGGAGTTGGGAAGGAATTCTATTCCCCTAAAAATTGGCTTCTACCTCACAGGGGTTGTTTGCCTTCCTCTGGATCAACTTGCGGGATATCAGGCCGAACTGGATGGACAAATGTATTTTTTCGGCCTTATGTACTATGTTACTAATAGTGTCAGGGATTGGATATTGCCTTCCGCAGAGTCTTGGGTGCGAGGCGGCAGTATCAAGAGGGGTCGGTTTATTCGTGACTACCTCCCCCAGTACCTGGAATATGGTCTACAGTGCGTGAAGAAATGGAGAATAGATAAGGTGTATCTGGAGACTAAGACCAGGAAGGATCTCTATATCATGATTAGGGATGAGCGAACCCGAACTGTATAGTTCGGGTTCGTACCGAATTTTGGGGTGTCCGTGACACGGACCCGAACCCGGACATTTTCGTAAAAGTCCGGGTTCGGGTTCGGTGTTCGTCGCTTTCTTCGCGCTTTTGTGACGCTTTCTTGGCGCTTTTTGAAAGGCTGCAAAGCAGCCAATCAACAAGCGTCATACTACTTGCCCCAAGAGGCCATCACAGCCATGCCTACTATTGGCATGGCTGTGATTGGCCAGAGCACCATGTGACCCAGCCTCTATTTAAGCTGGAGTCACATAGCGCCGCCCGTCACTCTGCTCTGATTAGCGTAGGGAGAGGTTGCGGCTGCGACAGTAGGGCGAGATTAGGCAGATTAACTCCTCCAAAGGACTTGATTAACTGATCGATCTGCAGCTGTGGATCATTGAGCTGCTGATCCTCAATTGCTCACTGTTTTTAGGCTGCACAGACCGTTTGTCAGTCTCATTTTTCTGGGGTGATCGGCGGCCATTTTGTGTCTTGTGGTGCGCCAGCACAAGCTGCGACCAAGTGCATTTAACCCTCAATGGTGTGGTTGTTTTTTGGCTAAAGCCTACATCAGGGTGAAGCTGTGACACCAAGTGCATTTAACCAGCAATAGTCTGTTCATTTTTTGGCCATATACAAAATCAGGGGCAAGCTGCGCCTGTCACCAAGTGCATTTAACCCTCAATGGTGTGGTTGTTTTTTGGCTAAAGCCTACATCAGGGTGAAGCTGTCACACCAAGTGCATTTAACCAGCAATAGTCTGTTCATTTTTTGGCCATATACAAAATCAGGGGCAAGCTGCGCCTGTCACCAAGTGCATTTAACCCTCAATGGTGTGGTTGTTTTTTGGCTAAAGCCTACATCAGGGTGAAGCTGTCACACCAAGTGCATTTAACCAGCAATAGTCTGTTCATTTTTTGGCCATATACAAAATCAGGGGCAAGCTGCGCCTGTCACCAAGTGCATTTAACCCTCAATGGTGTGGTTGTTTTTTGGCTAAAGCCTACATCAGGGTGAAGCTGTCACACCAAGTGCATTTAACCAGCAATAGTCTGTTCATTTTTTGGCCATATCCCAGTCTAATTCTGTCACTAAATCCATACCGGTCACCCAGCGCCTAAATACTAGGCCTCAAATTTATATCCAGCTAAATCTGTCCCTAGTGCTGTAGCTGGGCGAGTTATTTAGTGTCCGTTCAAGCACATTTCTTGTTCTGGGTTGAAATACAATTCCCAATTTAGCAATTTCATAATTTAGTGGTTCCTGCTATATCAGAGCTCTTTGAAATCTATCCCAAAAAGGGTATATAATATTGAAGGTGCACATAGGGTCATTCAGAGTAACTTCACACACACCCGCTACTGTGTATTTCCAAGTCTAATTCTGTCACTAAATCCATACCGGTGACCCAGCGCCTAAATACTAGGCCTCAAATTTAATTCCCTCTAAATCTCTCGTTACCCACCGCTGTACTGTTGTTGCTGGGCAAGATATTTAGTGTCCGTCAAAGCACATTTTTTGTTCTGGGTTGAAGTACAATTCCCAATTTAGCAATTTCATAATTTAGTGGTTTCTGCTATATCAGAGCTATTTGAAATCTATCCCAAAAAGGGTATATAATATTGAAGGTGCACATAGGGTCATTCAGAATAACTTCACACACACCCGCTACTGTGTATTTCCAAGTCTAATTCTGTCACTAAATCCATACCGGTGACCCAGCGCCTAAATACTAGGCCTCAAATTTAATTCCCTCTAAATCTCTCGTTACCCACCGCTGTACTGTTGTTGCTGGGCAAGATATTTAGTGTCCGTCAAAGCACATTTTTTGTTCTGGGTTGAAGTACAATTCCCAATTTAGCAATTTCATAATTTAGTGGTTTCTGCTATATCAGAGCTATTTGAAATCTATCCCTAAAAGGGTATATAATATTGAAGGTGCACATAGGGTCATTCAGAATAACTTCACACACACCCGCTACTGTGTATTTCCAAGTCTAATTCTGTCACTAAACCCATACCTGTCACCCAGCGCCTAAATACTAGGCCTCAAATTTATATCCAGCTAAATCTGTCCCTAGTGCTGTAGCTGGGCGAGTTATTTAGTGTCCGTTCAAGCACATTTCTTGTTCTGGGTTGAAATACAATTCCCAATTTAGCAATTTCATAATTTAGTGGTTCCTGCTATATCAGAGCTCTTTGAAATCTATCCCAAAAAGGGTATATAATATTGAAGGTGCACATAGGGTCATTCAGAGTAACTTCACACACACCCGCTACTGTGTATTTCCAAGTCTAATTCTGTCACTAAATCCATACCGGTGACCCAGCGCCTAAATACTAGGCCTCAAATTTAATTCCCTCTAAATCTCTCGTTACCCACCGCTGTACTGTTGTTGCTGGGCAAGATATTTAGTGTCCGTCAAAGCACATTTTTTGTTCTGGGTTGAAGTACAATTCCCAATTTAGCAATTTCATAATTTAGTGGTTTCTGCTATATCAGAGCTATTTGAAATCTATCCCAAAAAGGGTATATAATATTGAAGGTGCACATAGGGTCATTCAGAATAACTTCACACACACCCGCTACTGTGTATTTCCAAGTCTAATTCTGTCACTAAACCCATACCTGTCACCCAGCGCCTAAATACTAGGCCTCAAATTTAAATCCCTCTAAATCTCTCGTTACCGTTGTCCTGTTGTAGCTGGGAAAGTTATTTAGTGCCCGTCAAAGCACATTTTTTGTTCTGGGTTGAAGTACAATTCCCAATTTAGCAATTTCATAATTTAGTGGTTCCTGCTATATCAGAGCTATTTGAAATCTATCCCAAAAAGGGTATATAATATTGAAGGTGCACATAGGGTCATTCAGAATAACTTCACACACACCCGCTACTGTGTATTTCCAAGTCTAATTCTGTCACTAAATCCATACCGGTGACCCAGCGCCTAAATACTAGGCCTCAAATTTAATTCCCTCTAAATCTCTCGTTACCCACCGCTGTACTGTTGTTGCTGGGCAAGATATTTAGTGTCCGTCAAAGCACATTTTTTGTTCTGGGTTGAAGTACAATTCCCAATTTAGCAATTTCATAATTTAGTGGTTTCTGCTATATCAGAGCTATTTGAAATCTATCCCAAAAAGGGTATATAATATTGAAGGTGCACATAGGGTCATTCAGAATAACTTCACACACACCCGCTACTGTGTATTTCCAAGTCTAATTCTGTCACTAAACCCATACCTGTCACCCAGCGCCTAAATACTAGGCCTCAAATTTAAATCCCTCTAAATCTCTCGTTACCGTTGTCCTGTTGTAGCTGGGAAAGTTATTTAGTGCCCGTCAAAGCACATTTTTTGTTCTGGGTTGAAGTACAATTCCCAATTTAGCAATTTCATAATTTAGTGGTTCCTGCTATATCAGAGCTATTTGAAATCTATCCCAAAAAGGGTATATAATATTGAAGGTGCACATAGGGTCATTCAGAATAACTTCACACACACCCGCTACTGTGTATTTCCAAGTCTAATTCTGTCACTAAATCCATACCGGTGACCCAGCGCCTAAATACTAGGCCTCAAATTTAATTCCCTCTAAATCTCTCGTTACCCACCGCTGTACTGTTGTTGCTGGGCAAGATATTTAGTGTCCGTCAAAGCACATTTTTTGTTCTGGGTTGAAGTACAATTCCCAATTTAGCAATTTCATAATTTAGTGGTTTCTGCTATATCAGAGCTATTTGAAATCTATCCCTAAAAGGGTATATAATATTGAAGGTGCACATAGGGTCATTCAGAATAACTTCACACACACCCGCTACTGTGTATTTCCAAGTCTAATTCTGTCACTAAATCCATACCGGTGACCCAGCGCCTAAATACTAGGCCTCAAATTTAATTCCCTCTAAATCTCTCGTTACCCACCGTTGTACTGTTGTTGCTGGGCAAGATATTTAGTGTCCGTCAAAGCACATTTTTTGTTCTGGGTTGAAGTACAATTCCCAATTTAGCAATTTCATAATTTAGTGGTTTCTGCTATATCAGAGCTATTTGAAATCTATCCCTAAAAGGGTATATAATATTCAAGGTGCACATTGGGTCATTCAGAATAACTTCACACACACACGCTTCTGTGCATTTCCAAGTCTAATTCTGTCACTAAATCCATACCGGTCACCCAGCGCCTAAATACTAGGCCTCAAATTTATATCCCGCTGAATTTGAATACAATACATTGGGCCAAATAATATATTTGTTGTTGTGGTGAACCATAACAATGAGAAAAACATCTAGTAAGGGACGCGGACGTGGACATGGTCGTGGTGGTGTTAGTGGACCCTCTGGTGCTGGGAGAGGACGTGGCCGTTCTGCCACATCCACACGTCCTAGTGTACCAACTACCTCAGGTCCCAGTAGCCGCCAGAATTTACAGCGATATATGGTGGGGCCCAATGCCGTTCTAAGGATGGTAAGGCCTGAGCAGGTACAGGCATTAGTCAATTGGGTGGCCGACAGTGGATCCAGCACGTTCACATTATCTCCCACCCAGTCTTCTGCAGAAAGCGCACAGATGGCGCCTGAAAACCAACCCCATCAGTCTGTCACATCACCCCCATGCATACCAGGGAAACTGTCTCAGCCTCAAGTTATGCAGCAGTCTCTTATGCTGTTTGAAGACTCCGCTGGCAGGGTTTCCCAAGGGCATCCACCTAGCCCTTCCCCAGCGGTGAAAGACATAGAATGCACTGACGCACAACCACTTATGTTTCCTGATGATGAGGACATGGGAATACCACCTCAGCATGTCTCTGATGATGACGAAACACAGGTGCCAACTGCTGCGTCTTTCTGCAGTGTGCAGACTGAACAGGAGGTCAGGGATCAAGACTGGGTGGAAGACGATGCAGGGGACGATGAGGTCCTAGACCCCACATGGAATGAAGGTCGTGCCACTGACTTTCACAGTTCGGAGGAAGAGGCAGTGGTGAGACCGAGCCAACAGCGTAGCAAAAGAGGGAGCAGTGGGCAAAAGCAGAACACCCGCCGCCAAGAGACTCCGCCTGCTACTGACCGCCGCCATCTGGGACCGAGCACCCCAAAGGCAGCTTCAAGGAGTTCCCTGGCATGGCACTTCTTCAAACAATGTGCTGACGACAAGACCCGAGTGGTTTGCACGCTGTGCCATCAGAGCCTGAAGCGAGGCATTAACGTTCTGAACCTGAGCACAACCTGCATGACCAGGCACCTGCATGCAAAGCATGAACTGCAGTGGAGTAAACACCTTAAAACCAAGGAAGTCACTCAGGCTCCCCCTGCTACCTCTTCTGCTGCTGCCGCCTCGGCCTATTCTGCTGCTGCCGCCTCGGCCTCTTCCTCCGCCTCTGGAGGAACGTTGGCACCTGCCGCCCAGCAAACAGGGGATGTACCACCAACACCACCACCACCACCTCCGTCACCAAGCGTCTCAACCATGTCACACGCCAGCGTTCAGCTCTCCATCTCACAAACATTTGATAGAAAGCGTAAATTCCCACCTAGCCACCCTCGATCCCTGGCCCTGAATGCCAGCATTTCTAAACTACTGGCCTATGAAATGCTGTCATTTAGGCTGGTGGACACAGACAGCTTCAAACAGCTCATGTCGCTTGCTGTCCCACAGTATGTTGTTCCCAGCCGGCACTACTTCTCCAAGAGAGCCGTGCCTTCCCTGCACAACCAAGTATCCGATAAAATCAAGTGTGCACTGCGCAACGCCATCTGTAGCAAGGTCCACCTAACCACAGATACGTGGACCAGTAAGCACGGCCAGGGACGCTATATCTCCCTAACTGCACACTGGGTAAATGTAGTGGCAGCTGGGCCCCAGGCGGAGAGCTGTTTGGCGCACGTCCTTCCGCCGCCAAGGATCGCAGGGCAACATTCTTTGCCTCCTGTTGCCACCTCCTCCTTCTCGGCTTCCTCCTCCTCTTCTTCCACCTGCTCATCCAGTCAGCCACACACCTTCACCACCAACTTCAGCACAGCCCGGGGTAAACGTCAGCAGGCCATTCTGAAACTCATATGTTTGGGGGACAGGCCCCACACCGCACAGGAGTTGTGGCGGGGTATAGAACAACAGACCGACGAGTGGTTGCTGCCGGTGAGCCTCAAGCCCGGCCTGGTGGTGTGTGATAATGGGCGAAATCTCGTTGCAGCTCTGGGACTAGCCAATTTGACGCACATCCCTTGCTTGGCGCATGTGCTGAATTTGGTGGTGCAGAAGTTCATTCACAACTACCCCGACATGTCAGAGCTGCTGCATAAAGTGCGGGCCGTCTGTTCGCGCTTCCGGCGTTCACATCCTGCTGCTGCTCGCCTGTCTGCGCTACAGCGTAACTTCGGCCTTCCCGCTCACCGCCTCATATGCGACGTGCCCACCAGGTGGAACTCCACCTTGCACATGCTGGACAGACTGTGCGAGCAGCAGCAGGCCATAGTGGAGTTTCAGCTGCAGCACGCACGGGTCAGTCGCACTACAGAACAGCACCACTTCACCACCAATGACTGGGCCTCCATGCGAGACCTGTGTGCCCTGTTGCGCTGTTTCGAGTACTCCACCAACATGGCCAGTGGCGATGACACCGTTATCAGCGTTACAATACCACTTCTATGTCTCCTTGAGAAAACACTTAGGGCGATGATGGAAGAGGAGGTGGCCCAGGAGGAGGAGGAGGAGGAGGAGGAAGAGGGGTCATTTTTAGCACTTTCAGGCCAGTCTCTTCGAAGTGACTCAGAGGGAGGTTTTTGGCAACAGCAGAGGCCAGGTACAAATGTGGCCAGCCAGGGCCCACTACTGGAGGACGAGGAGGACGAGGATGAGGAGGAGGTGGAGGAGGATGAGGATGAAGCATGGTCACAGCGGGGTGGCACCCAACGCAGCTCGGGTCCATCACTGGTGCGTGGCTGGGGGGAAAGGCAGGACGATGACGATACGCCTCCCACAGAGGACAGCTTGTCCTTATCCCTGGGCAGCCTGGCACACATGAGCGACTACATGCTGCAGTGCCTGCGCAACGACAGCAGAGTTGCCCACATTTTAACCTGTGCGGACTACTGGGTTGCCACCCTGCTGGATCCACGCTACAAAGACAATGTGCCCACCTTACTTCCTGCACTGGAGCGTGATAGGAAGATGCGCGAGTACAAGCGCACGTTGGTAGACGCGCTACTGAGAGCATTCCCAAATGTCACAGGGGAACAAGTGGAAGCCCAAGGCCAAGGCAGAGGAGGAGCAAGAGGTCGCCAAGGCAGCTGTGTCACGGCCAGCTCCTCTGAGGGCAGGGTTAGCATGGCAGAGATGTGGAAAACTTTTGTCAACACGCCACAGCTAACTGCACCACCACCTGATACGCAACGTGTTAGCAGGAGGCAACATTTCACTAACATGGTGGAACAGTACGTGTGCACACCCCTCCACGTACTGACTGATGGTTCGGCCCCATTCAACTTCTGGGTCTCTAAATTGTCCACGTGGCCAGAGCTAGCCTTTTATGCCTTGGAGGTGCTGGCCTGCCCGGCAGCCAGCGTTTTGTCTGAACGTGTATTCAGCACGGCAGGGGGCGTCATTACAGACAAACGCAGCCGCCTGTCTACAGCCAATGTGGACAAGCTGACGTTCATAAAAATGAACCAGGCATGGATCCCACAGGACCTGTCCGTCCCTTGTCCAGATTAGACATTAACTACCTCCCCATAACCATATATTATTGGACTCCAGGGCACTTCCTCATTCAATCCTATTTTTATTTTCATTTTACCATTATATTGCGAGGCTACCCAAAGTTGAATGAACCTCTCCTCTGCCTGTGTGCTAGGCCTAAATATATGCCAATGGACTGTTGCAGTGGTGGGTGACGTGAAGCCTGATTCTCTGCTATGATATGAAGACTGATTCTCTGCTGACATGAAGCCAGATTGTCTGTTACGGGACCTTTCTCCTCTGCCTGGGTTCTGGGCCTAAATTTATGAAAATTGACTCTTACAGTGGTGGGTGACGTGAAGCCTGATTCTCTGCTATGATATGAAGACTGATTCTCTGCTGACATGAAGCCAGATTCTCTGTTACGGGACCTCTCTCCTCTGCCTGGGTGCTGGGCCTAAATTTATGACAATGGACTGTTGCAGTGGTGGCTGACGTGAAGCCTGATTCTCTGCTATGACATGCAGACTGATTCTCTGCTGTCATGAAGCCAGATTGTCTGTTACGGGACCTCTCTGCTCTGCCTGTGTGCTAGGCCTAAATATATGCCAATGGACTGTTGCAGTGGTGGCTGACGTGAAGCCTCATTCTCTGCTATGACATGCAGACTGATTCTCTGCTGTCATGAAGCCAGATTGTCTGTTACGGGACCTCTCTGCTCTGCCTGTGTGCTAGGCCTAAATATATGCCAATGGACTGTTGCAGTGGTGGGTGACGTGAAGCCTCATTCTCTGCTATGACATGCAGACTGATTCTCTGCTGACATGAAGCCAGATTGTCTGTTACGGGACCTCTCTGCTCTGCCTGTGTGCTAGGCCTAAATATATGCCAATGGACTGTTGCAGTGGTGGGTGACGTGAAGCCTCATTCTCTGCTATGACATGCAGACTGATTCTCTGCTGACATGAAGCCAGATTGTCTGTTACGGGACCTCTCTGCTCTGCCTGTGTGCTAGGCCTAAATATATGCCAATGGACTGTTGCAGTGGTGGGTGACGTGAAGCCTCATTCTCTGCTATGACATGCAGACTGATTCTCTGCTGACATGAAGCCAGATTGTCTGTTACGGGACCTCTCTGCTCTGCCTGTGTGCTAGGCCTAAATATATGCCAATGGACTGTTGCAGTGGTGGGTGACGTGAAGCCTCATTCTCTGCTATGACATGCAGACTGATTCTCTGCTGACATGAAGCCAGATTGTCTGTTACGGGACCTCTCTGCTCTGCCTGTGTGCTAGGCCTAAATATATGCCAATGGACTGTTGCAGTGGTGGGTGACGTGAAGCCTCATTCTCTGCTATGACATGCAGACTGATTCTCTGCTGACATGAAGCCAGATCCTCTGTTACGGGAGCTCTCTCCTCTGCCTGGGTGCTGGGCCTAAATTTATGACAATTGACTGTTGCAGTGGTGGGTGACGTGAAGCCTGATTCTCTGCTATGATATGAAGACTGATTCTCTGCTGACATGAAGCCAGATTGTCTGTTACGGGACCTTTCTCCTCTGCCTGGGTTCTGGGCCTAAATTTATGAAAATTGACTCTTACAGTGGTGGGTGACGTGAAGCCTGATTCTCTGCTATGATATGAAGACTGATTCTCTGCTGACATGAAGCCAGATTCTCTGTTACGGGACCTCTCTCCTCTGCCTGGGTGCTGGGTAGTGTTGAGCGCGAATATTCGAAAAGCAAATTTTTTTCGCGAATATCGCAACTTCGCGATTTCGCGAATATTTCGAATATAGTGCTATATATTCGTAAAAACGAATATTCGTTTTTTGTTTCCCCCCCCCCCCCCACAAAATTACAGTACACATATAATTGATTGTTTCCCAAAGGTCCAACAGCTCAGATCTTACTCACATTGCCTAGAAAGTGATTGAGGCGCGAATCTTCGTAAGGCGATTTTATTAGCGCACATGCGAATATCGGCACGTCCCAGAACAGAGGCAAAGGGCTTTGCATTCATACATTAGTGAATTGAGTTGCGAATCTTCGTAAGGCGATTTTATTAGCGCACATGCGAATATCTACACTTGTCCCAGAACAGAGGCAAAGGGCTTTGCATTCATACATTAGTGATTGAATTGAGCTGCGAATCTTCGTAAGGCGATTTTATTAACGCAAATGCAAATATCTACACTTGTCCCCAGAACAGAGAGGCAAAGGCCTGTGCATTCATATAGTATAGCACCATATTCGCGAATACGTAGAACTTCGTAAAAGTCGATTTACGAATATTCGTATTTTTTATTTTACTTTCCACCTTACAGATTACATTGATCTGTACTCTGTCAACTACTGTCATCACCCCCCACTGTATCTCGATTGATTCCCAAAAGTCTCACATTCCCTAGAAAGTGATTGAGGTGCGAATCTTCGTAAGGCGATTTTATTAGCGCACATGCGAATATCTACACTTGTCCCAGAACAGAGGCAAAGGGCATTGCATTCATACATTAGTGATTGAATTGAGTTGCGAATCTTCGTAAGGCGATTTCATTAGCGCACATGTGAATTTTGCATAGCATATGTATTATGCGATAATTCGAATTATCGCATATGCGAAATAATAACGAATTTGAATAATCGCGAATATTTTACGAATATTCTTTCGAATATTCACAAAATTTCGCGAATTCGAATATGGGACATGCCGCTCAACACTAGTGCTGGGCCTAAATTTATGACAATGGACTGTTGCAGTGGTGGGTGACGTGAAGCCTGATTCTCTGCTATGACATGCAGACTGATTCTCTGCTGACATGAAGCCAGATTGTCTGTTACGGGACCTCTCTCCTCTGCCTGGGTGCTGGGCCTAAATATATGCCAATGGACTGTTGCAGTGGTGGCTGACGTGAAGCCTCATTCTCTGCTATGACATGCAGACTAATTCTCTGCTGACATGAAGACAGATTCTCTGTTACGGGACCTCTCTCCTCTGCCTGGGTGCCGGGGCCTAAATATCTGAGAATGGACTGTTCCAGTGGTGGCTGACGTGAAGCCTCATTCTCTGCTATGACATGCAGACTAATTCTCTGCTGACATGAAGACAGATTCTCTGTTACGGGACCTCCCTCCTCTGCCTGGGTGCTGGGCCTAAATATATGCCAATGGACTGTTGCAGTGGTGGCTGACGTGAAGCCTCATTCTCTGCTATGACATGCAGACTAATTCTCTGCTGACATGAAGACAGATTCTCTGTTACGGGACCTCCCTCCTCTGCCTGGGTGCTGGGCCTAAATATATGCCAATGGACTGTTGCAGTGGTGGCTGACGTGAAGCCTCATTCTCTGCTATGACATGCAGACTGATTCTCTGCTGACATGAAGCCAGATTCTCTGTTACGGGACCTCTCTCCTCTGCCTGTGTGTGTGCTGGGCCTAAATATATGCCAATGGACTGTTGCAGTGGTGGCTGACGTGAAGCCTCATTCTCTGCTATGACATGCAGACTGATTCTCTGCTGACATGAAGCCAGATTCTCTGTTACGGGACCTCTCTCCTCTGCCTGTGTGTGTGCTGGGCCTAAATATATGCCAATGGACTGTTGCAGTGGTGGCTGACGTGAAGCCTCATTCTCTGCTATGACATGCAGACTAATTCTCTGCTGACATGAAGACAGATTCTCTGTTACGGGACCTCCCTCCTCTGCCTGGGTGCTGGGCCTAAATATATGCCAATGGACTGTTGCAGTGGTGGCTGACGTGAAGCCTCATTCTCTGCTATGACATGCAGACTGATTCTCTGCTGACATGAAGCCAGATTCTCTGTTACGGGACCTCTCTCCTCTGCCTGTGTGTGTGCTGGGCCTAAATATATGCCAATGGACTGTTGCAGTGGTGGCTGACGTGAAGCCTCATTCTCTGCTATGACATGCAGACTGATTCTCTGCTGACATGAAGCCAGATTCTCTGTTACGGGACCTCTCTCCTCTGCCTGTGTGTGTGCTGGGCCTAAATATATGCCAATGGACTGTTGCAGTGGTGGCTGACGTGAAGCCTCATTCTCTGCTATGACATGCAGACTAATTCTCTGCTGACATGAAGACAGATTCTCTGTTACGGGACCTCTCTCCTCTGCCTGGGTGCCGGGGCCTAAATATCTGAGAATGGACTGTTCCAGTGGTGGGTGACGGGAAGCCAGATTCTCTGCTATGGAACCTCTCTCCAATTGATTTTGGTTAATTTTTATTTATTTAATTTTTATTTTAATTCATTTCCCTATCCACATTTGTTTGCAGGGGATTTACCTACATGTTGCTGCCTTTTGCAGCCCTCTAGCTCTTTCCTGGGCTGTTTTACAGCCTTTTTAGTGCCGAAAAGTTCGGGTCCCCATTGACTTCAATGGGGTTCGGGTTCGGGACGAAGTTCGGATCGGGTTCGGATCCCGAACCCGAACATTTCCGGGATGTTCGGCCGAACTTCTCGAACCCGAACATCCAGGTGTTCGCTCAACTCTAATCATGATCTGTAGGACCTTCTATAACTTGCAGCCAGCACTGAGAGACTGCACAACAGCCACCTTGCAGGAAAGTCTAAAGTTCCTCAATGGACCGAGGCTTCCTGCTAAGTTATTTGACATCGCCTGGCTGTCGTTGCATGGGAAGCTTTTTTTCAGAGGCAATTAAAAATTTCTGAGTGTCTCAGATCGCATGTGTCCCTTGGGCTGTCAGCAGGAGGAGACTATGGAACATTTTATAACCGAGTGCTGGGGAGGGCGACAGATATGGCAGCAGATAACCAGCAAGCTAAAAATCCCAAGGCTGCAGTCTCTAACCTACCCAGACATTGTATACGGTGTAACATCACAGGTAGCCGACATTGACCGGGGGACCATACATCTGATTATTACCACCATCAAATACTACCACTGGCATACAAGAACAAGAGTGTCCATCCACAGTGAGCCCTTCAATCATAGGAAAGCCGTAAACCTCATCCTGTCAGAACTAAGATGGATCAGACATATAGAGGTTAGGAGAAAGGATGAAAAACTATGGAGGAATGTATATTTGGAGAAATTTTGGCTCATGTATACAGACATTATATCTGTTTATTAATCTTTTTTTCTCCCCATTTATTTGTGATGGACTCTTAAGTTAAAGTTATTATACATTTTTTTCTCTAGATATGTATGATTTCTGTTAAATAATTGTTTATTTATTCTGATTATGAAATGTATTATTGTATTTTTGCTCGTTTTTACTAATAAAAATTGTGTCCTATGTACAATAATATAACTGCTATAATACTGCTCCTATGTACAAGTATTTAACTACTATAATACTGCTCCTATGTACAAGAATATAACTACTATAATACTGCCCCTATGTACAAGAATAACTACTATAATACTGCCCCTATATACAAGAATATAACTACTATAATACTGCTCCTATGTACAAGAATATAACTACTATAATACTGCCTCCTATGTACAAGATATTACTACTATAATACTGCTCCTATGTACAAGAATATAACTACTATAATACTGCTCCTATGTACAAGAATATAACTACTATAATACTGCTCCTATGTACAAGAATATAACTACTATAATACTGCTCCTATGTACAAGAATATAACTACTATAATACTGCTCCCATGTACAAGAATATAACTACTATAATATTGCTCCTATGTACAAGAATATAACTACTATAATACTGCTCCAATGTACAAGAATATAACTACTATAATACTGCCTCCTATGTACAAGAATATAACTACTATAATACTGCTCCTATGTACAAGAATATAACTACTGTAATACTGCCTCCTATGTACAAGAATATAACTACTATAATACTGCTCCTATGTACAAGAATATAACTACTATAATACTGCCTCCTATGTACAAGAATATAACTACTATAATACTGCCTGCTATGTACAAGAATATAACTACTATAATACTGTCTCCTATGTACAAGAATATAACTACTATAATACTGCTCCTATGTACAAGAATATAACTACTATAATACTACTCTATGTGCAAGAATATAACTACTATAATACTGCCTCCTATGTACAAGAATATAACTACTATAATACTGCTCCTATGTACAAGAATATAACTACTATAATACTGCTCCTATGTACAAGAATATAACTACTATAATACTGCCTCCTATGTACAAGAATATAACTACTATAATACTGCCTCTTATGTGCAAGTATATAACAACTATAATACTGCTCCTATGTACAAGAATATAACTACTATAACTATTGGACCGGTTTTTCAGCTGATAACTCTCCTCCACCCATGGGTGGGTGCAGTGATCATGAGACTGAACCACATCTTTATACATCATGAGTGTAACATTCTTCTTTTTATAGATATTACTTTTTCCCTGTAAACAAATCTGATTTTGAAGTCTGCAGATAATTGTTCTTTATGAGCCTTTTCCGCTCTCGCAGTCCCACGAGGTCCTTACAGTGCACATAGGGTTCCATACAGTGACTGCAGAGGCTCCGGGAAGGTTTCTGCTCCGCTCCTTCTGTCAGCCCCAAAATGCAGAAAAGAGCTTTTCAGAGGGGTTTATGAGAACAGTGCCATTTTCAACAAGTAGCTGGAAGCAAAATTCATCCCACAATATCCAAAGTATAGAACAAAGACCTTCTCATAACCCAAGAAATCAGGGCACAAGTTCTTCTCGGAGACCTTCTCACAATGGAAAGAAAAGTTCCCAACTCCCAAGTTATGAAAGAAATGACTATCACGGGTTAGAAGGGCGAGGAATTTTTATTTTCTCCATGTAAAAGCGTTTACAATGTCCAGTTAATACTTCATTGTTTGGAGCATCTAGTCGGACCCCTATGGCACCATCTGCCCAAGAGCTATTTTCTGAGAGAACAGAAGGAGGGTGGAGGACAGGATGCCGAGAGAGATAAGAAATGGCTGCAGAAGACATCAGAGATCTCGAGATCTGAGCAGTGAATTATAAAAATATGTATAACTTATACCAGCTGTACATATATAATTATATACAGGAGATACCCAGGTTATACCAGCATGGTCCATATCACTATAAACAAGAAGATGTAGAACTTATACCAGCTGTACATACAGTTTAGACCAAAAGTTTGGACACACCTTCTCATTCAAAGAGTTTTCTTTATTTTCATGACTATGAAAATTGTAGATTCACACTGAAGGCATCAAAACTATGAATTAACACATGTGGAATTATATACATAACAAAAAAGTGTGAAACAACTGAAAATATGTCATATTCTAGGTTCTTCAAAGTAGCCACCTTTTGCTTTGATTACTGCTTTGCACACTCTTGGCATTCTCTTGATGAGCTTCAAGAGGTAGTCACCTGAAATGGTCTTCACTTCACAGGTGTGCCCTGTCAGGTTTAATAAGTGGGATTTCTTGCCTTATAAATAGGGTTGGGACCATCAGTTGCGTTGTGGAGAAGTCAGGTGGATACACAGCTGATAGTCCTACTGAATAGACTGTTAGAATTTGTATTATTATGGCAAGAAAAAAGCAGCTAAGTAAAGAAAAACGAGTGGCCATCATTACTTTAAGAAATGATGGTCAGTCAGTCCGAAAAATTGGGAAAACTTTGAAAGTGTCCCCAAGTGCAGTCACAAAAACCATCAAGCGCTACAAAGAAACTGGCTCACATGTGGACCGCCCCAGGAAAGGAAGACCAAGAGTCACCTCTGCTGCGGAGGATAAGTTCATCCGAGTCACCAGTCTCAGAAATCGCAGGTTAACAGCAGCTCAGATTAGAGACCAGGTCAATGCCACACAGAGTTCTAGCAGCAGACACATCTCTAGAACAACTGTTAAGAGGAGACTGTGTGAATCAGGCCTTCATGGTAGAATATCTGCTAGGAAACCACCGCTAAGGACAGGCAACAAGCAGAAGAGACTTGTTTGGGCTAAAGAACACAAGGAATGGACATTAGACCAGTGGAAATCTGTGCTTTGGTCTGATGAGTCCAAATTTGAGATCTTTGGTTCCAACCACCGTGTCTTTGTGCGACGCAGAAAAGGTGAACGGATGGACTCTACATGCCTGGTTCCCACCGTGAAGCATGGAGGAGGAGGTGTGATGGTGTGGGGGTGCTTTGCTGGTGACACTGTTGGGGATTTATTCAAAATTGAAGGCATACTGAACCAGCATGGCTACCACAGCATCTTGCAGCGGCATGCTATTCCATCCGGTTTGCGTTTAGTTGGACCACTATTTATTTTTCAACAGGACAATGACCCCAAACACCTCCAGGCTGTGTAAGGGCTATTTGACCTTGAAGGAGAGTGATGGGGTGCTGCGCCAGATGACCTGGCCTCCACAGTCACCAGACCTGAACCCAATCGAGATGGTTTGGGGTGAGCTGGACCGCAGAGTGAAGGCAAAAGGGCCAACAAGTGCTAAGCATCTCTGGGAACTCCTTCAAGACTGTTGGAAGACCATTTCAGGTGACTACCTCTTGAAGCTCATCAAGAGAATGCCAAGAGTGTGCAAAGCAGTAATCAAAGCAAAAGGTGGCTACTTTGAAGAACCTAGAATATGACCTATTTTCAGTTGTTTCACACTTTTTTGTTATGTATATAATTCCACATGTGTTAATTCATAGTTTTGATGCCTTCAGTGTGAATCTACAATTTTCATAGTCATGAAAAGAAAGAAAACTCTTTGAATGAGAAGGTGTGTCCAAACTTTTGGTCTGTACTGTATATAATTATATACAGGAGATGCCCAGGTTATACCAGCTGTACATGTATAATTATATACAGGAGATGCCCAGGTTATACCAGCATGGTCCATATCACTATATACAGGAAGATGTATAACTTATACCAGCTGTACATATATAACTATATACAGGAGATGCCCAGGTTATACCAGCATGCTCCATATCACTATATACAAGAAGATGTATAACTTATACCAGCTGTACATATATAATATATACAGGAGATGCCCAGGTTATACCAGCATGCTCCATATCACTATATACAAGAAGATGTATAACTTATACCAGCTGTACATATATAATATATACAGGAGATGCCCAGGTTATACCAGCATGGTCCATATCACTATATACAAGAAGATATATAACGTATACCAGCTGTACATATATAATATATACAGGAGATGCCCAGGTTATACCAGAGTGTCTGAGTCCTATCACATTGTCCTCTCCTACTCAATCAGTTGGATCCGACGTGTTACATGTCGGTCTAGACAGGCGTCTGTTAGGTTTATGACATCATGGATCTCTCTGTAGCGACATTGTTGCATGTGGGGGATAAGCGGTGCCGCTCTCAGACTGTTGCCGCCTGTTTTTCTTCACGTCTTATATAAAAGCAGAAATGTGACGTATGAAATCAGAATAATCAGTATTTATGCCGTTATCTTGACTCTCAATGAGTCTATGTGATATAACATAGATTCTTATTTACACTCCTGTTCCCCCTGTTCAGGAATAGAATTCTAGAACTGCAGTGGAGACTGACACATAAAGAGTAATTGCAGAGAGAGAAGGTAATTTTGTAAATAGCAACTATATTCCAGGCATAAAATAAATAAATAAATAGAGTTGGTGACAACCCTTGAAGGGACGGTAATGGCTGCTATCGCAGGTTGTCACCCGCTTATTTCCCCTATATACTGTGGGAGTCCAGGGCCTATGGTGGAGTTTTCGTCCCTGTATCTATATGAGTTATGACACAGGTGGTGGCATGGCGTGGGGTAGATAACCCGTGTCAATGCTTTAATAGGCATGGAGTCCCTTCTGTGAGACCAGCGCCTAAATCCTGTCTACAGCTGGAAGATTTGGAGGCGAGCACTTGTGCACCAGCGAAAGGTCTGCTCCCGAAATAGTGCACCACAGCAAAAGTTATTGTCACCGATCCCTAAAATAGTCACTTTTATGAGGCCCGTAGTCAGGTTTCACTTTTTTTTACTACCCATGGTCTGTGGTCTTAAAGGGCACGTCCACTCTAAATGTACAGATGTAGCAGAGTTAACAGTCACACTGAGTTATCACATCTAGGTAACGCGTTATGACGGTCACTGTTAACTCTGCTACATCTGTATCTGTACAGCGCCATTCCTGTGCACGTGCTGCACTGAGTGCACTTAAAACCTGCGCTCCTAAATAAAAAGGAGAGCACTGTTCTATCAGGGGCCGGCTGTTCCGTTCTGCAAAAAACGGAATGCACACAGACGTCATCCGTAATTTTTGCGGATCCGTTTTTTGCGGACCGCAAAATACTGAAAAAGCCATACGCTCGTGTGCTATAGGCCTTAACAGCAGGGATTCTTGCATTTAATGAGCAGTCTGCAGGAGACCCAAGGAAGGGCCCCATAGCTGTTACCTTCCAGGGGCCCCAGTGGCTCAAAGAAGATTACAGCTCAGACATCTTCGCACTCACTGTATAGAGAAGCATCGTAAAGTTTTCCAGCCCTCCCCCATCTTTGTCCCTGGGGATGATGCAGTGTTTATGGTGCTCAGCAATGACCACATACTGCGCTGCTTCATATAGTTTCATATAATCCAACCCACTGCCACACCCGCTGCGCAGCCTGCCATATAGCACAGCGCCGCCTCTCTGATATCAAGGCTGGCCGACCGCTATCTATCCTGACTCCCAGGTACACATGCATGCTCGGCTCAGCTCAATATGTCCACACAAAACTTCCACACTTACTACAGCCAGACAGTACCTAAGTAATACCTTCAGACAGTACCTAAGTAATACCTCCATACAGTGTCAGTATCTAAATAATACTACCGTAACATGCCAACATAACACTGCTGCATTATTACTGTTTAATACCGCTAGACAATGCCTTAATAATATCTACATAGTGTATCCAAATATTACTACTATAAAATTCACAAATCACTAACCCGACCCCCGGGTCGTCCCATCATTGCCGGGATCGGGTCAGTGACTGAGCCTCTGTCTGGCTATATTGACTGGCTCCTTAGACCGCTGCTAGCAAGCACTCCGACGTACCTAAAGGACACGGGCGACTTCCTCCGGGCACTCAGATCCCTTGAGTGGCGGAGTGAGTTTAGCCTGGTGTCCTTAGACGTCGAAAGTCTATACACTAGTATCCCCCACGATTTTGGGCTTCGGGCAATCAACCTTGCCCTTAGCAGGAGCGACAAGGACGTGGTGTTTAGAAACTTTGTCCATGAAGCACTGGATCTCGTTCTTACAAATAACGTTTTCCAGTTCGATGGTCAGTGGTACCGCCAGGTACTGCAATGGGCACACCTGTCTCGTGCACATTTGCTAACCTGTACCTGGCGGTATTTGAAGAGACTTACATCTTCTCGGTGGATAACCCCTTCCTGCGGTTTATCCATCTGTTTTCAAGATATGTGGATGATGTTTTTCTGGTCTGGTCGGGGAGTGAAGAGTCTTGCCGTGCATTTGTCGAGTATCTCAACACACGTAACCAGATGAATATGAGATTCACCATCAATTATGGTGGTGAGTCCCTCGATTTCCTGGATGTGTGCATTACTATAAAAGGGGGCGCCGTACACACTAGTGGTTACCGTAAAGCCCACGGCGACTAATTCACTCCTCCACCAGACCAGTTTCCACCTGCCATCGGTTAAGCGTGCGGTCCAGTACGGACAATTTGTCCGTCTACGGAGGATTAATGATACCGATGCGGGGTTCCACAAGCAAGCCGGGGAACTTAGAGACAGACTCTTGGACCGGGGTTATCCATCGAGAAGCGTCTCAGCAGCCCTGTGTAGGGCCGCCAAGCTGGACCGCAACGCCACACCCTCGCGCTTCGCTTTTTCTTTTCAGTATAGTCCTGCCGCGGATGTAATCAGGCAGGCCATTAATGAAAACTGGGATTTGTTGAAGGGGGACCCCTCTCTAAGCAACCTTCTGAATGCGACCCTTAGTCACATTCAGAAGGTGCCCTACCCTCAAGGACAAGCTGGTCAGAAGCGTATTTAATACGCCTCCAGATTAAGAAACCCAGAGGGAACTACAGATGTGGTCACTGTTCTTTCTGTGCACTCAACACCTGCAGTAAGGGTCTACAGATAGGAGGAACCAAACACGTTGTACGTGAATTTATCAATTGCCGTACATCCTATGTGGTATACGTAGTCTTCTGCCCCTGTAAACGTTTTTACATAGGCAAAACGATCCGCCCCCTATTTGAACGCATCCGTGAACATGTTGGCTCTGTACGGTTGGGCAGAGGTTGCCCACGTCTGATTGACCACATCCGCACCGCCCACGATGCCCATCCGCGTTGTCTCTCCTTTGCGGGGGTAGAGCATGTCCGACCTATCCCTAGGGGAGGTGACCGACATCGCCTGCTCCTGCAGAGGCAGGCAAGGTGGATCATGCAGACCGGAGCTATGGGAGCGGCAGGGTTAAATGACAAAAGCGACATGTCTGTCTTTCTATAAATGGGATGTTGTCATTAGGTGGGTGAGCAGCCGTACACGGCCTCCAATACTTGTGCTTTAATAACCTCAGTGCATATTCTTAGCTAAAATGTGATATGTATATAGACTGCAGTCTGTACAATTATACATATATAGTACCCATATAATATTACCATATATTTACCATACAATACGGCATTCAATGCCCAAATAATACCTCCAGACAATGGATTAATAATACATTCATATGGCATCTAAAATATTACTATCATGTAGTAACCATATAACATTACCAGAAATTCACCAGAAAGCACTACATGTAATATTCAAATAATACTGCCAAACAATGCCTTAATAATACCTACATATTGTGTCCAAATATTACTACTATATAGTACCCATATAATATTACCATATATTTACCATACAACTACTACTTTCAGCGCCCCAATAATACCGCCAGACAAAGTTTAAATAAAGGGTTGAATATTGACTTATAGAATAGCTGCCTTGCATCAGGTGGCATTAGAGGCGGGGCTTGTTAAGAGCTCATTTGTATAACCCCTCCCCCGAATTCCAGAGGAGCATGTATGACCTATAAGGCTAAATGCACACAATCAGGATTTGCGTGCGGAAAGTCCGCACCATAGGTCATGTGCATTGTATTCTATGAGAATATGAAATTCTCAATGCACACGATGCAGAGTTGTACAGACCCTCGATCATTCACCACACACTGTATTCAGCCTCTCCGGAGCCTAAAACGGCTGATATACCTTATAGAAACAATAGATTGTATCCAAGTGCACACTAAAAAAAAATATGTACATGACATCTACAGAATGGTTGCACGCAGTCACACCATATAGCGCAACACGCTCTGGAGTCAGCGGAGGCCAGCACAGCAAGATTTGGCAGGAGGCGGGTAACATGGATTATATATAATTTTATCACTGAATGTTGTCAGTTTTCATTTTATTATGAGGAAAGTTTTGGGCAAAAATCCCAACACACAGTCCAAGTCTGTATATCTGCTCGTTCAAATTAACTCCTTCATCACCTAAAGTCAGGAGAGCAGAACTACTGAACAATGGAATACTGCCTTCTATGTACAAGAATATAACTACTATAATACTGCCCCTATGTACAAGAATATAACTGCTATAATACTGCTCCTATGTACAAGACTATAACTACTATAATACTGCTCCTATGTACAAGAATATAACTACTATAATACTGCTCCTATGTACAAGAATATAACTACTATAATACTGCTCCTATGTACAAGAATAAAACTACTATAATACTGCCTCCTATGTACAAGAATATAACTACTATAATACTGCCTCCTATGTACAAGAATATAACTACTATAATACTGCCTCCTATGTACAGGAATATAACTACTATAATACTGCTCCTATGTACAAGAATATAACCACTATAATACTGCTCCTATGTACAAGAATATAACTACTATAATACTGCTCCTATGTACAAGAATATAACTGTTATAATACTGCTCCTATGTACAAGAATATAACTACTATAATACTGCCTCCTATGTACAAGAATATAACTACTATAATACTGCTCCTATGTACAAGAATATAACTACTATAATACTGCTCCTATGTACAAGAATATAGCTACTATAATACTGCTCCTATGTACAAGAATATAACTACTATAATACTGCCTCCTATGTACAAGAATATAGCTACTATAATACTGCTCCTATGTACAAGAATATAACTACTATAATACTGCTCCTATGTACAAGAATATAACTACTATAATACTGCCTCCTATGTACAAGAATATAACTACTATAATACTGCTCCTATGTACAAGAATATAACTACTATAATACTGCCTCCTATGTACAAGAATATAACTACTATAATACTGCCTCCTATGTACAAGAATATAACTACTATAATACTGCCTCCTATGTACAAGAATATAACTACTATAATACTGCCTCCTATGTACAAGAATATAACTACTATAATACTGCCTCCTATGTACAAGAGTATAACTACTATAATACTGCTCCTATGTACAAGAATATAGCTACTATAATACTGCTCCTATGTACAAGAATATAACTACTATAATACTGCCTCCTATGTACAAGAATATAGCTACTATAATACTGCTCCTATGTACAAGAATATAACTACTATAATACTGCTCCTATGTACAAGAATATAACTACTATAATACTACCTCCTATGTACAAGAATATAACTACTATAATACTGCTCCTATGTACAAGAATATAACTACTATAATACTGCTCCTATGTACAAGAATATAACTACTATAATACTGCTCCTATGTACAAGAATATAACTACTATAATACTGCCTTCTATGTACAAGGATATAACTACTATAATACTGCCTTCTATATACAAGAATATAACTACTATAATACTGCTCCTATGTACAAGAATATAACTACTATAATACTGCCTCCTATGTACAAGAATATAACTACTATAATACTGCCCCCTATGTACAATAATATAATTACTATAATACTGCTCCTATATACAAGAATATAACTACTATAATACTGCCTTCTATGTACAAGAATATAACTACTATAATACTGCTCCTGTGTACAAGAATATAACTACTATAATACCGCTCCTATGTACAGGAGTATAACTACTATAATACTGCCTTCTATGTACAAGAATATAACTACTATAATACTGCTCCTATGTACAAGAATATAACTACTATAATACTGCTCCTGTGTACAAGAATATAACTACTATAATAATGCTCCTATGTACAAGAATATTACTATTATAATTCTGCTCCTGTGTACAAGAATATAACTACTATAATAATGCTCCTATGTACAAGAATATTACTACTATAATACTGCTCCTATGTACAAGAATATAACTACTATAATACTGCTCCTATGTACAAGAATATAACTACTATAATACTGCCCCCTATGTACAATAATATAATTACTATAATACTGCTCCTATATACAAGAATATAACTACTATAATACTGCCTTCTATGTACAAGAATATAACTACTATAATACTGCTCCTGTGTACAAAAATATAACTACTATAATACAGCTCCTATGTACAGGAGTATAACTACTATAATACTGCCTTCTATGTACAAGAATATAACTACTATAATACTGCTCCTATGTACAAGAATATAACTACTATAATACTGCTCCTGTGTACAAGAATATAACTACTATAATAATGCTCCTATGTACAAGAATATTACTATTATAATACTGCTCCTATGTACAAGAATATAACTACTATAATTCTGCTCCTGTGTACAAGAATATAACTACTATAATAATGCTCCTATGTACAAGAATATAACTACTATAATACTGCTCCTATGTACAAGAATATAACTACTATAATACTGCTCCTGTGTACAAGAATATAACTACTATAATAATGCTCCTATGTACAAGAATATTACTACTATAATACTGCTCCTATGTACAAGAATATAACTACAATAATACTGCTCCTATGTACAAGAATATAACTACTATAATACTGCTCCTATGTACAAGAATATAACTACTATAATACTGCCTTCTATATACAAGAATATAACTACTATAATACTGCTCCTATGTACAAGAATATAACTACTATAATACTGCTCCTATGTACAAGAATATTCTACTGTTCAGTCCAATCTTGGTAAGGGAGAGCTTCCTGTTGATGTTCACCACAGTCCTGGGAACGTGGGTAGCGGTGAAGTAACATCATGGTGATGCACCCTTTTTACTTTTCCCATATTAACTGTTCTGTTGGTTTTCTGATGAATCACAGCGGCAGGAATCTGTCTCAGACATGCAGAGCGTCTCCCATTAGCAGTGCACCATTAGGATAAGATATGTGACGGTTACAATGGTTGTTTTCATTTCTGGTGGGTGTCTGCGTCTTTAAATAAAAAGTTCAAAAACTCAATTAACTCCTTAACTTCCGCTTTCCTTTATCTCAGTGCAGAAACCAGCAATTATAGGTGGGCAAATGCAAGGAACTAAAGAAATTTCTCGACAGGGTCAAGTCCCTCATTTATTACTCATGTCAGAAAGCATTTTCCGCTAAGACAAACGGATTTAGTAATTTAACCACAAGTGCATTTCTGGAGATTAACTGTGCAAACCTCAAGAAACCAACAAAGAATCCACGATATTTACTGGTTTTTCACATTTGCAATAGAACCGCAATATGACTTGTGAACCAGCAACCATGACAAGGATCCCACCTAGATGGCAAGCATAGATGCAGCAGAGCTGGTGTAGCATTGCATACTCATGAAGGATATAAAATAGTGTATTACAAATGAAACCAAACTATTGAAATATTCATCCTGAGCTTCCAAGGTCATGAATACAATTCCAGAGCTACAGTATAGACTGACACTTATGCAGTCTAAGCAGTGGGATACAAGAAGTAGAGTAAGGCCAAGTTCACACTTTAGTTATTTGGTCAGTTATTTCCAGCAGTTCATTTCTATGTCATTGAGCTGGCTGACAACCCCGATGGCCGCCATCTAACGCCACATTTTGTGATATGTGTCAGAGAAGACATTGACGTCATGTTTATAATGTGATAATATTTTATTTCTGGAGCTGAGTGAGGTCAGGGGTTTGTAATCTGGAACATATTTCATCATCCTGTCAGGATTCAGCTAGAACAATGACAGCAATTGAAACAAAGTAGACTCGGGCAATGTGTACAGATGTAGCAGAGCTGAATTTGTAATTGAGTGTGTCAGTTTTTTGTTTGGAGCAGCGCTCCTTAAGCATCAGGACAGCATTCTGAGATATAGGGGGGTCTGAAAGTCCCTCTAAGGCTAGTTTCACACTAGCAGCAAGCAACTCCGGCGGGTGAACAGCCTGTCAGATTTGTGCTGCCGCTAGTGCACGCGTGCCCCCGGACTATAATAGGGCCAGAGCGGTAGTCTGGGGTCACGCGTGCACTATCGGCAGCACAGATTTGACAGGCTGTTCACCCGCCAGAGTTCCTTGCCGCTAATGTGAAACTAGCCTAAGATGTGAGCTCACCAGCTCTGTATATGCTCCACCCATGAGTAAAACCGGGCGGAGTCAGACTAGTCAGGGGCCGTCTCTCACCAGCCTTTTGGCTTCAGAAAGCCCTTTTGCTATGAATGTACAATAAACCCTATACCTTCTCAACCACATAGGTGACAATAGCAAGAAACATCAGCGATAAAGAATCAGTTAAACTGTTCAGTGCTGCGCCCTCATCATCCGCAGAGCCCTAGGCTGGAGCCCATATGTTGAATAGTGATGGTAAAGTTTCCCCTATGGCTGCAGGAGACAGCTGGGATCCACAGACCCATGCATATGGTGACGGCTGACACAGGGTCACCATGGGCAGTGTTCACATTGTGAGTTAATGCAGGGAAAGCAACTTGTCAGAGTCAAGGACGAAATGATGGAGGAGGATCACAAGACACCTGAAGGATTCATGGTACCTGCACTCTGATCTGCTCCTTCTAGGTGACTGGTACCAGTATGTATATAGTATACAGGGTCCATGGCTCCATATCTACACAAGCCCCCACTATACAGAGTACATGATCCATACCTACACAAGCCCCCACTATACGGAGTACATGATCCATACCTACACAAGCCCCCACTATACGGAGTCCATGGTCCATACCTACACAAGCCCCCACTATACAGAGTCCATGGTCCATACCTACACAAGCCCCACCATACGGAGTTCCTGGTCCATACCTACACAAGCCCCCACTATACAGAGTACATGGTCCATACCTACACAAGCCCCGTCATACGGAGTCCATGGCTCCATACCTACACAAGCCCCACCATACGGATTCCATGGCTCCATACCTACACAAGCCCCACCATACGGAGTCCATGGCTCCATACCTACACAAGCCCCCACTATACAGAGTACATGGTCCATACCTACACAAGCCCCCACTATACGGAGTACATGGTCCATACCTACACAAGCCCCGTCATATGGAGTCCATGGCTCCATACCTACACAAGCCCCACCATACAGAGTCCATGGCTCCATACCTACACAAGCCCCACCATACGGAGTCCATGGTCCATACCTACACAAGCCCCGTCATACGAAGTCCATGGCTCCATACCTACACAAGCCCCCACTATACAGAGTCCATGGCTCCATACCTACACAAGCCCCGTCATACGGAGTCCATGGCTCCATACCTACACAAGCCTCCACTATACGGAGTACATGGTCCATACCTACACAAGCCCCACTATACAGAGTCCATAGTCCATACCTACACAAGCCCCACTATACGGAGTCCATGGTCCATACCTACACAAGCCCCGTCATACAGAGTCCATGGCTCCATACCTACACAAGCCCCACCATACAGAGTCCATGGTCCATACCTACACAAGCCCCGTCATACGAAGTCCATGGCTCCATACCTACACAAGCCCCCACTATACAGAGTCCATGGCTCCATACCTACACAAGCCCCACCATACGGAGTCCATGGCTCTATTGCTACAAGCTGATAGTTACCCAGGTTTTTTATTACACACTTATCTCACCTCTTCCAGAAGTGGAAGGGTTACCAAAAAAGACTGCCAAGAAAGCTTGATAAGTAGATGATATTCTGGGCACGTAGCACATGGGAAAATGACCTGCACGGAAACTGCACAGCTTAGACCCAAAATATTCTCCTATGATTTCTGTCTAAGCGTCACAAGACTTCAGGACAGAAATTCTGAGCATAAATAGAAATGTCTAAAACCGGTCACTATTCACTGAGAGCACCAGCATCAAAGAGAATACAGCCTTACCATCCACTAGAGATCAGTGACATCACAAATAATGCAGCCTATCCATTAATAGACAGCGGTGACATCACTGAGAATGCAGCCTATCCATTCACTAGAGAGCAGTGACATCACTGAGAATGCAGCCTATCCATTCACTAGAGAGCAGTGACATCACTGAGAATGCAGCCTATCCATTCACTAGAGAGCGGTGACATCACTGAGAATGCAGCCTATCCATTCACTAGAGAGCGGTGACATCACTGAGAATGCAGCCTATCCATTCACTAGAGTGCAGTGACATCACTGAGAATGCAGCCTATCCATTCACTAGAGAGCAGTGACATCACTGAGAATGCAGCCTATCCATTCACTAGAGATCAGTGACATCACTGAGAAAGCAGCCTATCCATTCACTAGAGCGCAGTGACCTCACTGAGAATGCAGCCTATCCATTCACTAGAGAGCAGTGACCTCACTGAGAATGCAGCCTATCCATTCACTAGAGAGAGGTGACATCATTGAGAATGCAGCCTATCCTTTCACTAGAGAGCGGTGACATCACTGAGAATGCAGCCTGTCCATTCACTAGAGAGCAGTGACATCACTGAGTGCAGCCTATCCATTCACTAGAGAGAGGTGACATCATTGAGAATGCAGCCTATCCATTCACTAGAGAGCAGTGACATCACTGAGAATGCAGCCTATCCTTTCACTAGAGAGAGGTGACATCATTGAGAATGCAGCCTATCCTTTCACTAGAGAGAGGTGACATCATTGAGAATGCAGCCTATCCATTCACTAGAGAGCGGTGACATCACTGAGAATGTAGCCTATCCTTTCACTAGAGAGAGGTGACATCACTGAGAATGCAGCCTATCCTTTCACTAGAGAGAGGTGACATCATTGAGAATGCAGCCTATCCTTTCACTAGAGAGAGGTGACATCATTGAGAATGCAGCCTATCCTTTCACTAGAGAGAGATGACATCATTGAGAATGCAGCCTATCCTTTCACTAGAGAGAGGTGACATCACTGAGAATGCAGCCTATCCTTTCACTAGAGAGAGGTGACATCATTGAGAATGCAGCCTATCCTTTCACTAGAGAGGTGACATCATTGAGAATGCAGCCTATCCTTTCACTAGAGAGAGGTGACATCGTTGAGCCTATCCTTTCACTAGCGGCTGATTGTGGTCAGATGGGGCAGAGCTCACGTAGCCTCTTGACAAAATTCGTTTTCACTTCTAAAGAATTAAAGTAGGAAAAGGGTAATTAGGATGTTGTTGTCAGGGAGTAGTGAGACTCAGCTTCAAAGCTCAGCTCGCCACTCTCTGTGTAGGGGCGTCTATGCCACAATACTGCTCTGAGTAACGAGTGACATGACAGGAAACAGATGGGACGACTGTCAGTGGAGGAAGCGATGCCCCTCGCACTCACATTATCAGTGCCTACTAACCCTACCCATCCCCGATGTAGAACTGGCAGTACCGTCACTGCACCATAGATCATGTGCCTTAGGCCTGGGCTACGTGGCATCTGCTAAGAGTTGCATGGCTTTGGTCACATGACTAACCCAATAGTTGGTCAAAAAATTGCAGCTGTGACCTCCAAGAATTTTTGTTACTTCAAAGGAATTGTCCAGATTTTTTTATGCTGAGGATATGCCATCAATGTCTGACCCGAGACCCTGCCGATCTGCTGTTTCAGAGTAGCTCCGGTGCCAGAACTACACATCTCCGTTCACTGTGTCGCGGTCGGATCGGGTTACCGCAGCACTGCTCCCATTCACTTCAATGCGTAGATCTGCAGCCAACCTTCGGGGCCGAAGCTACTGCAGAGCAGCTGATTGGTGGGGGTGCTGGGTGCCAGACCTCTGCTGATCAGATACTGATGGACTGTCCTGGACAACCCATTTAAGGAAGCCTGTCTTGGTGAGAGGCTCCCCATTTCTGTGAGCAAGGGTGGAGCTTATCAAAGAAAAGGAGGAGCTTTAAATCCAGAGGTGCTTTGGCCTCAACAGAGGATCCCCCTCTATTAACTCAGTATTTCTCAACAGGGTTATGAAAATGGGTTTACAAAACTAGACAACCCCTTCAAGGATCTAAGAACAAAGAAAGGGATCAGCATGGGGGGGGGGTCTCTGAATTTGAATAGTTAACTTGGACCTGAAGTCTGTGACTATCTTAAAGGAAACATCTTGTATAGTTTGGTCATTCTCTCTCTCTCTTATGTTTTTTGCTTCGAAGTAAAGCATGCTTATCTTATATTTTTTTTTCCTCCATGTTTTTCCCTTCAACTAAGATAACCAAGGCATTAAGAACCACAAACACATGATTTTTCACATGAGGTACCGCAATGGGGTCCACCATCAGGGCAGATTTCTAAATATTTCAGAACATTGTAAAAGTGCAACTTTTACATTCATCACTGTCAAATTTATATCAGTCCGATAGCCACAGTGTTTAACCCTTGATATAAGTCTGATAGCTATTGTATTTAACCCTTTATCACCGTCTGATACCTACAGTATTTAACCCTTGATATCAGTCTGATAGCTATAGTGTTTAACCCTTTATATCAGCCTGATAGCTATAGTGTTTAACCCTTTATATCAGTCCGATAGCCACAGTGTTTAACCCTTTATATCAGTCTGATAGCTACATTGTTTAACCCTTTATATCAGTCTGATAGCTACATTGTTTAACCCTCTATCTCCGTCTGATACCTACAGTGTTTAATTCTTGATATCAGTCTGATAGCTATTGTATTTAACCCTTTATCGCCGTCTGATACCTACAGTATTTAACCCTTGATATCAGTCTGATAGCTATAGTGTTTAACCCTTTATATCAGTCTGATAGCTACAGTGTTTAACCCTTTATATCAGTCTGATAGCTATAGTGTTAAACCCTTGATATCAGTCTGATAGCTACAGTGTTTAACCCTTGATATCAGTCTGATAGCTACAGTGTTTAACCCTTTATATCAGTCTGATAGCTACAGTGTTTAACCCTTGATATCAGTCTGATAGCTATTGTATTTAACCCTTTATATCAGTCTGATAGCTACAGTGTTTAACCCTTTATATCAGTCTGATAGCTACAGTGTTAAACCCTTTATATTAGTCTGATAGCTACAGTGTTTAACCCTTGATATCAGTCTGATAGCTACAGTATTTAACCCTTGATATCAGTCTGATAGGTACAGTGTTTAACCCTTGATATCAGTCTGATAGCTACAGTATTTAACCCTTGATATCAGTCTGAAAGCTACAGTATGTAACCCTATATCAATCTGATAGCTACAGTGTTTAACCCTTTATATCAGTCTGATAGCTATAGTGTTTAACCCTTTATATCAGTCCGATAGTTACAATGGTTAACCCTTTGTGGTTGTAATCTGTGATTTCATTTTTCCTTTTACTGTAGCTAATTATGCACATTTTTTATATTTTCAGCAAGATTACTCCAGAGAAGGAATACTCCTACAATACTGTATATATTCCCCGCATCTTCCCCTCCCTTCGCTGAGAGGCGTTTATGACTTTTCCATATGCAAAAAATGACTTCATTTAAAGAGGGGAAAAATTAGAGTGAACACTGGGTGTGACTCCCTGGTCACAGCGAGGAAGCCCTTTCCAACATCCTTCTGCCAAGTTCTTATAAGCAGAAGCCAGCTTTCCAATCTGCATGACACCCGAGCCCCCAGGGCCCCCTCCTTACTACTGTCAGGGCCTCCCCATTCCCTTATACCTTCTAGATCTGGGTAGAAGAATTCTCACTAATTGACCCGGTTATGGTAATTACTTCCAGACACAAGATGTGACGCAGGTTTTCCCTTGTACAGATCGTACTTGTCGATGCTGAGTCAACTCGCTCATGGCGGCTGTTCATTTCCAGTTCTAGCCCGCCCCAAAAATCTGGTACTATAATAATAATCAAAGATCTCCTTAAAGTGGAACCCCTCTGAAGAAGCCTCATACACAGAGTATGATTAGCATCATGTACCTTCTCAGAATCTGCATTCATTTCTCTTCTGGGGACCCCTGACAGTACTCTGTAGGTCGTGGAAGTTCCCACCGCCTGCCTTGACTTCCTGTCTGGGTGACTACTACTGGAGTCCATGTAACTACAGAAACAGGAAGTTCTATCTTCTCTACAATGCATGGCCTCTTTATGCTGTGCAGGCTTGTTTTAGGACGTTCTTAGCAAGAACGGGGGGAACAACAGCCATGTATAAAGGGAGGGAATGGGGGCTAAAAAGGTAGCAGGATATGCTTTAGGCTGTTTTTTCAGCTGCTTCTTTTTCTGATAACTAGTAGGTGGCCACAATGTGAGTACGGGGGTATGAAAGAACCCCTAGGGCCCAGCCTTATTAACAATAATAAATATGGGTCTCAGTGATGGTCTGGAAGTATCGGTAAGTAACCTCCAGGGTGTAATCCTATATGCTGCCCCCTGCTATGAAATCTTATCCCCTGCTGTATGGGAGACAGTCAGCAATGCAGCCGCCTCCATGGAGTAGACAACACATGTCTGTGCTGAGGATGTGTATATAGCGGTGTATGAGGCGTAGTCTATAGGTATGCGGTGGGGGTGGTTGTCATGGAGTATTTCTAGTCTAGTCTCCTGGTACAGGGCTAGAGGTTCCCTAAGTGGCCTACTTAACTGCTAAGACTTCCTGGCAGGGGGGGGGGGGGGCAAACATGGGGTCTGCCAGCCAGACAGTGATCAGCCACCGACCACTGCCACTGGATGATGGACACTGTTCACTGGTGGCTGCTGGTTGGCGCTCCTAATGGGGGCACTCTGGCTGGTTCATAGGAGTACCCTAACTGGTCAGTATTCATGCAGGCACCATTCATAGGGGCTCACTAATTGGCACAGGTATAGAAGCACTTTGGCACCCTTCATGGGGCACTGTCTGAGGCCCTGGGGCCCTATAGATGGCACTAATCATGTTGGCTCTTTAAATCACGGGGCACTTTGGCTGGCACTCTTCTTGGGGACTCTCATGTCTGCATTATTTGGCGAGACTGACTCTATTCCCGCTGGTAATGTTAAAGGGGCACTCCAGCTGTCATCATAGGAGCAGGGTCAGAATTTAAAAGGGTTGTTCACCCCTGGGGACCTTTTCTACAGACCCCCCTGTAGCTGGACCTGCGGTGGAAATTATACTCAACTGATCTCCGCCACTGGGTCCCGGCTCCTTCTTCCCCTTGGGTACCACAGGTCTTGGGTCTACCCGTATTAACATCTGTTTTGACGCAGGTCACGTGGCTGCTGAAGCCAATGACTGGTCGCATGGATGTGCCACCCGTGGGTCATGTCAGTTAGTCACGACACAAAGCCGCGGCCACGTGACCCAACGTTGATAGGGGTAGACCCAAGACCTGCTGAGTCCAATGGGGAGCAATGGAACCCACCAACTCGGATCAGGTCATTATGATTCCCAAGGCAGGTCTGACCACGGGGTTCTGCAGAAAAGCTCCCGAAGGGTAAACAGCCCCTTAAGGGCACAGTCTATGTGTAAAAATTCTCTTGGGAATGTATCAAGGTTCTACAGTAGTTTTCTGCCATAGACAGGTCTCAAGGTTTGCTCCGAAATTTGCGACTTTTATAAAATAAAATGGGCGTGTCCTCTGTGGCCGGATATATTTACAGAATACCTGCGCACATTACACCAGCTCCTCCTTAATGCAGATTTCCTTTTCCAGTGCCTGTACCTCCCAAGGATGCACCAAAATTATTTTTGGATGCCACTCAGCCTTTCTTAAAGACAGGGTGGGGGGCACTGAAATCTTAACAACCGTACAGAGCGGGATGAGGCATCCAGCTTTCCCGGGCTTCTGAATGGAAAATCTGCTTATTTTCATGGTTGCCTAGTAGCGTTTTTGGCTTTGAGAGCAATATTAATTGCCACCCAGCTTTCCCAGAGACGGTCAGAGAATGACTGAAGCGTTTAGGGCATTCAATAATCTGGAGGAACTGAGGCCACGTGCCAGATTAAAGGAGTTTCACTGTACGGAGGGTTAATGTCGGCGGTGAATGACGGGGACGTGTTGCAGCACACACGTGTCTACAGAGACACATGAAGGAAATGAAGCAAGCGCTAAAGGCACAGGCGCACAATCTGCTTGGCTGCTGATCAGAGACCCGGGCGGTCCCAGAACAGAGCCCTCTCTATGCTGGCGGGGAAGGCAGCCATTCCATGAAAAAGGGGCAGGTGGGGAACAGATGGAGCCACCAACATTCCTCCCGCCCGGCCCTGCCGCTGCCATTCCTGCGCCATGTGGGAATCATTACCCCAAATTCCTGCTCCGAGCAGAGGAGCGAGCGCAGTCCTGTCATCAGCAAAGCTGGGTAAAAAAAGAGTCAAAATAAAAACCGCAACTGATTTGAAGAGTCATGGGGTAATAATTGCTTTAGGCCGAATCCGCACACGGCATTTTGTAGCGTTTTTTTGCAGCGTTGGCGTTTTTAGCCTCAGTAGGCTCTTTGTGATGCACGTTCTAAAACGAAAACGATCGACCCTCTTTTCTGATATTCATTTTTAGCCTGTTATGTTGCGGTCTATACTGAAAAGTTAAGAAATTCGGGATTTGGTGTTTTTAAGGTCCGCGCCGTATAAAAGAAAGAAAAAAATTACGCCTACTCTGAGTATGGAATAATTCCCGATGTTTTCCCATTAGGCTTCTCTGTAGAACTTAAAAAAATTACCTGAAAAATAAATTTTACAAAAAAACTGTATATGGAGGAAGTCTTTAGAAAACGGAAGAGTGGTTATCTGAAAAAATGTGGAAACACCGCAAAGGAGATTTATGAAACTGGTCTAATAGAAAAGGGGACTGTTGCCCATAGCAACCAATCACAGCTCAGCTTTCATTTTTCAAAAGCACGTTAAGAAATGAAAGCTGCGCTGTGATTGGTTGCTATGGCCAACGGACAGTTTTTGTCTTAGGCCTCTTTGACACGAACAATACGGATTGGCTCAGGATGCGTTCAGTGAACCTCGCACCATTTTGCAGGCAAGTTCAGTCAGATTTGTCTGCAATTGCGTTCAGTTTTTTTTCCACGTGGGTGCAATCCATTTTGATGCGTTTTTCATGCCCGTAAAAAAAAAAAAGGAAGGTTTACAAACAACATCTCCTAAGAGCCATCAGTGAAAGACGCATCGCATCCGGATTACACTGAAACCCCATTATCTTCTATGGGGCCAGGGCTGCGTGAAAAACGCAGAATATAGAACATGTTGCGATTCTCACGCAACGCAGAACTGATGCGGGGGGGGGGGGGGAAATGCTCATACAGACCCATTGAAATGAATGGGTCAGGATTCAGGATTCTCTGAAGAACGTAAAAAAAAAAAACGCCACAAAAAGGCACGTATCTAAAAACATAAAAACTTTATTAAACACCTGAACTTTTTTTTTCCCGCAGTTCGGCCATGCTCTGGGGTGTACCTGAAAGGCACCCGGGGTGAACAACCCCTTTAAGAACAGTGAAAAAAAGTGTGCGTGAAAAAAAGCCTTAGGCCTCATGCACACAGCCGTGGGGTTCCGTGCACACGGCTGTTTGAGGGCCGCAATACAGCCACGGCTGGGCAACGGCCATGTACATGAGGCCTAAAAAGAATCAACTACAGCCTACAGCTATTAGAGCATGCTGGGAGTTGTAGTTTAGCAACAGCTGGAGGGCCACAGATTGAGCATCCCTGGTCTAAAAGAAAGTATGTTGCCCCTAGCAACCAATCACAGCGCAGCTTCCATTTTTCAAAAGCACTGTAAGAAATGAAAGCTGCGCTGCGATTGGTTGCTATAGACAACAGTTTTTCTGTCAGTTTCACTGTGTTTTGCAGTGTTTTGTGTGGCATTTTAAAGGTTAAATATCTGCATCCAGATGGTAGAAATGCCACTTGCGCCAAAGTTAGAAATTTTCATACGGCAGAGTACAGCCTTTCATGACTTTTCCACACTGGTTGTGGTTATGATGTTACTGGCGGGGTTGTGGTGTCTTTAACGCCATTTTTCTCATAGACTTCTCTATAGGACTTTGAAAACACCCAAAAAATGTATGCCTTTTAAATGGCACATAATTTTAAAAAATGCTGTCAAAAAACACTTGGAAAAACAATATGGAAGAACGCTTCTCGTTTAAAAATCCTTAAAAATAGTACTAGGCCTTAAGAAAGCTGTCTAATAGTGAGCGCATCTTTGTTGCCCTTAGCAACCAATCAGAACTCAGCTTTCATTTTATAGGCTGCGTTCTGATTGGTTGCCACAGGCGACAAGGGAAGTTTTGATAAATGAGGCCTAAAGAAAGAGCTTCAGCCCCTCTATGTCAAATCCTATGCAGAATTTTTATAAATCTGCTTCTGGAAAAGCTGGGTGACAACCGCTATAGGAGCCATACTGGTTTCCCCCCAGCTTTTCCAGTAAGAACAGGCAAAGAAGAAGTCAATACCAGGACTGCTGGTGATCACGTGTGCAAATATCTATGGGACATTATTAAAAAATGAAGTCCCCATGACAACACTTCTTGCCCTGTAATCTGACAACTCCGTGTTGTCATAAGGACACTGGGTCTCATCACAATCAGTCAGGGATTTCCATTCTTTTCCTATAACTTCGCTAGAAAAATAAAAGTGAGACTCTGTTCTTAAGTGAAGTGTCCAAGCTGTGGGGCAGGAAGTGTTATCATAGGGACAAATCAATGGAGTGTTCCATAAATAAATGATGCGGGTGGCTTCCCGGCATTGTCATTTACTGTATACTCCACGACGTTCCGTGTGATCAATAATACATGGAACATTCTTTACCGGAAGCTTCCGCGTCCATTATTCTTGAACCGTCATATGTGAGGGCTAAGCACACGACCATTGTCGGACAGTGCCCGTATTGCGGCCCGCAAACAGCGGGTCTGATATATTCGGGCACCATCTATTTGTGCACCACATCACGGATGGGGACCCATTCAGTTGAATGGATCCGGAAGGTGCGGTACGGAACGGAGGCACGGAACCCCATGGAAGCACTACGGAGTGCTTCCATAGGTTCTCTGTTGGTGCCTCTGCACCTCAAAAAAGTGCCCATGCATTGGGGACCTCAATTTGCAACACAGACCTTAGAACTATTCAAGTATTCAAGTTTTCAGCCTATGAGAGTAAACAAGACTATTTCCATTCACTAACCGCAAGCTGAGATATTGATATCATAGGAAAGTAGCAAACATACCGTATTTTTCGCCCCATAAGATGCACCCACCCTCCCCCCAAGTAGGGGAAAAATGCCCCTGCGTCTTATGGGGCAAATACTAATGAGCAGGAAGCGGTGAAGGCTCTGTACTCATCGCTTCCTGGTCCTCGGCTGTCGGCTGTGCAGTGGCTGCGCACAGCATGAGGGCTGATGTGAGGCAATATGGGGCTGATGTGAGGCAATTATGGGGCTGATGTGAGGTAATATAGGGCTGATGTGAGGCAATATGGGGCTGATGTGAGGCAATTATGGGGCTGATGTGAGGCAAATATGGGGCTGATGTGAGGCAATATGGGGCTGATGTGAGGCAATATGGGGCTGATGTGAGGCAATATGGGGCTGATGTGAGGCAATTATGGGGCTGATGTGAGGCAATATGGGGCTGATGTGAGGCAATATGGGGCTGATGTGAGGCAATATGGGGCTGATGTGAGGCAATTATGGGGCTGATGTGAGGCAATATGGGGCTGACGTGAGGCAATATGGGGCTGACGTGAGGCAATATGGGGTTGCTGGGGGCTCTTATCTGAGGTCTGATAGGGGGTCATTCACATTGGGGTCTGAGCTGAGGTCTGATTGGTGGTCTGACCTGAGGTCTAATTAAAAACATTTTTTTCTTATAGTCCCCCTCTAAAACCTAGGTGCGTCTTATTGGGCGAAAAATACGGTACATTAGAGAAGAACTTTTCAGTAAACACTAAATCAGAACAACACAAAGTGATATTTCAGCCAAGTAACAGGCGAGAACTGCCTGGAAGGTGAAACCCCAAAGAGCCTTGAAGTCTAAAATGGACAACCCCTTTAAGACACCGCAATTTTTTATTTTTTTTTGCGTAAATGCCAAAGAATGAGCATCGAGCCCTAGAAAGTATGGAACTTCCAAACGGGCAGTTTTGTGGCTCATATACATTAAAAAATTCCCCTTTTGCCGACACCTACCAATGTGTTCCGTGGAAAGTGGGCGGGGCTTTAGTCCACCTGCGCAGGTAAACGCACATAAGATCCGCACAAATTTCCATGTGGATTTATGTGCCTTTGCGCACCAAAATTGCGAAATTTGATGCGGTTTTGCCGCAGATCTCAATTCCGCCGCTAAAACCACAAACATAACTGACATGCGGCACGTCCATTTCCGCACAGAAAAAATCTACAAAGTGTACATGAGATTTGTGTGATCTCAGACACTTTGCTGGTTCTGTAACACGTTTTTTTCGGTACGGGAATCCACGCTGAAAAAACGCACGTATTCTGCAACGTGTGCAGCTGGCCTTAGGGCCGAGAGTCGGAATATCAATTTATATCAGAGAAATACCTCGACCGTTCGTCACGGGGGAGGTTTAGCAAAAGTAGTGCAAAGAAATAAAGGAAGTACAACATTTTTTGCGGGATTGCCTGACGGAAAACGCCTCAAAAGGGGCGGGACTTATGAAAAGGTGACCCAAAATGGTTATTTCGGGGAGGATTTGTGGACATTTACTATGAAGGTTGACATTTTGAAGGAGACCTCCATCCACTGATCTGATTGGCTGCTCCTTGCACCTCTGCATCCTACGTCCCAGTTTTTAACTGGCGAGGCCCTAAGTTTGGGGCCCTCAGATTCAGACCTCTACGGATCCGAACCGCCATCCCGGTTCTTCACCGCCGCTCAGCAACAGCCACGTATGAGCGCAGCCGCAGACACTGTAATTATCAATCGCATACAATTACCAGACCTGTAATTACTGGGAATCGTCTATGTGAAAACTCAGGCCCTTAAGGGAGAAGAGCAGGAGAGCGAGAAATCACACAGAACCTCTGCCACAGGTTGCAAATTGTCGCACTGTCCCTTTAAGAAAATGTGATCAGAAAACAAATATATTTGAAACGTAAAAAAAAAAGGAGGGAGGTGAAATGTGAACAGAGAACGAGCCAACGTGGTGACGTCAGGTCTCTTCCTGTGCTCTGCCAGTTTCTGTGTTATTCACAGCAGCACAGAGAGTGTAAGCATGACACATAACATGATGAGTGATTGTCTCGGTTATGCCATTTCTTTTTTAATCCGCACAGGATGTTACGAGATTGACTCTTCGGGGGGGAAAGAACATAAGTTGTAATATTTGTATTAACCCTTTGTAGCCACAAATGGGCGTCGATTCGTGAACCTATGACCCAGACGATCGCGGTCCCTTTAACGGTCTCCCATGCACACAGGCATAGCGGAACAGTATTGCTACCAGGCAATCGCTTAATGGCAGTCGCTTTGCGGAAAACTGGCCTTTAGTGTAAACAGATACAAGGCATTGGCCACGTTCAGATGCCTCAACGACATACGCTCCCAATAACGGCCGTGCCTCCGTCGCCCCCTACAGACTGGGCCGAACAGTCGTTTGTGACCTCTCTGGCTCACTTTATACAGTTCATATCATTTGTCGTGTCCTGGCAGTGGAAGGGTTAATCCTGATAATTGCCGCATCTTCCATACCGCTCCTTAACCCCTCCTTTAGGCTAGGTCTACACGACGACGTTAATGTCGCGCGACAATTTTTATAATGGTAGTCTATGGTGTCGCACTGCGGCATGCGACATGCTGCGACGGCGACACGACAGTCGCAAAAAACCCATTCAAGATGGATTTTTCTGCGACTGTCGCGTCGCGGCGCGACACCATAGACTACCATTATAAAAATTGTCGTGTGACATTAATGTCGCAGTGTAGTTGTGCCCTATGCGTCGCGCCACACATGTCGTCGTGTAGACCTAGCCTTACCAGGGCCACCAGTCAAACAAAGATTGAAAAGGCCTAATGATAAGAATGGATAGCCAATATAACCTTACGACACTTAAGGAGTTAACGTCTTAAAGCTATAGAAGCAATGCCGTGAGCCTGCAAAACTATCGTAGGCGATAACGCGTCGCCCACGCTATATATATAATGCACCTTCCTGGCAATCAGTGGGTTAAAACCCCCCTGTTATATCATATCCATGGTTATCATACAATTGCATTTAACCCCTTCATTATACGCCCCTATACTTCATACAGCTTCCTGGCAGTCAGGGGGGTTAATCCATGCCCTCATGTACGTCTTGTGTTCCGTTAACCCCTTCATTATACACCCCTATACTTCATACAGCTTCCTGGCAGTCAGGGGGTTAATCCAAGCCCTCATGTACGTCTTCTGTTCAGTTAACCCCTTCACGGACAGGTACAACTCACGGGCCATGCCGCTTCCAGGCCGTCAGGGAGTTAACCCCAGCGCTTCTCCCTCATATGATCATCTTCTTAAAGATTCTGCCAGTTAACCCTTTCCCAACTGGGTAAAAAAAAAAAAAAAAAATTATAATAATAATTGTCACCATGGACAGAAAGAGTTAATGCCCCAAGGCATCCTGTATTGACTGAAGGACTGAGACACATCATGCATAGAATCCATACTGCACGCAGCGTCCTGGCGGTAGAAGGGTTAACACCCCCCCAAGCCCTTCTGCCGTTAACCCCTTCCTTGCCAGCGTTGTCACCACCCAGCACAGAAATGGTTAACCCCGGTGATACATTTGGTAAAACTTGTTACAGAAAGAGAAGCAACAATGTTTCTCTTTTTCTTTTCCTCCATGTGGTTAATTGGATTCAGATGTCCCCCCCCCCCCCATGGACTGGACCGGCTATTAACCCCTTCAGACAAGTCTCCGAGTCCTCGCAAGTTGCATCATTTCAAGGCTTGCTCCATAGAGGGGCCGCAGAGATAAAGATGAGCCCCTCTGAGTTGGGCAGCCAGAGAAGGGGGTCTCACTTACCATCCTGCCCAGAGGACTCCAGGTGCTCAGCCAGGTCACATCCAAAGGCTCCTTTCCTTTTGATCTTCGCCTTGGCTCCCTTGTTCTTCATGAGTTGGTCCAGAGAGGAGCCCCCCTTACCCCTCCCAGTGGAAATCAAACCAAGTTGTGGGTAATGCAGCGATGAGAGGGGGGTCGGAGTGCTATAGGGCGGCCAACATTGGGGATGTCCCAGCTCCTTCCAAGTCACTCCATGGAGAACCCAAGCAGCTCTGGGCAGGAGAAGATCAGCTGTCACCCCAGGGTGGGGGGGAGGAGGGATGGAGGCTGCAGGACCTAGAGGCTGAGATTTGGATGGACAGAGGGATCACATCCTGGGAGGCAGGCGGCTGGGTGGTGGCACCTTGGCATCTGGATCCAGGAGAGGGCACAGTGTGCCAGGCTCAGCAGAACGTCACAGGAGCTTGCACTCCAAGGCGCACCATGTCCAGTCCCAGAGGCTGCAAATGACTCTTTTTGACCTATCTGTAATTTTTTTTCCTTCTTCCTCCTTTTCTTACAAATCACTGGGTTCTCCAGCTCAGGAAATGCTGTTAAGGAAATGAGGAAGGAGAAGGAGGGGGGCTGCTTGTTTTTTTGGCAGTGTGAGAGGGGTGGGGGGATGTGGTGGTATGACAGGGGGGAGGGAGGGAGAGTAGTCCTGACATGCACCGCCAGATAACGGGACAGCAAGGACTGGACTGAAGGAAAGCTCTTCTCCAGGTCCCAGCCCAGAACTTGTCACGGCGGAGGAGTGGCGCTGGATAACGCTGGAGGGTCCCGGATACGGATAGGGGTTACTACGCTATTAGGCGTCTGTCACTTTAAGGCGTCGCTCACACGAGTGATACGGAACGAGTCCGGGGGCAAAAAAACGGAAGTTAAAAGTTTTGTCTGCGATTGCGCTCAATGGGGGGTCCTTTTACTAACAGTTTTGCGCCTCTTTTTGGCGACTTTTTAAACGCCCTTGAAACAAAATTTGTCACGGGGGTGTTTTTACACCACACTGGAGACAAAAAAGTGACAAGGGAGTGGTGGGGGCTGTGGCGGCGGACCCCGGACCCAGCAAATTTACTAATATGACGGGAAAAAGGCTTAAAAGATGCTGGAAAATTGGCTGGTGTAGATTTTCCGGAAGATTAGCGAAGATGCGCCTAATTTATGACCAGGATACCGTCTTCCCTGCCGTGCCCTTAACGCTTAATGCCCCTGCGACAAATATTGCGTTTAAAAAGTCGCAAAATAGGGGCTGTGTGAAAATTTTACGCCAAAAAGAGGCATAAAACTGTTAGTAAATGACCCCCAAGGAGTGGATGGTAAAGGGGGAAAAGCGGACAGCAAAACCCATACGTGGTGTGCGTGAGCCTTTATGATAAGGGCTTGTTCACGCGACCGTATGTATTTTGTGGTCCGCAAAAATACGGATGACGTCCGTGAGCATTCCATATTTTGCGGAACGGAACAGCCGACCCCTAATAGAACAGTCCTATCCTTGTCCGTAATGCGGACAATAATAGGACATGATCTATTTTTTTGCGGAACCGAAATACAGACATACGGAACAAAAAAAAACGCCCAACTGGTGTACAAAGCACAAAAACCTGCCGTGCGCCAAAATTGTGTCGGAAAAGGGCACTTTTTATGTCCAAAAGTGTCGCAAGTCCATTAGTAATTGCGCCCCAATGTGCCTGGGGCTGGAGTAGTTTTCACTCTTCTATTAGGCCCCTTGCAGACGAGCGTGTGCGGATTAGGTCCGGATGCGTCAGTGAAAAATGCGCAATTTCACAAACGCGATCGCAGTTTTGTCTGCGATCGCGTTCAGTTGTTCAGCTTTTATCGCGCGGGTGCAATGCAATTGAATGCATTTTGCACGCGCGTGATAAAAAACTGAAGGTGAACATCTCTTAGCAACGATCCGTGAAAAACGCATCACATCCGCACTTGCTTACGGATGCAATGCGTTTTTCACCGAAGCCCAAATTCACTTCTATGGGGCCAGGGCTGCGTGAAAAACGTAGAATATAGAACATGCTGCGTTTTTCACGCAAGGCAGAACTGTTGCGTGAAAAAAATCGCTCATGTGAACAGCCCCATTGAAATGAATGGGTCCGGATTCCGTGCGGGTGCGATGCGTTCGCGTCACGCCTTGCACCAGAGCGGAAAACTCCCTTATGGGAAAGGGGCCTAAGGGCAATACACTGGCACCGGCCGTGTGCGTCACGGATCGCGGACCCATTCACTTGAATTGGTCCGCAATCCGGGAGATGCGGAACGGAGGCACGGATCGGAAGCCCTACGGAGTGCTTCCGTGGGTTTACTGTACGTGCCTCCGCACCACAGTGTGCTGTCCGCATCCGCACTTCCGTTCCGCTGCCCCGCAAAAAAAAAGAACATGTGCTATTCTTGTTCGCAGCCACGGACAAGAAAAGGCATTTCTATTATAGTGCCGGCCATGTGCGGTCTGCAAAATGCGGAACGCACATGGCCGTTGTGTCCTTGTTTTGCGGATCCGCAATTTGCAGACGTGTGAATGGACCCTCAGTAAGATTCCAAAGCAGGACTGCGGGACGTAAGACAGTGGCGAATATTTGAATCATGTTTCTCTGGAACTGAACCCCCATCTGTTGAAAAAAAATAAACGTATACTCGCACGAAAACTGGAGTCCTCCGCCCAGCGCTGGTATAACTTTGCATCGAGCACACGCCCTGTAATAGATGGAGAGGGCGTCCCCGTATATTCCCATTGCTTCGTCGGAATAGAGAGGGGGCACAAAGAGCATCTCTCTTGTCCTGCATTAGGGCTCATGCACACGACGGTACGTGTCCACAACGCACCGGCTCCGGACGCGTGCGCTTCGTTTTGCGTTGCGGAACCTTTGACTTGAATTGGTCCACGATCGGCAAGATACGGTCAAAGATAGGACATGTGTGGCGGCACAATCCTCAAAGCCCACGAAATCACTTCGTAGTGCTTCCGTGGGCTTCAGCTCCGCAAAAAATAGGTGAAGTCTTATCTTCGGTCGTATCTGGCGGATGCACGCGGTCAGTGCCCGTATATTGCGGACCCGCTGTTCACGGTCCAAAATATGGGCACTGAGCCAGTCCGTACGTGTGCATGAGCCCTTATACACCCAACCCTTTAGGCTAGGTCTACACGGCGACATGTATCGCGCGACAGATAGGGCACTGAAGACTGATAGTAGATTCTTTGGAAATTAATTTTCAGCTGAAATACGGTAGACACACGAATGGTAAAAACGGACACACAGACCAACCACAGATCCTTCACAGGAAGCTTCATGGATGAAACACGTCCGTTTTTTGTTTTTTTCACAGACAGGACACTGAATGAGACCTGAGGCATTACCTGTACTGATACATTGTAACAAAGTGATTTCAGCTGCTGAGGCTTTACGGCCATCTCCTCTGTCGCAGACTCTGTTACAAAGTGTTTTCATGGGGCACCGTTCGCCATGCGACAGATCCAGGACGTCAGTTGCTTCTGTTGTTCTGCTCATGTAACGAAGCAGAACAAGGGATTCACTAGGATTCCCAAAAAAGTGGGTGCTTTCTTCCAAAAACAGCGCCACCCCTGTCTGCAGGTTGTGTGTGGTATTGCAACTTAGCCCCATTCACTTCAGTGGAGCCGAGTGTCAATACCAGAGACAAGCCGCCATGTTTGTTTGTATTTTTGGGGTTGTTTTAATTCTGGACAAACCCTTTAAGCGCTGTCACGTGAAGGTCCTGGAGTGCTCTTAAAAGGGCCGAGAATGCAGAGTTTGGATGGACTGGGTGGAGGGATTAGCGGGTCCCTCATTCTGGCGGTCACGGGGGTCCGAGGTGCTGACAGGTAGCTCCAGCGGTCTCCTTGTTAGGCCTCATGCACTCAACCGTTTTTTTAAAAGGTCCACAAAAACGAGGTCCGTAGGTCCGTGATCCGTGACCGTTTTTTCGTCCGTGGGTCTTCCTTGATTTTTGGAGGATCCACGGACATGAAAAAAAAAAAAAATAATCTAAGTCAAGTTTGCCATTGAAATGATAGGAAAAAAACGGACACGGATCACGGACACGGATCACGGACACGGATGACAATCTTGTGTGCATCCGTGATTTTTCACGGACCCATTGACTTGAATGGGTCCGTGAACCGTTGACCGTGAAAAAAATAGGACAGGTCATATTTTTTTCACGGGCAGGAAACACGCATCACGGATTCGGCTGCCAAACTGTGCATTTTCCGATTTTTCCACAGACCCATTGAAATTTAATGGGTCCACGAAAAAAAACGGAAAATGGCACAACGGCCACGGATGCACACAACTGTCGTGTGCATGAGGCCTTATGTTGGTTGGGACTCACGTTCTGTCCAGGAATTATCTAATGCATTCAACCCCTTTAGGCTACATGTACACAACCGTATGTCTTTTGCGGTCCGCAAATTGTGGATCCGCAAAAAAAAAAAAAAAAACGGACGCCATCCGTTTTTTTTTGGGCGGATCCATTGTAACAATGCCTAAAACGGACAAGACTAGGACATGTTCTATTTTTTTGGCGGGGCTACGGAACGAACATACTGATGCAGACACCGCATGGTGCGCTGTCCGCATTTTTTGCCAACCCATTGAAATCCGCAAAAAAACTTGAACGGACACGGAAGCAAACAAGGTTCGTGTGCATGTAGCCTTAAAGGGGTATTCGGGTTGTTAGACTGCAGGGGAGACGGGGCGGGCTGCAGTGGGGGTCCTGGCGGTAGGACTGTTCTAATGGTCCACAGGATAGGGGATAGCTTCTAAAGCCGGGATGCCCCTTTAGCAGCATCACGTTATTTGCCTGTGAAGACATGGACCCGGCTTCTCTCCGCACTCATTTCCCTGCTCACCAGGGCATTTGGCTGCACTAGAAAGGGATGCAAATCTGGGATATTGCAGACAGCTGCCGGCAGTATCTCCGCACGTGTCCGCGTCCTGCATATCTTCAGACCGCGCAACCGCCCCAAACCGACGCTGAGCCCCCTCCGTCCATGTCCAGCGACCGCCTGACTCACTGGAGGATGAGCCGTTTATAGCGATTAAATCCTTTCTCCGTGTACTGACTTTCTGATGAGCTTGTGCTTACAAACAGCAGCCAATCAGAAGAGCAAGGCTGCAGTGTAAAGCAGGGCGGACCTGAGATTATTACGAGACTGGCTAACCCAGGCTCCAAATGATAAATTAAGTAGGATAAGCAGGAATGACTGAATAAAACCGTGCCCTAGCTGGAGCAGAGCTACAGGGTAAAGTATGGTGGAGAAATACAGCAGCCTGAAAAGATAAAAGGTGGATGTGAGACCCCCCAATACATAATGAAGCTAAGATGGAGTCACTGACTATAGGGCAGCAGGGCACTTTCTGCTTGCGGTACGTTGTCTGCTTGTAGTGTTAATAGGTGCACTGTTAGGGCTCATTCACACGAACGTGTGCTGCCCGTTGCCGTATTGCGGATCCGCAATACACGTGCACTGTTCCATCACGGATGCGGACCCATTCACTTCAATGGGTCCGCAAAACCGGAGATGCGGAACGGAAGGACGGAACGGAACACTACGGAGCGCTTCCTGGGGTTCCGTGCCTCCGCACCGCAAAAAAGATAGAACTTGCTCTATCTTTTTGTGGAACGGACAGTCTGCGATCCCCATGCGGCTGCCCCACGGACGGTGCCCGTGCATTGCGGACCGCAATTTGAGGTCCATAGCATGGGCACGGGCTGCACACGGTCGTGTGAACGAGCCCTTAAGGGACATTACCCCACTTTGGTGCACAAGGTCAGCTTGTAAGTGGGGCCCCTGGGAAAAATTAAAAGTATGGACCAGGATGCTGAATCAGCACCAATGATAACAAATAATACTGCCAAACCAGAACCATATTACCAAATAAATATTACCTCCATACTGTTACTAATAATACCGCCACACCCTGACTACTACCTTTACCACTACATAGTGCCTGAATAATATTATCATACTGTCACTGAACACAAAAACACTCTGCAACGATAACACCGCACGGTGATTAAATATTACCTCCATACTGTTACTAATAATACCGCCACACCCTGACTACTACCATTACCACTACATAGTATCGGAATAATATTACTATACTGTTACTGAATAAAATACTCTACACAGAGACTAATATTACCGATGATACCACCACACAGTGATTAAATATTACTTCCATACTGTTACTAATAATACCGCCACACCATGACGACTACCTTTACCATTACATAGTGCCTGAATAATATTATCATACTGTCACTGAACACAAAAACACTGTGCAACGATAACACCACACGGCGATTAAATATTACCGCCATACTGTTACTGATAATACCGCCACACCATGATACTATCATTCCCGCTACATTGCATCTGAATAATATGCTGTTGGTCAATAAAGAAAACACTATGGAAAATCCCACTAATGCCTTCATACAGTGACCTCTGCGTCCTGTATACGTGATCGCTGCGCAGCTGCATCCAGTGACTGACAGGTGACGCCTCTGATTGTATTTCTTCACTTTTCCGTCTAGCCCGCACCACCATGATGGCTGCTTCCAGTCACAACGTTTTGCTGCCCAGATATCTTTGACGTCTCGCTTTTCCAACATGCCCCACACATTGTCCTAATCTACACAAATGCTCCTTGCTGCTGATGCCCTCGATACTATTGCTATGCCTGCTGTGGTGCATGGAGCCCCCCTAATACTGTAATTCAGATACTACTACAGTTACCCCCCTCCTCCCCCCACCCAAAAACAATTATATATATATAGTGTTAAAGGGTAGAACCCTTAAAAACAATAATGCCAGATAGGTAGTGAAGGGTTTTTCCAGCATTCTGCCCATCAACGTGGTTCTGTGTAGCTTAAAGAGCATCTACCAGCAGGATCAACCCTATTAAACTAGACATATTGTTGATGGGGGTCGATCCTGCTGTTTAAACTGATACCCATCGCAGCGTTCCTGAGAAGACTTGTTTTATACTTTATGCCAATGAGGACTTTGGGGCACCAAGGAGCAGAGCCTAGCACTTTGGCGCACCTCGGCTTTCCAGTGCTGGCCAGGTCCCCTCGGTGCCCAGAAACCTTAAGTTGCACCACCACAACCCATTTTCACAAAACAGGTATCATTTAATCTGCAGGATCAACCCCAGGGTTGATACTGCTGACAGGTGATCTTTAAAGCTTGGGAAACTACCCATTTTGGTCCCACACCTAAAACTCCATCCATTTCCAATGTGCGGGACGCCCCCTTCCACCAGGGGCCATTTATAATACCGGTGTGGCAGGGAGATCTTTGGCCCCCCTCCGGCACCAGGGCCCAGGTGGGAGTGTTACCTCCGCGCCCCCCGTCTCTCCAGTCCCTGCTTGCCGCCACGTGCCGGAGGAAGTCTCTCAGTCATCCCTGATGATGGACGCCATTGTTGATTCTAGAAAATAAAACCCATGATAGCGGAAGTGAATGGAACCTCAAAGCTACAGGAAGCAGAGAAAGGGACAAAGACGACAAGTGCAGCAATGGCCGATACTGACTGGTCACCTACCTCTATCTCCCCAACTGCCGCAGTACTACCACCCCCAGTATGCCCTGACAGCCATAGGTTGTAGTTCTGCAACAGCTGGAAAGCCTCTGGCAGGAGAACAACGTTATATGGGATACAGGAAAGAGCGATTACCAACCTCATAGGTCATACTGGGACTTGTAGTTCCACAAGAGGCAAATACCAGAAAATCAGGGTGTAAATGAAGCTTCTTCCATTCTTCACTATTTTTAAGATCTCTGCTTGCTGACAGTAAATAAGAACGTTCTTCTTCACAAACCCTTTACAGAACTGGCACTTCTCGCAGAGGGTTTGTTACAATTGTATCCAGCAGAATAAACCTCCCCCTGTCCTGACAGGTTGTTACAGAGTTAGGCCTCCTGCACACGAACGTATTCGTTCCGTTCCGTTCCGTTTGCGGTCCCCAATGCACGGGCAACCTCCGTGCGGCCGCCGGGACGGATCCAGACCCATTCAACTCGACATCCGTCCATTCCACAAAAAGTTCTATCTTTTTGCGGAACGGAACTCCGCAGTGCTTCTGTAGGGTTCCGTTCCTTGCTTCCGTTCCGCATCTCCGGATTTGTGGACCCATTCAAGTCAATGGGTCCGCATCCTTGTTGCGGAATGCACACGGAACGGTGCCCGGCAACGGGACACCTACGTTCGTGTGCAGGAGGCCTAACAGTGCAGGTTAATTGTCTAGACTGGATACGGGCTCATGCACATGACCGTATGTATTTTATGTTCCGCAAAACAAGGATCCGCAAAAAATACGGATGACGTCCATGTGCATTCTGTATTTTGCGGAACAGAACAGCTGACCCCTAATACGGGGACTATCCATGTCCGTAATGCGGACAATAATAGGACATGTTCAACTATTTGGTGGAACAGACACACGGACATTCAAAAACGTAAGGGCTCATGCACACAAACGCATTTTCTTACCGTATCTGTTCCGTTTTTTTGAGGACGGTATACGGAACCATTTATTTCAATGGGTCTGCAAGAAAAACGGAAGTTTCGTTTCTGTATGTCCGCATGTCCGTTCCGCAAGAAAATAGAACATGTCCTATTATTGTCCTCATTACGGACATGGATAAGACTGTTCTATTAGGGGCCAGCTGTTCCGTTCCGCAAAATAGGGAATGCACACGGACGTCCTCCGCAAAGTACATACTGTCATGTGCATGAGAGCTAACGTGTTTTTTTGGCGGACCCATTGAAATGAATGGATACGCATACGGTCCGCAAAAAAACACTAAATGACAAGGAAAGAAAATACATTCGTGTGCATGAGCCCTACAACATTAACAAACCCTCAGGACTGGTTTTCTTTATCTGGATGTAAACAGGGATGTTCCCATTCACTGAAAGCAAGCAGAGGTATTAGAAACCACGAGGAATGGAAGGTTGCAGGGCATTACATTTAGGCCTCATGCACACGACAGTATTTTTTCACGGTCCGCAAAATGGGGTTCCGTTGTTCCGTGATCCGTGTCCGTTTTTTCTTGCAGTTTGCCTTGAAAATCATAGGAAAAAAACGGACACGGATGACGGACGCGGATGACAATCTTGTGTGCATCCGTGTTTTTTCACGGACCCATTGACTTGAATGGGTCCGTGAACCGTTGTCCGTGAAAAAAATAGGACAGGTCATATTTTTTTCACGGACTGGAAACACGGATCACGGACGCGGATGACAAACGGTGCATTTTCAGAGTTGAAAGTCAATGGGTCCGCAGAAAATCACGGAAAAAGGAACAACGGACACGGGACACAACAACGGTCATGTGCATGAGGCCTAAACTGGAGAACTGATCGAGTAAATTCTGTATTTGTGTAAATCTTGCATTGATCTTGATTTTACTCTAGTCACAACCAGAGCTGCATTACACTTCCTGTTAGCACTTACCTCTGCTCGATCAGCATCCGTATGAAGTCATAGCTCCTGGGATGCAGTGCACGAGATGTAGTGTATTAAGGCCCCTTTCACACGAGCGAGTATTCCGCGCGGGTGCAATGCGTGCGGTGAACGTATTGCACCCGCACTGAATCCCGACCCATTCATTTCTATGGGACTGTGCACATGAGCGGTGATTTTCACGCATCACTTATGCGTTGCGTGAAAATCGCAGCATGCTCCTCTTTGTGCGTTTTTCACGTAACGCAGGCCCCATAGAAATGAATGGGGTTGCGTGAAAATCGCAAGCATTCGCAAGCAAGTGCGGATGCGGTGCGATTTTCACGCACGGTTGCTAGGAGACGATCGGGATGGAGACCCGATCATTATTATTTTCCCTTATAACATGGTTATAAGGGAAAATAATAGCATTCTGAATACAGAATGCATAGTACAATAGCGCTGGAGGGGTTAAAAAATAAATTAAAAATAATTTAACTCCCCTTAATCCACTTGATCGCGCAGCCGGCATCTTTTCTGTCTGTCTTCTGTGCTATGTGGAGGAACAGGACCTGTGGTGAGCATTTATTGCAGGAACAGGACCTGTGGTGACGTCACCCCGGTCATCACATGGTCCATCACATGATCCATCATGTGATGGACCATGTGATGAGCGCAGTGACGTCACCACAGGTCCTGTTCCTCCACACAGCTAAGATGAAGACAGAAGAGATGCCGGCTTCGCGATCAAGTGGACTAAGGTGAGTTAAATTATTTTTTATTTTTTTAACCCCTCCAGCGCTATTGTACTATACATTCTGTATTAAGAATGCTATTATTTTCCCTTATAACCATGTTATAAGGTAAAATAATACAATCTACAGAACACCGATCCCAAGCCCGAACTTCTGTGAAGAAGTTCGGGTTCGGGTACCAAACATGCGCGATTTTTCTCACGCGAGTGCAAAACTCATTACAATGTTTTGCACTCGCGCGGAAAAATCGCGGGTGTTCCCGCAACGCACCAGTGAAAGAGGCCTAAGAAAATACAAATCCCACAATGCAATGGTCTACAGTGCGGTGCATTATGGGAAGAAGTCTGTCTGCGGGAGCTAAAAAAAACGGTGAATGCAGTTCAGGTTGGGACTGGAGTAGAAGGTTAGCAAAAGACCCAAAATACAAAATATTTTTTTTTGCAAAATGAGCGGCACCGAGGCCGCGTACGGTCATTATTCATTTGGGGGCTCCCTCCGATAATTTCAGGGTGTTACCTATCGGTCAGTGAAGGGTCAGCCCGATCGACACACTTCCTTGAAAACCCAGTCACTCTCTGCATGAATGCATGCATCACAATAGACCAGCATTATCACCTCCTACTGGTAAAGCTGGGAGTGGCATGCCAGTAATGGGGCCCTATTTTAATTTTTCTGTGGGGACCATATTAGGCACCAGCGATATAAACCTCCACTGAGATGACGGAGATGAGATCCTCAAAAACTCAGTTTTTTTGCAAAATGTTTCTTACGGGGGCGTCTCTGTCCTGTCTATTTCTGTCTCTCCCTCTTTTGTGTAGAAGCTGCTTCCTGTCTAGAGATCTCCGCGCTCCAAAGCAACCTGCCAGGCGCCTCTCTCCGCCCGAAAGAAAGGAAAACGCTTTCCTATAAATAGCCGGCTGAGTTATAACGCTTTCCTGATACGGACAGTTTGTTATGACATCACCTGTGCAATTCCTGCTCGCGGGTCGAGGCCCCCGGTAAGGACGCTCTCTATTGGTTGGCTATTTCTCCTATTTTTATCAATTTTAAATTGTCCTAATGAATCCGAAAGAAGAAAACGAAGAAACGCTTGAATAAAACTAATCTTCCGTTTTATGTATACAGCTCCTAGGCGGGACCTATACGTCTCTGTGGTGACTGGGCTGCAAACAAACATGATCATAAAATCATTCAGACCAGGCATGCTCAACCTGCGGCCCTCCAGCTGTTGCAAAACTACAACTCTCAGCATGCCTGAACAGCCTACAGCAGGGCATTGTGGGAGTTGTAGTTTTACCTGAGCATGCCTGATTCAGATCATTAACCATAATCTACATGTACGGCCGGGAGATGCTACTGTCACAAAGTCATGCAGTAACATTTGGGAAGGCTATGTCCACCACTAGGGGGAGCTCTCTGCACAGGGATTTATACAGCTCCCATTAAAACTGTATGCAGTTATCAGCTGCCCCTGGTGGCTGCCCCTGCCAATGTGTCACAGGGAGCAGGGGGAGCACTTCTCTATTGGGCCCTATTTCACCAAGGGCCACATAGTAGTTGAGTGCTCTTTCTCACAATGGAGTTAAACTTGTGCAACTGTCCTGTTTGCCGCAATAGAAGTGACACCAAGGAAGGAAAAATACATTTTAGTTTAGCCTTGGCCTCAATGGGGATAAGCCAATCAACATCAGGCCAATCCTGCGACCTCCCGTGTGCACCCCACGGCCTGGGTGAATCATGAAATCCCCCAAAATGGAAAAGTTTTGTGTTACGCAATGTTTTTTTTCCGTTGCATTTTACAGATTTTGGGCCCAAATTTTTTTTTGCAGTTTTTGTGATACATGCAGTTAAAAATCAGTCTGTTTGCAGACGGATCATGTGAAGCCTCATCTCTGATCTCCTGACCTCGTAAACACTTCTTTTACCTAAACGCCTTTCAAACTGCTAAGAAATTATTCAGAAGATCAGAGATAAAGCTTCATAAGATAAGCTGTCAGCTGACAGACCTCAAGAGGGATAGTCTGCAGACTGATTTTTAACCCCTGTATCTCAAAAACTGCTTAAAAATGAAAATATAATTTGTAGACCAAAATTAGTAAAATGCAATCACATAAAATTGCCCTGATGGTGTCAGGGATTAGAAGAACACCAAAGAGACAGTCCTTGTGTCATGCTTCATCCCCTCAGGCCCTGCACTAGGAATATCCACGTATGATATTTTTTTTCCTGGAGTGTCCCTTTAAATTAGATCCCCTTTTTTTCTATGGGTGCGGAAGGACTGATGGTGCATTAAACTACTTGTAAGTCATCGGTGTAATGCTGCAGATGGTGATTATTGATCCCCAACCCGGACACATTGTCAGCAGCTATAATATCAACCGCTGTCCAAATAATTCATGCTAAGTGGGCACCTACATACCATGAAGGATGGATACAGGCCCAGCAAATAGATTGTTATGCCTTGGGCATTAGTATTATTGTTATTGTTCATATTTCCCAAACATATTACATACATTATTCATATCATTGCTTGTGCCGGAGGAGAGCAAAACATAAACTCCCTCTCAATAAAACATCTTCTACAGGAACATTACTGCCATTTGTCTCAGAAGACAAAGAGAATTTACATTACGTGTTTACAACACTAGTAGTCGATGAAGACCTAAGATGCCCATGATGCATTATACAAAGATACCTCTGATGTCCTTTGCAAAGATGACCATGATCTCCTGAGCAAAGAGGCCCATGATGTCCTTAACAAAAAGGCCTATGATATCCAGAGCAAAGATGCCCGTGATGTCCTGGGCAAAGACGCCAATGATGTCCTGGGCAAAGGCACCCATCATGTCCTGAGTAAAGACATTCATAATGTCCTAAGTAAAGATGCCCATAATGTTCTGCGCAAAGACACTCTAGATGTCATGAGAAAAGACACCCATAATGTCCTAAGAAAAGACACCCATAGTGTCCTGAGCAAAGACACCCATGATGTCCTGAGAAAAGACACCCATAATGTCCTAAGAAAAGACACCCATAGTGTCCTGAGCAAAGACACCCATGATGTCCTGAGAAAAGACACCCATGATGTCCTGAGAAAAGACACCCATGATGTCCTGAGAAAAGATACCCATCATGTCCTGAGAAAAGATACCCATCATGTCCTGAGAAAAGACACTCATGATGACCTGAGCAAAGACACCCATGACGTTCTGAGAAAAGACACCCACAATGTCCTGTGCAACAATGCCCATGATGTCCTGAGCAAAGAAAACCATGATGTCCTGAGCAAAAAAAAAACATGATGTCCTTAGCAGAGCCATTCATGATGTCCTGAGCAAAGACACCCATGATGTCCTATGCAAAGACACCCATGATGTCCTATGCAAAGACACCCATGATGTTCTATGCAAAGACACTCATGATGTCCTGAGTGAAGACATCCATGATGTCCTGAGCAAAGACACTCATGATGTCCTGAACAAAGACACCCATGATGTTAAAAAAACAACAACACATGATGTCCTGAGCAAAGATACCAATGATGTTCCTAGCAAAGACATCCATGTTGTCCTGGGCAAAGACAACCATGATCTCCTGAGCAAAACCAATCATGATGTCCTGAGCAAAGACACCCATGATGTCCTAGGCAAAGACACCCATGATGTCCTGAGCAAATGCCATTATGCCCCGACTCTGAGAAAAGACCCCCATGATGTCCTGAGCAAAGACTCTCATGACGTTCTGAAAAAAGGACACTCATGATGTCCTGAGCAAAGATGGTCCTGTGTCCTGAGTAAAGACACCCAAAATGTCCTGAGCAAAGAAACCCATGATTTTATTTCAAGACACGGAGGCTCATATTGCTTAACCCTTTCTTTACTTCTCACAATAGAAGCAAAGAATTAAACAACAAAATCCACCAATGGGCACACAGCCCTCCCCCTAGTCACAGTATAAAGGGACCACCCCTTAAGTCTTTCCTCCTCTTTCTTTGCTGCTGCACAAGTTAAGTATTCCACCCTCCTGCTTGCAGGGGTGGTGGTATTATTGTTATATGTCATTTTTGCTATTTTATTCCATTATAGGGTTTTTTCCTGCCCCCCCCCCCGATGGTTAATAGCCAGTTTTAACTGATAGGACTGTGGTGCTATAGGTTTTGGTTGCCGATTCTTCCCTTACAGGTTCCTTCTTCCCCCCCCCCTCCCCTCCCCTTACTAGGATCGGGGGGTTTCGCTGTTCTGTGTTCCTGCTTGGATTCGGGTCGGCGATTACCTTCTCTCCGCCGCTCCGTCGCGTCCGAGATCTCACAGCGTCTCGCGGGATCTCGGCCGCCATCTCGTCTTCCTCCTGGCACTCGTTCCCGCCACTCCGGCTGCTACGTCTGAGATCTCGCGATATTGGGCGGGATTTCTGACGTCTTCTGAGGTGAGCCGCACCGCTGTGCTCATTCAGCGTGTGGCCTCTCTCCTGCGACAGTCCGGAACGGCGGCTCCTCCTGCAGCACAGAGTGACTAACTCTGCTTGCTTTTTTCCCCTGTCCAGCCTTGGTTTAGGGTTAGTTTAGTGAGCTTCAGGTTGTTCCCTTGGGCAATATTACAGTGCATGATTATGTCTGCCCAGAAGGCTCCACCGGCAGCACTTGGGACCCCCTCTCTTGGGGACTCCCCTTGTCCCCCACAGAATTTGGGTATTACCCCATCTGCAAGGGGGCCTACTCCGGTACCATCGGATCCTCAGGCACTGACCCTGCAGAGATCTATCTCTGAGGCCATTATCTCTGCAATGGGCTCTATGTCCTCAGTGTTAACGCACTCTATATCCCTGGTCCTGATCGCCAATACTTCATCTACGGTGGCCCCTAACCCCATGCCTTTACCAGCCCCTATTGCCTCCAGAAGTGATATGATTGATGGCATTGTTCCATCCAATGACAGCGCGCCTCGGCCGCGCAAAAGAGCCTGTCCGCACCAGGCAGAAAAAGCACGGCATTGGAAATCTGCTCGGTCCCACCCCGAGCTTGTTTCTGATTCTAACGGAGAATCTGAGGAGGAGGCTTTGATTGATTCTTATAATAATTCAGAGGAATTTGACGATGATGATATGTCACCTGCTCAGGGGACGTCTGTCTCCTTTTCATCGTTGCCTCAGCGACCGTTAGAGGTCGACCCGGCGGACCCGTCCCAATCCGTTTCCCTTTTGGATCCGGCAGGGGAGGCTCTCTTTGACCCGGACTCTTTACATCACCCCAGGTCCGCGGAATGGCTTCCGGCTCCCCACATTGCTAGTTACTTGGAGTCCATGGTCCGTAAGCCCCTTAGCAAGGAGGCACGGAACAAACTCCGGGCAGAATGCCCTCGCCCGGCGATACCTAATAAGGTATGCGAAACACCGGTCGTGGACCCAAAGATGGTCCAATTCCTGTCTAAAACGGGATTTAGCCCCAAGAGAGGCCTAGACTCGGCCCTTAAAGCTTGTCAAGACAAGTTACTTGATATTATGGGGCCCCTAACTAAGATTTTTGATTTGGCGGAATCCGCCAAGGCTGAAGGCCGAATGGTCGACCCGGGCGAGCTCCGTGGTTGGGCCCAAAGAGCCATTTGCCTGGCAGGTAATGCAAATACCTCCCTCAGTATTGAACGGCGTAAAGCCATTTTGTTAAAAATTTAGCCTAAATTGACCAATATGGCTCTGTCGGAGTCCGGCAAGGATGCCCAAGGCTTCCTCTTTGGGGATCCCTTCATTAAGGAACTAGGAAAGTTTGTAGGGACCTTTACCGCATTGGATAAAGCCCAAACGTCGATGCGTAGGGTTTTTAGCGGTAGGGTTTCCACCAGGGCCGGCAGTTCAGGGGGCCGTCTGTCCGGCCGTTCCTCTTTCCAGACCCGTGGTTCGGGTCGAGGCTCCTACTCATCATACCGCCCGCCTACCCACGAACAGAGGAACCAGCCGTCATTCTTCCCTACCCGTGGTGCTTCCAGACGGGGAAGACCTTACAGAGGAAACCCAAACCTCAGACGCCCATTTGGTAAGTCTACCTCCCCTTCGCCCTTTTTCGGAAAACTGTGTAGGGGGCAGACTCCAACATTTTATTCATGCTTGGGCGCTCATTACCAACGACCCCTGGGTGTTGTCCACGGTTCGGGGTTTCCACATAGAGCTTGTCAGCCCCGCCTCCTCCCACGTTCCGTTCACAGGAGTCCCAGAACCTCATAGATATAGAGCTACGGGCCTTGTATCTCAAGGGAGCTGTAGAGCCGGCTCCTCTCGATCACGAAGGGGTAATCAGCAGTATTTTCTTGGTGGAGAAAAAGGGAGGCCAGTTCCGTCCCGTTATCAACCTCAAGGCACTGAATGTATTCGTCAAATACAGGCATTTCAAGATGGAGGGCATCCATCTCCTAAGGGACATGCTACTGCCGGGGGACTGGATGGCCAAGTTGGATCCCAAGGATGCCTACTTGACGGTTCCGATTTCTCCTCCTTCCAGGGATCTTCTGCGCTTCCATTGGCAGGGGGTGGTTTGGCGTTTCTTTTGCCTCCCCTTCGGTCTCTCGTCCGCCCCCTGGTGTTTCACCAAACTGATGCGTCCGGTAGTGGCTTGGCTCCGCTATCGAGGGGTGAGACTAATAATCTATCTGGACGATATTCTGATTATGGCGGAGGACCGTCCCTCTCTGCTGTCCCACCTGCAGATGTCGGTTCATCTCCTCTCAGCTCTGGGCTTCATTATCAATCGGGAGAAGTCTTGTCTAATTCCTTCTCAGTCCATGGAATTTCTCGGATTCCAGTTGGACTCTCTGTCCTTGACTCTCAGTCTCCCCCCTGCGAAGGTGCGGTCAATCCGCAAGGAGTTACGTCGCACTCTAACCCTTCCGCAGATTTCCCTACGTCATTTGGCCAGGGTGATAGGTCTCTTGTCATCCTCCATTCAGGCTATCTTCCCGGCTCCCCTTCATTATCGGGCCCTGCAGCGCCTCAAAATCGCTCACCTGCATGCCGGGGCTTCTTATGCGGACCTTATCTCTCTGGATCAAGAGACGAGTTGAAATGGTGGATTGCCAACCTCTCTGCCTGGAATGGCAGGGCTCTGTTCGGCCCACGCCCGGATATTGTGATAGAGTCGGACGCCAGCCTTCACGGTTGGGGCGCTCATTGCGAGGGTGTTTCCACGGGAGGTCCTTGGTCCACGGTGGAGTCCCACTTACACATCAATGCTCTGGAGCTTCTGGCGGGTTCCTTTGCTGTCCGCAGCTTCACCAGCGGGAGGGCCACGGCCTGCATTCGCCTTCGCATGGACAATATCTCGGCTGTCCGTTACATCAATTCCATGGGAGGTACCCGTTCGAGGATGTTGACGCACCTGGCCAAAGATTTCTGGGATTATTGCCTGTCCAATGGAGTTTCGGTAGTGGCGGAGTACCTAACGGGATTACACAATACGCTGGCCGATTGGAACTCTCGCTACATCTCAGACGCCAGCGACTGGAGATTAGATGGGGAGATATTTTCTACCATCGAATCTCTTTGGGGCCCGTTTTCGATCGACCTTTTCGCGTCCCGCTGGAACGCCCAACTGCCCAGATACTTCAGTTGGAGGCCGGACCCGTCCGCGGAGGCAGTGGATGCTTTTCTCCAGTGTTGGTTGAAGGACGTGATGTATGCATTCCCACCGTTCTCGATGATTCCTCGGACCTTGGCCAAGATACGTCTTCAAGTCTCGGAGCTGGTGCTGATTCTTCCTTTCTGGAGCGCGCAGTCGTGGTTTCCACAACTGTTGGAACTTCTGGTGGAGATTCCCAGGTTACTTCCTTTCCGGACATCGCTGCTGCTGGATCCGCTGAACCATCCTCATCCGCTGATTCTGGAGGGGTCCCTACGTCTTCTGGCTTGCAGAGTGTCGGGTTGTCCTGGCAGACCGAGGGACTTTCGGAGACGGCTATTTTCCTTTTGGAGAGCGCGTGGGCCCCAGGGACCAGAAGAGCCTATAGGTCGGCTTGGCGATCCTGGGCTGGTTGGTGCAGCCTTCGGAACCTGGATCCCACTACGGCCGCTGTAGGCAATGTGGTTCAGTTCCTCAGTACTCTGTATGAGGAAGGTAAAGCCTATCGGACTATAAATGTGTTTCGATCAGCCATTTCCTCCGGACATAGGGGATTTGATGGCTGTTCTGCCGGACGTCATCCTTTGGTGTGCCGGTTACTTAAAGGCTCCCGCTTTGCACGCCCTCCCAGACCTCGGTTTTCTAGTTCTTGGGACGTTTCGTCCGTGTTGTCTTTCCTGTCGGCTTGGCATTCCAACGAGGATTTGTCCCTTCGCCAGTTGTCGGCTAAATTGGTGACTCTTTTTTGCTTGATATCTTGTAAAAGGGTCTCGGACGTCCGGGCATTAGATTTTGACGCCCGGTCCTTTACTCCGGAGGGTGTGACGTTCAATATTTCCCGGCGTACCAAGACTGGTATCACTTCGGTATCTTACCCTGTTTTTCCTTCTTCGGTGGCGCTCTGTCCTGTTGCGTGTCTGAAGGAGTACGAGTCCAGAACTCGATCCTTACGGTCATCCTCTGCTGCCCAGTTGTTTATTTCTTTCCGTAGGCCTTTTGCTCCGGTTGCCGCGGTTACGCTGTCGCGTTGGGTGAAGTGGATTTTATCTCTCTCGGGTATAGATACTTCCATTTTTACGGCACATTCTGTTTGCGGCGCTTCCGCGACTTCCTTAACTCTGTCCGGTGCACGCCTGGGGGACGTCATGAAGTTGGCGGACTGGTCGCGTGTCTCCACGTTTAGGGAATTTTATTTTAGGCCGGATCCGCATGTTTTTACTTCTATTGTGGATCGACTTTGAACTAGCAATATGAGCCTCCGTGTCTTGAAATAAAATTGAATGATTTTCCTAAAATATGACGTAAAGTCATGATTTTATGAAAGACACGGAGGCGAGTATTGCCCCGCCCGTGTCTTATCCCTCCCTGGGGTGCTGTTATTTATATTTATTGTGTTGTGTGCATGTATTTTGTCGTTATTGTTATTATTAACTGTTAAGGATGTGGTTCAATTATTACGTTTTCTTGCCTTGTCTGCCGCTATGTCGCTTATATAGGATTTCCGCATTGCGTTGCTGGAGATTATCTGTTTGTTTCTCTTTTTAAGGTTGATCTCATCCAGTTCGGTGGAGTGTGGAGTGGATCTTCTACGATTTCTGTTTGCCGTTTTTTCTTCAAGTCGGCGGTTCAAGGCATGTTGGTCTTCCGGTTAGAGTTTCTCCTGGTTCCGGTTGTTCCTGTTTGATTCGTTGATGGAGTTATGAAGACAAAGAAAGAGGAGGAAAGACTTAAGGGGTGGTCCCTTTATACTGTGACTAGGGGGAGGGCTGTGTGCCCATTGGTGGATTTTGTTGTTTAATTCTTTGCTGCTATTGTGAGAAGTAAAGAAAGGGTTAAGCAATACTCGCCTCCGTGTCTTTCATAAAATCATGACTTTACGTCATATTTTAGGAAAATCATTCAATTTCCTGAGCAAAGACACCCATGACGTTCTGAGAAAAGACACTCATCATGTAGATTGTAAGCCCTCACGGGCAGGGCCCTCTCTCCTTCTGTACCAGTTTGTAACTCATCTTGTTTATGATTAGTGATGAGCGGCAGGTGCCATATTCGATTTCGTCGAAATTCGATAGAATATTTGTTTCATATTCGTCGAAATCGAATATTCGTCATTATTCTAGTTATCGCGATTAATATGCGATTTAAATAATCGCGTATTGCGATTTTAACTTAAGGCTACTTTCCTATTGGTTTGATATCTAGAATTAGCGAAGATTACGAATGTATTCGTCATATTCCTCAAAACGAAGATAACGAAGTATTCTCCATCTTCGTTTTAGCTACCTACTCGTCAACTTCGCTAATTCTAGCAATCAAATAGGAAAGTTGACTATAGAGACAGCTAAGTTTAATTCGCTATGCGATTATATTACTTAGCTTTTTTTTTTTTTAAATGGAATAGTTAAATACTTGATTATTATAATGATTCTATTTATAAAAAAAAAAAAGGAAAGTGATATAATCGCATAGCGAATTAAACACAGCTGTCTCTATAGTCAACTATCCTATATGATTGTTAGAATTAGCGAAGTTGACGAATAGGTAGCTAAAACGAAGATGGAGAATACTTCGTTATCTTCGTTTTGAGGTATATGACGAATACATTCGCCATATTCGCTAATTCTACCAAGCCAACCATAGTAAACCAGGTCCAAGTTGAAATCGCAATGCGATTAATATAACTCGAAGTAATCGCATGGCGATTTCAACTTAGTGCTGCTATATTCCATATTCGTTAATTCTAGCCTAAAATGAAATATAGCAGTGCTAAGTTGAAATCGCAATTCGATTAATTCAAGTTATAATAATCGAATTGCGATTTCAACTTGGAGCTGGTTTACTATGGTTGGCTTGGTAGAATTAGCGAATATGACGAAGTATTCTCCATCTTCGTTTTAGCTACCTATTTGTCAGCTTTGCTAATTCTAACAATCATTTCAAATAGGAAAGTTGACTATACACTACGTGCAGAATTATTAGGCAAATGAGTATTTTGACCACATCATCCTCTTTATGCATGTTGTCTTACTCCAAGCTGTATAGGCTCGAAAGCCTACTACCAATTAAGCATATTAGGTGATGTGCATCTCTGTAATGAGAAGGGGTGTGGTCTAATGACATCAACACCCTATATCAGGTGTGCATAATTATTAGGCAACTTCCTTTCCTTTGGCAAAATGGGTCAAAAGAAGCACTTGACAGGCTCAGAAAAGTCAAAAATAGTGAGATATCTTGCAGAGGGATGCAGCACTCTTAAAATTGCAAAGCTTCTGAAGCGTGATCATCGAACAATCAAGCGTTTCATTCAAAATAGTCAACAGGGTCGCAAGAAGCGTGTGGAAAAACCAAGGCGCAAAATAACTGCCCATGAACTGAGAAAAGTCAAGCGTGCAGCTGCCAAGATGCCACTTGCCACCAGTTTGGCCATATTTCAGAGCTGCAACATCACTGGAGTGCCCAAAAGCACAAGGTGTGCAATACTCAGAGACATGGCCAAGGTAAGAAAGGCTGAAAGACGACCACCACTGAACAAGACACACAAGCTGAAACGTTAAGACTGGGCCAAGAAATATCTCAAGACTTATTTTTCTAAGGTTTTATGGACTGATGAAATGAGGGTGAGTCTTGATGGGCCAGATGGCTGGATTGGTAAAGGGCAGAGAGCTCCAGTCCGACTCAGACGCCAGCAAGGTGGAGGTGGAGTACTGGTTTGGGCTGGTATCATCAAAGATAAGCTTGTGGGGCCTTTTTGGGTTGAGGATGGAGTCAAGCTCAACTCCCAGTCCTACTGCCAGTTTCTGGAAGACACCTTCTTCAAGCAGTGGTACAGGAAGAAGTCTGCAAGGTAAGAAAAACATGATTTTCATGCAGGACAATGCTCCATCACACGCGTCCAAGTACTCCACAACGTGGCTGGCAAGAAAGGGTATAAAAGAAGAAAATCTAATGACATGGCCTCCTTGTTCACCTGATATGAACCCCATTGAGAACCTGTGGTCCATCATCAAATGTGAGATTTACAAGGAGGGAAAACAGTACACCTCTCTGAACAGTGTCTGGGAGGCTGTGGTTGCTGCTGCACGCAATGTTGATGGTGAACAGATCAAAACACTGACAGAATCCATGGATGGCAGGCTTTTGAGTGTCCTTGCAAAGAAAGGTGGCTATATTGGTCACTGATTTGTTTTTGTTTTGTTTTTGAATGTCAGAAATGTATATTTGTGAATGTCGAGATGTTATATGGGTTTCACTGGTAAAAATAAATAATTGAAATGGGTATATATTTGTTTTTTGTTAAGTTGCCTAATAATTATGCACAGTAATAGTCACCTGCACACACAGATATCCCCCTAAAATAGCTAAAACTAAAAACAAACTAAAAACTACTTCCAAAAATATTCAGCTTTGATATTAATGAGTTTTTTGGGTTCATTGAGAACATGGTTGTTGTTCAATAATAAAATTAATCCTCAAAAATACAACTTGCCTAATAATTCTGCACTCCCTGTAGAGACAGCTAAGTTTAATTTGATATGCGATTATATTACTTTGCTTTTTTTTTAATAAATAGAATAATTAGTATACTTGATAATTATTCTAATTATTCTATTTATAAAAAAAATATATATATATATTATCGCATAGCGAATTAAACGTAGCTGTCTCTATAGTCAACTTTCCTATTTGATTGCTAGAATTGGCGAAGTTGACGAATATGGAGCTAAAATGAAGATGGAGAATACTTTGTTATCTTCGTTTTGAGGAATATGACGAATACATTCGCCATATTCGCTAATTCTACCAAGCCAACCATAGTAAACCAGGTCCAAGTTGAAATCGCAATTCGATTATTATAACTTGAATTAATCGAATTGCGATTTTAACGTAATTCTCAAATCCGACAGTACATTCTAGTATGGAGACGTTCCCATGGTGATGGGGACGCTCCATAAGCACAAAAGTCGGCAGAAGCGGCAACGGGCACTGACTGGAGCAGCCAGGAAGTCAGGAATCCTAAGGACAGGTAAGAACGACTTTAGGGAAGTGGGAAAGAAATAAATATAACAAAAAAAAACAAAAAAACACCGAATATTTGAAATATCGAATTTATAGCACTATATTCGAAATATTCGCGAATTAGAGAAGTGCCGATATTCGCAAAAAAATTTGATATTCAAATATTCGCGCTCAACACTATTTATGATTAGTGCAATTGTCTGTATTATGTATGTGTACCCCTTATCATATGTACAGCGCTATGGAATAAATGGCGCTTTAATAATAAATAATAATTATGACCTGAGCAAAGACACCCACAATGTCCTGTGCAACAATGCCCATGATGTCCTGAGCAAAGAAAACCATGATGTCCTGAGCAAAGAAAACCATGATGTCCTGAGCAGAGCCATTTATGATGTACTATGCAAAGACACCCATGATGTCCTATCCAAAGACACCCATGATGTTCTATGCAAAGACACCCATGATGTCCTGAGCGAAGACACCCATGATGTCCTGAGCAAAGACACCCATGATGTCCTGAGCAAAGACACCCATGATGTCCTGAGCAAAGACACCCATGATGTCCTGAACAAAGACACCCATGATGTCCTTGGCAAAGACACCCATGATGTCCTGAGCAAAGATACCAATGATGTCCTGGGCAAAGACACCCACAATGTCCTGTGGAAAGACACCCATGATGTCCTGAGCAAAGACACCCATGATCTCCTGAGCAAAGCCAATCATGATGTCCTGAGCAAAGACACCCATGATGTCCTAGGCAAAGACGTCCATGATGTCCTAAACAAAGATGCTCATGATGTCCTGAGCAAAGATGCCCATGATGTCCTGAGCAAAGATGCTCATGATGTCCTGAGCAAAGACGTCCATGATGTCCTAAACAAAGATGCTCATGATGTCCTGAGCAAAGATGCCCATGATGTCCTGAGAAAATATGCCCATGATCCCCTTAGCAAATATGCCCATGATGTCCTGAGCAAAGACTTCCATGATGTCCTGAGCAAAGACACCCATGATGTCCTAGGCAAAGACACCCATGATGTCCTGAGCAAATGCCATGATGTCTTGACTCTGAGAAAAGACGCCCATAATATCATGAGCAAACACACCCATCAGGTTATCAACAAAGATTTTCATTATGTCCTGTGAAAAGACCCTTGATCTCAATCTGCTGATTGACTTCCAGTTGGTCACCATAAACCCTCAAAATAGTTGCATGGTCCAGAGGTTCTCCTGGATTATGATGTTGATGGTCCATCCTTAGCATAGGCCATTAAAGAGGTATTCCAGTTGTTAGAAGGTATCCCCTATCCACAAGATGGGGGTTAAGTATTAGATCGGTGGGGGTCCTACCACTGGGACCCTCACTGATCACTAGAACGGAGGCTCCATACCCGCTGTAATGAATGTAGCGGCCACTTGCACATGATCCATACATTTCTATGGGAGTTCTGGAGATAGCCGAGTACAGTGCTCTGCCATGCCTGGAATTCCCATAGAAATGAATGGATCGGCCGCACACATTCCCACCTGACCACTCCGTTCATTTCAAGGGGGCTGCTCCCGTTCTTATGATCGGTGAATGTCCCAGCGGTTGGACCCCCACGATCTTATAGTTATCCCCTAACCCTGTGCATAGAGGATGACTTCTAACAACCAGAATACCCCTTTAATGTTTGATTGGCAAGGATCCGATCTCTGGTACAAAGATGGCATACCCCTTTAAGTATCAGTAGCTATACATTGGACCTACGTCATAGTGTCAGGTGATGTCAGTGCCACCTGACAAAATATTCCCTCAATGGCTAAGGGGGGAGTGTAGAGAGTAAAGAGATACTAAGGTGGTAGAGGTGGAGACCAGCAGTAACTGTATGAGATGCCCGATGCAGGCCACAGTAGAGGAGTTTGTGAACACACTGTAAATGGGGGCCCCTGGCTCCCATACTGACCTGTCCAGGATCTGGCACATCAGTTTTAAATCAAATTTTAAAGTAGTAAATTAGCTCCTTGCAGTACTGCATTACACCATTTGATATAACCGATATTGTCCATAGATTCCAATGCAACAGCGCCCCCAACTCTATTTTGAATTAAATTGATTAATGCAATAAAATGTCATATTATATTTTTTAACTGCGTTCTGCAGAAATAATTAATCTTTTGGTTGGATACCTTATTATATATGCATTCTGAAAAGCTAAATCATTACCAAAGTGAAGTGTCTGTGTCCAGGTCGGTATGTAGACTTCACACTGAGGGTGCACTGTATGAGGCCGAGATATTCTGCTTGGAATAATTTCCACTGGAGAGAAGGCGTCCTCTGTGCCCAGCCTGGATACACAGCGGAGAAACACTCCCTGCCTTTCATTCCTCTAGTAATGATGCCGTGTGTTCTCCTCCAGGACCCACTAAACCCCAGGAAGCTATCTCTCCATTCCCCAAACTGTCAAAGAGACAATCTCACCTTCATGTGCAGAAAGGCAAGATACATATAAGTGTGCACAGCATCGGGCTGAAGTACGGAAGAGTCTGCAATAACATAGGCCAGAAAACGAAGGATTCTTCTAGGATTCTGATAATCCACCAAACTGACCAATTCCAGAAGTCGGACTCCTTTACTTCTGCATTTGTCCAGTTGTTATATTAATGGAAGCTCTTGACTAATATGATATTACAGTATATTATATCTATGTATATCTGTGTATGTTTTATTACATTTAATATGTATCATGTTTCAGATGTTGAGTCACCATGTACACACATTACATTACTTATCCTGTACTGATCCTGAGTTACATCCTGTATTATCCTCCAGAGCTGCACTCACTATTCTGCTGCTGCAGTCACTGTGTACATACATTACTTATCCTGTACTGATCCTGAGTTACATCCTGTATTATACTCCAGAGCTGCACTCACTATTCTGCTGGTGCAGTCACTGTGTACATACATTACTTATTCTGTACTGATCCTGAGTTACATCCTGTATTATACTCCAGAGCTGCACTCACTATTCTGCTGGTGCAGTCACTGTGTACATACATTACTTATCCTGTACTGATCCTGAGTTACATCCTGTATTATACTCCAGAGCTGCACTCACTATTCTGCTGGTGCAGTCACTGTGTACATACATTACTTATCCTGTACTGATCCTGATTTACATCCTGTATTATACCCCAGAGCTGCACTCACTATTCTGCTGGTGCAGTCACTGTGTACATACATTACTTATCCTGTACTGATCCTGAGTTACATCCTGTATTATACTCCAGAGCAGCACTCACTATTCTGCTGGTGGAGTCACTGTGTACATACATTACTTATCCTGTACTGATCCTGAGTTACATCCTGTATTATACTCCAGAGCTGCACTCACTATTCTGCTGGTGCAGTCACTGTGTACATACATTACTTATCCTGTACTGACCCTGAGTTACATCCTGTATTATACTCCAGAGCTGCACTCACTATTCTGCTGGTGCAGTCACTGTGTACATACATTACTTATTCTGCACTGATCCTGAGTTACATCCTGTATTATACTCCAGAGCTGCACTCACTATTCTGCTGGTGCAGTCACTGTGTACATACATTACTTATCCTGTACTGATCCTGAGTAACATCCTTTATTATACTCCAGAGCTGCACTCACTATTCTGCTGGTGCAGTCGTTGTGTACATACATTACTTATCCTGTACTGATCCTGAGCTACATCCTGTATTATACTCCAGAGCTGCACTCACTATACTGCTGGTGCAGTCACTGTGTACATACATTACTTATCCTGTACTATACTCCAGAGCTGCACTCACTATTCTGCTGGTGCAGTCACTGTGTACATACATTACTTATCCTGTACTGATCCTGAGTTACATCCTGTATTATTCTCCAGAGCTGCACTCACTATTCTGCTGCTGCAGTCACCCACTGTGTACATACATTACTTATCCTGTACTGATCCTGAGTTACATCCTGTATTATACTCCAGAGCTGCACTCACTATTCTGCTGGTGCAGTCACTGTGTACATACATTACTTATCCTGTACTGATCCTGAGTAACATCCTTTATTATACTCCAGAGCTGCACTCACTATTCTGCTGGTGCAGTCACTGTGTACATACATTACTTATCCTGTACTGATCCTGAGTTACATCCTGTATTATTCTCCAGAGCTGCACTCACTATTCTGCTGGTGCAGTCACTGTGTACATACATTACTTATCCTGTACTGATCCTGAGTTACATCCTGTAGTATTCTCCAGAGCTGCACTCACTATTCTGCTGGTGCAGTCACTGTGTACATACATTACTTATCCTGTACTGATCCTGAGTTACATCCTGTATTATACCCCAGAGCTGCACTCACTATTCTGCTGGTGCAGTCACTGTGTACATACATTACTTATCCTGTACTGATCCTGAGTTACATCCTGTATTATACTCCAGAGCTGCACTCACTATTCTGCTGGTGCAGTCACTGTGTACATACATTACTTATCCTGTACTGATCCTGAGCTACATCCTGTATTGTACTCCAGAGCTACACTCACTATTCTGCTGGTGCAGTCACTGTGTACATACATTACTTATCCTGTACTGATCCTGAGTTACATCCTGAATTATACTCCAGAGCTGCACTCACTATTCTGCTGGTGCAGTCACTGTGTACATACATTACTTATCCTGTACTGATCCTGAGTTACATCCTGTATTATACTCCAGAGCTGCACTCACTATTCTGCTGGTGCAGTCACTGTGTACATACATTACTTATCCTGCACTGATCCTGAGTTACATACTGTATTATACTCCAGAGCTGCACTCACTATTCTGCTGGTGCAGTCACTGTGTACATACATTACTTATCCTGTACTGATCCTGAGTTACATCCTGTATTATACTCCAGAGCTGCACTCACTATTCTGCTGGTGCAGTCACTGTGTACATACATTACTTATCCTGTACTGATCCTGAGTTACATCCTGTATTTCTTTTATTAAAATTTTAAAACAAACAGATAAATAAATATATAAAACAGAGACCAAACCAGCCATACAGGACATGATGCTCCTCAGCGCGGCGCAGACAGCACCGGTCCAGCCCACTCGCCACAGAACACCAGCTATGTACAATATTTACAATATCTATGTACATGTACTAACCTTCCTGATCCGGTTGCACCTACCTACACTTAACAAATACAGAAGTTAAACTTACAAAAAGCCCACCCACCACCACCCCAATGCAACACACAATTTTTTTTATTTTTTTTATACTATATATATATATATATTTTTTTTTTTTTTATTTTTTTTTTTTTTTTTTTTTGGTCCCTGAGCTGGTCCCGCATCCCATGCCCCCAGTACATGATAACAGACGTCCATGAACCAGCCCAGGATTTTCTTATATGTCCCAAAGTCCCCAATGTTCCATGGAACCCTCCCCCCATTTACCCACCACCCAACCTAACACTACACCCGACAACTCAACCTATACAAATATACAAATATATATATAGACATAAAGACATATAAACTACATTACATAGTACATTACATAGTAGACCTTACCCTCACCACCCACCGTGAGGCTTTTCAGCCACACACAACCCATTAAAGCCCAAGTTTGGCGCCTGCAAGCCCTATGTCCTCATACAGCCACCAAAACAAAACAAAAATCTACAGTGTCAGCTTCAGCCCACCACCGGGAGGGGAGACAACAGGCTAGGGTACCCTAAAGGCAAAACCCCTCCAGAGGAGAGAGGCTCTACCCGCCCCCAACCTCTCGTACTCCAGAGAGCGCACCTTCACCAGGTCTCCGAGAATGTTCCTAACCACCTCATCCTCGGGGAGGATTTTGCGTTGCGTCGAAACTAAACACCGTGCATGCCACGTGTAGTACCTGACCACTGAGCTGACTAGGAATAAAGTGCAAAGGTCCCTACCACCCAGGTGTCTGAATGCTCCATAGGCCCATTCCGCATAGGAGAGAGTGACCAGCCTAGGCCAGCCAATGGAGGTCCCCACCCTGGTGTAAACCTCTGTGTTAAAGGGACAATGAAGCAGGAAGTGGTCCATGCTTTCCAGCACACCACCGCACTCCTCACGGGGACACCCCCTGTCCTCAGAGCTCCTACACTTCAGATTGTCCCTCACACACAGTTTCCCATGGAAGCAGCGCCAAGTCAAGTCAAAGAACTTCAAGGGGATCCTATTGGAATTTAAAAGCCGTAACCCAACCCTCAGATCCCGACCTGGGCAGTCCCTGAGGGCCAGAGGTTTCTGGAAATGGGTCAACAGAACCCTCTGGTCAAGGAGTCTCCTTGACTGAGTCCTGATTTCCCACATCCCCAGACCCCACCGACGTAATACCTTCAGAACCAGGGCAGCATAAGCCGGGAGATGCCCATGTGGTGTGCGGAGATCCTTCACTTGCCCCCCTGTCTCCCATTCCTGGAAGAAAGGCCGAAACCATCCCCGACAGGAGGCTACCCACAGAGGAGCCCTCTCTTGCCAGAGGTTCGAGAGATTAATCTTAATAAAGGTGTTCACCAGGAACACCACAGGGTTGACCATACCCAACCCTCCTAGTCTCCTCGTACGGTAAGTAACCTCCCTCTTGACAAGGTTCAGTCTGTTTCCCCATAACATCTGGAAGAACAGACTGTAGACCCGAGTCCAGAAAGGTTCCGGCAAGACGCACACACTGCCCAGATATAACAGCAAAGGGATCAGGTAGGTTTTGATAATGTTCACCCTTTCCCTGAGGGTTAAAGACCAACCCTTCCACTGGTCCACCTTCTGAGCGGCAATCTTAAGCCTGCTATCCCAATTTTGATGGGGGTAATCCCCCTGGCCAAATTCAATGCCGAGGACTTTTGTAGATTCCTGGGGCTCTGGAAGGGTGTCCGGGAGATCAAAACCAGGATCTCCACCTCCCAGCCAGAGACTCTCACACTTATCTCGGTTGATCTTGGACCCAGATGACTCTGAGTAGCGCTCTACCTCAGACAGTACCCACTCTGCCTCCCCTCTCGAAGACACAAAGATAGTTACGTCATCAGCATACGCCACCACCCTCAGTGTAGTCTCCGGAGCCGCCCGGTCCATCCCGATGCCCGCCAACGGCCCACGATCAACCCCTCTAAGGAAGGGATCGATCGCGAACACGTACAAAAGCGGGCTCAGAGGACAACCCTGGCGAACCCCAGATCCCACCCCAAAAGGACGCCCAATCCAACCATTCACAAGCGGGAAACTCTCTGCCCCTGCATACAAGGTCTTAAGCCAATCAACAAACCCCCCGGGCAGGCCATATCTCAGAAGGACAGACCAGAGGTACTCGTGGTTAACACGATCAAATGCTTTTGCCTGATCCAAGGACAGCATGTACCCCTTCCAGTGACCTGCCCTGCCCTGCTCCACGGCCTCCCGGACACTGAGCACAGCACTAAAAGTACTGTGGCCGGGAACAGAGCAATGCTGGGCCCCAGAAAGGAGCTGGGGTGCAAACTTCACCAGCCGATTAAATAGCACCTTTGCCAAAATCTTTCTGTCCACACCGAGGAGCGCTATGGGACGCCAATTCTCAATGTGGAAAGGATCTTTACCCTTTGACAGGATGATCAGGGCCGACCTCCTCATTGACTTTGGTAGAGTACCCGAGGAGAGACACTCATTTAATACCTCAGTCAAGAGGGGAACTAAGGTGTCCTTAAAGGTCTTGTAAAACTCAGATGTTAAGCCATCCGGACCAGGTGATTTTTTGGGAGCAAGCCCCTCAATCACCAGACTGACTTCCTCTTCACTGATCATTTCCGTCAAACCGTCGAGAGAGGGGTCTACCCCTGGTTCAGGGACAGTTTCAGTCAGGAAAGCCGATATCTTATCACGATCAAGATCCCTCCTTGCCATGAGATGTGAGTAAAAGGATCTGACAACCTCCAGGATCCCTGATCTGGACCTTCTCAGAGAACCCGTACTATCAATCAGTCCTGACACAATCTTACTACTCACTGACATCCTGCAGTTTTTGTAAGGGTCGGGCGAGCGGTATTTCCCGTAATCCCTCTCAAAAACCAAAGATGCGTGCCTATCGTACTGACACCTCATAAGCAAAGACTTCACTCTGGAGATCTCCTCACGGCTACCCCCAGTCGAGACAAGACGTTCGAGTTTCCTCCTCAGGCCCTGATACAGGCGATACTTACTCAGACTCCTGAGGCTCGAGAGCTGGCGGAAGAATCTCCCCACCCTTTCCTTGAAGATCTCCCACCACTCAGACTTACTGCCGCAGAGATCCAGCAATGGTACCTGGCTCTGAACGAAATCCTCAAAGGACTGTCTTATCTCCGCTTCTTCCAAGAGAGACGAATTGAGCCTCCAGTAGCCCCTTCCCATTCGGGGGGTCTCTGCAACATTCAGAGAAAACAAAATCATACAGTGGTCGGAGAACTCCACCTCCACAGCGGACACGGCTGAAGAGACGGCTTCCTCCTTTAAATAAAACCTGTCTATTCTAGACCTACAACTAGCCCTATGATAGGTGAACCCCGGGTGGCCTGGGGTGTGCCGGATGTGGACATCCACCAGACGAGCCTCACTAGCTATTTTATTAAGCGCAACGCTGTCGTAAGTCAGCTTGTCCCTGGAACCTCCCCTATCCTGGGGCCTCGTGACAGTATTGAAGTCCCCTCCAAAGACCACCTGCCGACTTGTAAAAAGATAGGGCTTGATCCTCATGAAGAGACACTTACGGTCCCACTTGGACTGGGGACCATAGATGTTAATTAGACGAAGTTCTTGTCCCCTCATGAGGACATCCAGGATCAGGCACCTCCCCATTTCTAATTCAATAACCCGTCGGCATTCTACCGGTGCAGTAAAAAGGGCTGCCACCCCGCTATACGGCTCGGCCGCAAGAGACCAGTAGGAGGATCCGCGTCGCCACTCCCTTTTAGCTTTAAATACAGATGCCAAATCTGGCAGCCTGGTCTCCTGCAAAAACAAAATGTCAGCTTCAACCCGGCTGAAAAAATCAAAGGCCGCAAATCTAGCCGTATCTGACTTAATGCTGGCGACATTAATGGACGCCAGCGTCAACGGAGTGAGTGCCGCCATCATGGGTGATTGAATTAGATGGCTTTCTTTTCCCACTGCCCCCACCAACTTTTTCATCAGATGATGGCTTACCCCTCTTCAAACAAACAGATGTGTCCATTTCACCTCTGCCCTTGTGCTCTGACTCCAAGCCAGCCCCCACCCCTGAGGACATGTTTTCCCCAGTAGAAGGAGGCTCGGCGTCCCCCGCAGGCCCAGGTGTCACCGCGACTCCCGAAACCTCCCCACCGGCTCCCTCCCCTGAGAAGGGGGAGGTGTCACCAATGGCTTGGAACCGGTTTGAGAGACTAATCAGAGGGGGGTTGGTTGTACCTTCCTTTGGCATCTGGCGGGTGGGAGAAGATCTTAAATCTCCCTTTTTCCCTGTACGTTTATTACCCTGCTTTTGCCATCCCCCACTTCCCCCGTCATGGGGGGATAATGAGGAGATGGCACCTTCCTCTTCCTGGATCCTCCTAATTTCCTCATCCAGCTCACTGTCCCTTTGGGCCTCAGCAGTAGCAGCAGTCTCAGGGGTGAGATCAGGGGTCATCCCAGCTTCCCCAGTTGCCTGAGGTTCCCGGGATTCACCCATCTCCCTCTCCCTTCGGCGATTTTCCTGACGCCTCAGTTGGGCAGGCGTCTTTTGCTTCCTTTTCTTCCCTGGCCCCTCTGTTCCTTCACTTCTGCCAGCCCCTGCCCCAGTAGAATTGGCCTCACGGCTTCCTCCCGCCGGGGCATTGACCGCATTGGCAAAGGAATGAGGGCAGCGACTGAATGGGTGACCTAAGTCACCACACAGGTGACACCTAATCTCTGCACATGATGCAGCGAGGTGGCCAATCTCCCCACACAGCGCGCACTTCTGTACAGTGCAGTTAGCACTGAAGTGTGTGGGGCTGCCGCATCTGTGACAGAGCTTCGGCTGACCCTGGTAGAAAATCTGGATGCGATCCCTTCCAAGGAAGGTGGCAGATGGTATGTGAGTAACTGTGTTTCCTAAAAGCCTAAGTTTTACCATGAACGTCCAGGCCCCAGACCAGATGCCATGTTCATCCCTGTTCTTCTTGGGAACCTCCACCACCTCCCCATATCGGCCGAGCCACGTCATGATGTCAATACACGAGAGTGACTCGTTACGGGTTAGAACGGTCACCCTCTTCACATTGTTCTGACGAGACACTGCCTGGACGGCAAAATCTCGCCAGCTGGGCTCGTCCTTTGCCATCTCATAGTTCGACCAGAAGAGCTCAAGTCCCTCCGGCCGAACAAAGCTGACATCGAACTCAGGGGTCCCATAGGGATGTATCAAGGCGTAGATGTCTGTCGCCTTGAAGCCCATCTTTAGAAGGAGCTCAACAACTTCTGATCTTGAAGGACATGTATCACTGCCCCTCCACCTCAGACGGACCACATTCCTACGGAGAGCACCCTGCCCAGCTGTCGGGAGGGACCACGTGGTCTCCCCGCTCCTTTGCTCTCGGAAGGCTGAGAGGCCATGCCTATCTATCCAAAAGGATAGATCAACCTCCCTCCCCTCTACATTGATTGTGCTCTCCCCTCTCTTTAGAGCCTCCAGAAGACGCCGCTGCAAAACGCCGTCCCCAGAGCCAGAGGACAAGGAGGGTCCCCTACTCACCCCGTCTGTGACAGTAGCAAAACTGCGCACAGGGGCTGCCACAGCCGGGGGGGCAACCGGACCAGGTTCCACACCCTCCCCACTTACCAAAGACCCTCCACCACCCACTTCCATATCTTCCATCCCCAAACCAGCCTTACTTACAACAGATTCTGCGACCTCCCTTCCTTCCCTCCTAACACCATTCACTCCACCATCCAAACCCCCAGACATATTTTTATAAAAAATAATTTTCTGCCCCCCACCTGCTCCCTCACTCATACTGGCTGAACCGGTGTGTTTTGGTGTAATTATTGGTACCTCAGCATCACTGGGCCCTGGGGTCGGAGCTGCCCCCAAAAGATAGGCCACAGCCCCAACCCCACTTTTATCATTGCCCTCCGCTTCCTCAGTACTACCATTTACAACTTTTGGGCGCCGCTGATCCATTACCGGGCGCCGCTGATCCAAACGCTGCTGATCTGTTCTTTCATGGCGCCGCTCATCTGGACCAGCAGCGCCAATACAAAACAAAGGCTTTGGCCTCAGTTCTTGACCTTCATTGGGAGGCGTAACCGTCATAGCTCCGACAGCTCCTTCATGCCTCTGCTGGCCCGAGGGAACAGCGTCATCAGCGGTTGGAGCCATCGGAGCTCCTGCAGCCATCTGTGGCGTGGAGCCACCCCCTCCTCCCATCAGGGAGCAAACTCCAGCGCCAGAGATTTTTCTCTCATCCTCCGCAGTAACCTTCCTGTCCGGCTTTTCAGCCGGTGTCGCACCAGCTCCATCCCCGTTACTGCAAACAGAGACGGAGCTCACCACCATATCGGATACCTCGCTCTCCCCTCTCTCCTGCACCGAGTCCACTGCAGGACACGGGCTGGGCTGAGAAGAGGGGCTAATACAGTGAGCCGGCCCTGCGGTCGACCCGGGGGTCCCAGGGAGGGGGGTGTATACATATCTTACCTGCTCCTGGAGCTTGGTCTTCTTAGCCTTTTTCTTTCCTTCCCCAGGCGTCTCCGGTGGCAACTCATCACCAAAGCATAAGTCCTGGAAACGCACTGGGGACTCCAGGAGCTGGATCTCCTCCACTAGGGCCCCTCCCGGGCCTGCAGGTCTCATACTCATCCCCCGAGCCGCAGCTGGGTGACCTTGCTATTTGGCGTGCAGGGGGCCCACTGTACGGAATCTGCTCCTGCAGGCTGCCAGGTGGATCTTGCTGGTCATCATCATCATCCTCCTCCTGCACGACTGGTTCCTTCTCCACCTGGCTGTCAGGCTGCTGCCCCATCTGCCCCTTCTCCTCCGCCATCTTCCGAAAACGTTCCTCGTTTAGGAGTTTTTCCTTAAACGGGCCGCTTTTATCTCGGAGTACAGTCCGCCTTTGCTCAATCTCGCCTATGTCAGCTTGTAGCTGCTTTATTTGGTTCTCCAGCCCCTGCTTCTTCCTCTTTGGGGCCACTCCAACACAAGACCTCAAGCCGCGCAGCTCCTCCCGGAGCCTCCTCAGGGTCTTAGTCGCGTCTTCGTACTCACGGAGGTGGCTCATGACCCGGGATCCGTAGGTGGAAATGGACTCCCGGGCCCTCAGTACGCCCCAGCCTTCCTCCTCAAGATCTGCTTCACCTCCGTGAACACTCGGCTTTTGCTGGGCCCCGGAAGGGCCACTCTCACCCATGCTGGCATTCGGGTCCTCCTTAGCGGATCCAGCCTTGCGGCTCTTCCTACTACCCTCAGACTCAGGGGAGACAGAAGCCACATTACTGCGACTCCTGCCAGATCTTCTTACCCCTGAGTCCTCCATGCAGGCCAAACGCTGGCTTCTCCTGTCCCCTGAAGGCCTGCCGCTGGGAACAGGAGCCTGGGGCTTGCTTCCCTCGCTCATGCCTGAGAACCCACTCTCCCCCTGGGGAGGAGAGAGCCGGCCTCAGGTGGATAGATTTTCCTCCAAACGCTCAGGAGCAGCAGCAGCAGCAGCTACACACAGCCACAGGCGACCACACCCACAGGTAATCGCAGCTCAGGAACAGCTGGTCCAGAGCTGCACTCACTATTCTGCTGGTGCAGTCACTGTGTACATACATTACTTATCCTGTACTGATCCTGAGTTACATCCTGAATTATACTCCAGAGCTGCACTCACTATTCTGCTGGTGCAGTCACCGTGTACATACATTACTTATCCTGTACTGATCCTGAGTTACATCCTGTATTATACTCCAGAGCTGCACTCACTATTCTGCTGGTGCAGTCACTGTGTACATACATTACTTATCCTGTACTGATCCTGAGTTACATACTGTATTATACTCCAGAGCTGCACTCACTATTCTGCTGGTGCAGTCACTGTGTACATACCTGGACGACATCCTCCTGTTGCACGAGTCCAGTGTGGGTCTGCTAGAACACCTGCAGTGGACAGCGGACCTACTGACGGGCCTCGGTTTCCTCCTCAACACGGAGAAGTCATGCCTCATCCCATCACAGCGGATGGAATGCCTGGGCTTCATGGTGGATTCGATCTCGGAATCCCTCAGTCTTCCGATGAGTTGCGTGCGATCCGCAAGGAGTTGAACCATGCTCTTCTCATTCCCCACCTCTCGTTGCGTCACCTGGCTCGCATCATCGGACTGTTAGCTTCTTCAATTCAAGCCGTGTTTCCGGCCCCATTGCACTACCGTGCTCCCCAGCGACTGAGTGCATCTTCGGACCGGTGCCTCCTTTGCGAACGTGGTGGTCCTGGACTCGGAAGCCCAAGAGGAGTTGAGCTGGTGGATCGCCAATCTGGAGGCCTGGAATGGCAGGGCGATCTTCGGATTCCTTCCAGAGCTGACCATCGAGTCGGATGCGAGCCTCCAAGGTTGGGGCGCTCATTGCAACAGAGTTTCCACGGGAGGATCCTGGTCGGCAGAGGAGTCCCTCCTCCACATCAACGCCTTGGAGCTCCTAGCCGGTTCGTTTGCAGTCAGGAGCTTCTCCAACGGGGTTGCCAATGCGTGCATCAGACTGCGGATGTACAATATCTCTGCAGTCTGATACGTCAACCGGTTGGGCGGTACTCACTCGGCGACCTTGGCCCGGTTAGCCAAGGAGTTTTGGTCATTTTGCCTCTCCAGGGACATCATGGTGCAGGCGGAGTACTTGCCGGGGCTGAGCAATGTTCGTGCGGATTGGAACTCGCGCTACCTGTCGGACGGCAGCGATTGGCAGTTGGATCCGGAGGTGTTCTCAGCAATTTCGGACATATGGGGCCCAATGTCCATCGATCTCTTTGCTTCTCGACTCAACAGGCAACTCACCTGGTTTTTCAGCTGGCGTCCGGATCCGGAGGCAGTGGCGGTGGATGCTTTCCTCCAAGATTGGTCTGTATCCCGCCTTTACGCCTTTCCTCCGTTCTCGATGATTCCGAGGACACTCCTTCAGGTTCAACGACATTTGGCAGACCTGGTGTTGGTGGTTCCGTTCTGAGGGTCTCAGGTCTGGTTCCCTTCGTTGCTGAGGATCCTAGTGGAAGTACCTCTTCTTCTCCCGTCTCGTTCGGATCTCCTTCGCAACCCTCAGGTGCTGCACCACCCACTTCTCCTCGATGGTTCTCTGCGGCTGCTGGCATGCCGGATCTCCGGACACCTGGAGCTGTCGATGGCATTTCGGAAGAGACACGACAGTTACTGGACAACGCATGGGCTCCCGGCACCAGAAAGTCTTATCGGGCAGCCTGGAGAAATTGGGCTAGCTGGTGCGTGGAACGGAACTTGGATCCCGTTTCGGAGCCTGTAGTTCACCTGTTGCAGTTTCTCACCTCACTTTTTGAAGCTGGAAAGGCATACCGGACCATCAACCTTTTCAGGTCAGCTATTTCCTCTACCCATCTAGGTTATGAGGGTGTCCCTGCAGGTCAACATCCTTTGTTTTTTCGTCTGTTGTGAGGTTCTCGGTTGGCACGTCCTCCTCGGCCTCGTTTTTCTACTACCTGGGATGTCTCTCTGGTTCTTTCCTTTTTATCCTCTTGGCTGGATAATTCTGCCCTTTCGTTGAGACAATTGTCCGCTAAATTGTTGGCTTTATTTTGTCTTATTTCTTGCAAAAGGGTCTCTGATGTTCGGGCCCTTGATTATGACGCTCTCTCTTTCACCCGGGAGGGGGTCACTTTTAACATTTCGCGTCGCACCAAGACTAACATCAGGTTTGTCTCCTACCCCAGTTTCACTTCATCTCCGATTTTGTGTCCTGTGGCTTGCCTTAGGGAATACGAATCCAGGACTAGGGCCCATCGGTCTTCCGCCATATCCCAACTGTTCCTTTCTATCCGACACCCTTTTGGGCCGGTTTCTAGCCCAACTTTGGCACGCTGGCTTAAGTGGGTCATGTCACTAGCGGGTATAGACACTTCCGTCTTCACTGCCCATTCTGCGCGGAGTGTTTATGCCACCTCTTTGGCGGTTTCAGGGGCCAGATTGGAGGATGTTATGCGCTTGGCTAATCGGTCTAATATCACCACGTTTAGGGAATTCTATTTTCGTCCTCAGGCTCATTTGTTTACTTCTATTATAGAGCGGCTTTGAACTTGCAATATGAGCCTCCGTGTCTTGCTGTAAAACTCAATGATTTTCCTAGTCTACGACGTAAAGTCATAGTTTTATTAAAGACACGGAGGCGAGTATTGCCCACCCTGTTCCCTCCCTTGGGGCTCCTCGCGTTTTTTTCTTACAGGGGTTTTTGCATTATTTACCTCATTGTATGATTGATCTTGTTAAGATTATTATTATTATTATCATTGTCATTATTGTTATTATATTTATTAACAGTTATCATTATCTTTAATGGTATTTATTAAGATTTTTATTGTTTTCAGTCCTTCAATCCCTAATGTGTCTATTTGGAATGAAGGGATTCCGGACGTGTTTGGTCCTGACGTGTTTGTTTCACCTGGACCTATTGTCACGGAAGGTGTACAGGAAACAAGACAATGCAAAATGAATAAATGACTCACTGGATCCAAAACTAAGGAACAAAAAGGGAGACCCCTGCATCAGACCTGGCTCTCTCCCTTACTGCTCAGCCTATGCGATAATCCCAATGGTGGATGATCGCATATCCTCGTACCTCGACTATATAACACCTGAACACCCTACAATAGTGAGGGGACACGACCACCGGCTCCCTACACTAGACACGGAGGGAGTCAGGGTCACCTGGGATCCAGCAAACAGAAAATCACAAATGAATGTACAACACTTAACTTGTAGAAGACTGGGAAATAGGATCAGCATGCACACACACTCCAGGAAGCTGTATAAACCGCACACTAATGCATTATGGGGAGGAATTAAAAGGGATGCAATCTGTCCAACTACATGACAGCTGAGAGAGACTAACGAGATGAGGAACTGAAAACCAAAACAAAGAAAACTCAAGGAGGAGGTTCTGAAAGGCTTCTGTCAGAGCTTCTCAGCTGTCTGGTTGTGACAGTACCCCTCCCTCTACGAGTGGACTCCGGACACTCAGAGCCCACCTTCTCAGGATGGGACCTATGGAAAGCCTTGATGAGACGAGTGGCCTTAATGTCCGTCACTGGGACCCACATCCTCTCCTCAGGACCATAACCCTCCCAATGAACGAGGTACTGGAGAGAACCGCGGACAAGACGAGAATCCACAATCCTAGAGACCTGAAATTCAAGATTCCCATCAACCATAATCGGAGGAGGAGGCAAAGGCGAGGGTACAATGGGTTGAACATAAGGTTTCAATAAGGACTTATGAAAAACATTATGGATCTTCCAAGTCTGAGGAAGATCAAGACGGTAGGCAACAGGATTGATGACAGACAGGATTTTGTAAGGCCCAATAAACCTAGGACCCAACTTCCAGGAGGGAACCTTCAATTTGATATTCTTGGTAGACAACCACACCAGATCACCAACATTCAGGTCCGGACCAGGCACACGTCTCTTATCTGCCACACGCTTATATCTCTCACTCATGCTCTTTAGATTATCCTGAATCTTTTGCCAAATAGATGACAAAGACGAGAAGAATCTGTCCTCATCAGGTAAACCAGAAGACCCTTCTCCCGAGAAAGTCCCAAACTGCGGATGAAACCCATATGCACCAAAAAATGGTGACTTATCAGAGGACTCCTGAGGACAGTTATTTAAAGCAAACTCAGCAAGGGACAAAAAAGAACACCAATCCTACTGATTCTCCGCCACAAAACAGCGCAGATATGTCTCCAGATTCTGATTGACGCGCTCTGTCTGGCCATTCGACTGCGGGTGGAAAGCAGAAGAGAATGACAACCGAACCCCCAAGCGAGAACAGAAAGCCTTCCAGAATCTGGTAACAAACTGTGTGCCCCTATCGGAGACTATGTCTGAAGGAATACCATGCAATTTGACAATGTGATCAATAAATGCCTGCGCCAGTGTCTTAGCATTGGGCAAACCAGGAAAAAGGATGAAATGCACCATTTTGCTAAAACGGTCCACCACCACCGGAATCACAGTCTTCCCCGAGGAACGAGGCAGGTCCGTTATGAAGTCCATGGACAGATGTGTCCAAGGACGGGAAGGAATGGGTAAGGGAAGGAGAGGACCTGATGGCCGTGAATGAGGGACTTTGGCACGAGCGCAAGTCTCGCAGGCTGCCACAAAACCCTCTACCGACTTACGAAGCGCAGGCCACCAGAATCTCCGAGCGATGAGATCCACTGTGGCTCTTGCCCCCGGGTGCCCAGCAAGGACCGTATCGTGGTGTTCCTTAAAAATCTTGTGTCTTAAAGCGAGAGGCACAAACAACCTCCCAGGAGGACAAAGATCAGGAGCCTCTGACTGGGCTGCCTGCACCTCTGCCTCCAATTCAGGAAAAAGAGCAGAGACCACCACACCTTCAGCCAAAATGGGACCCGGGTCTTCAAAATTCCCACCTCCCGGAAAACAACGTGACAGGGCATCTGCCTTCACATTCTTAACCCCAGGGCGGAACGTGACAACAAAATTAAACCTTGAAAAGAACAAAGACCATCTGGCCTGTCTCGGGTTCAGACACTTGGCTGACCCCAAGTAGGCCAGATTTTTATGGTCAGTAAACACGGTAATAGGGTGTCTGGCTCCCTCTAGCCAATGGCGCCATTCCTCAAAAGCCAACTTGATGGCCAACAATTCCCTATCTCCCACATCGTAATTTCTCGGAATTTAGAGGGATGCAATCAGTCCAACTACATGACAGCTGAGAGAGACTAACGAGATGAGGAACTGAAAACCAAAACAAAGAAAACTCAAGGAGGAGGTTCTGAAAGGCTTCTGTCAGAGCTTCTCAGCTGTCTGGTTGTGACACCTATGGTCTGTTCTATTTTTCAGGTTGAAGGTCTATCCAGTCTAGGATGCTGTGCTTCCGGTTGATATCTCTACCACAGTTTGGCCAGGTTGGCTAGTTGGATACGCTTCGTTGGCGTTGGACTTATCCGTTCCAGTTGCAGTTTGGAGTTTTTGTTGAGGTGTTCGTGATGTTGGCACCAGGATTTCAAAGAAAGAGGAAGGTCCAGAGGAAGAGCGGCCTATTATAGGGGCCATAGGGGAGGGACCTTGGTTACTATGGTTGTTTCCTGTATGTAAATATTTTTTTTTCCCTTTGCTGCTATTGGTGGACAGTAAAGAAGGAGAAAGCAATACTCGCCTCTGTGTCTTTAATAAAACGATGACTTTACTTCGTAGACTAGGAAAATCATTGAGTTACATCCTGTATTATACTCCAGAGCTGCACTCACGATTCTGCTGGTGCAGTCACTGTGTACATACATTACTTATCCTGCACTGATCCTGAGTCACACAAGGATCGACCCAAATCTTCACTCCCCTTCTGTACGTGTTGTAAGCAGATAATACTTTAACACATTAAACTATTTCTCCAGTTTCTACTGGTCACTGCCCAAACATGGCTGAATTATTGGGGGTTGATGAGAGACGCGATCTCTCTGGGCCTCTCCCCGTCCATGGTAGTGGTGACCTCTCCTGAGCGTGCTCTCTGCTGACATCACAGCTATTCCTGGCAGGCGACCAAGCAATTCTTTCAGGCTGTATTGTTCAGCAGGAAACAAACAAGGACCAAGGCACTGGGTGGGCACGGGTGGACATACAAAAATAGACCTTGTCCCCTTCCCTGTCCCCTCCCTCCGGCCATGAAGAGAAGCTGAGTGGTGCAGGCCTGGCCCTCACTGAAGATAACACTATCAGTATTGGCGACATCTAACTTCCAGGTGCCCATCTTACATCAAATCTGTCTGTTCCGACAGCTGTGGATGGCTGCAAAATTAGACTGGAGCTTTATCTGAGTAGATAACGATGTTACAGACAAACTATTAAACTGGATGCTTTCTACGAGGATGAAAAATTACAATGTGCAACAGACAGAAAAGAATCAGGGTACATGCACAAGGCAGTTTAGTGACCTTTGGCACAGATTTCTGTGTGGATTTTGCTGCATTTGGGCATTGAATCCAACCCAAAGTATACAAAATTGAGCAGTTGCGGATATTGACATGAATCTACCCCAGAGTTTACACTTTGGACTGAAATATATGAAAAAATGTGATAAAAATACACAAAAACAACTGACATAATGTGATTTTCATACCAAAGATCTATTTTCCATGCAATAAAAAAACTTATTTTTTTACATCTAATCTATTTAGCAGGTAAGTATTTTTAGCAAGGATTTGTAGCACAAAAAATCTATACATAATATTCACTTTGTGCATGTGACCTGTGACCACTAATATAAAATATATTACTAATATAATACTAATTTAAAAGCTCAGCCTATGTAATAAAATATATCTACTATAATACAGCTCCTATGTACAAGAATATAACTACTATAATACTGCCTCCTATGTACAAGAATATAACCACTATAATACTGCTCCTATGTACAAGAATATAACTACTATAATACTGCTCCTATGTACAAGAATATAACTACTATAATACTGCTCCTCTGTACAAGAATATAACTACTATAATACTTCTCCTATGTACAAGAATATAACTATTATAATACTGCTCCTATGTACAAGAATATAACTACTATAATACTGCCTCCTATGTACAAGAATATAACTACTATAATACTGCTCCTATGTACAAGAATATAACTACTATAATACTGCTCCTATGTACAGGAATATAACTACTATAATACTGCTCCTATGTACAAGAATATAACTACTATAATACTGCTCCTATGTACAAGAATATAACTACTATAATACTGCTCCTATGTACAAGAATATAACTACTATAATACTGCTCCTATGTACAAGAATATAACTACTATAATACTGCTCCTATGTACAAGAATAGAACTACTATAATACTACTCCCATGTACAAGAATATAACTGCTATAATACTGCCTCCTATGTACAAGAATATACCTACTATAATACTGCCTCCTATGTACAAGAATAGAACTACTATAATACTGCCTCCTATGTACAAGAATATAACTACTATAATACTGCCTTCTATGTACAAGAATATAGCTACTATAATACTGCTCCTATGTACAAGAATATAAGTACTATAATACTGCCTCCTATGTACAAGAATATAACTACTATAATACTGCCTTCTATGTACAAGAATATAGCTACTATAATACTGCTCCTATGTGCAAGAATATAACTACTATAATACTGCTCCTATGTACAAAAATATAACTACTATAATACTGCCTCTTATGTACAAGAATATAACTACTATAATACTGCTCCTATGTACAAGAATATAACTACTATAATACTGCTTCCTATGTACAAGAATATAACTACTATAATACTGCCTCATATGTTCAAGAATAAAACTACTATAATACTGCTCCTATGTACAAGAATATAACTACTAGAATACTGCTTCCTATGTACAAGAATATACTTATTATAATACTGCTCCTATGTACAAGAATAAAACTACTATAATACTGCCTCATATGTACAAGAATATAACTACTATAATACTGCTCCTATGTACAAGAATATAACTACTATAATACTGCTCCTATGTACAAGAATATAACTACTATAATACTGCTCCTATGTACAAGAATATAACTACTATAATACTGCTCCTATGTACAAGACTATAACTACTATAATACTGCTCCTATGTACAAGAATGTAACTACTATAATACTGCTCCTATGTACAATAATATAACTGCTATAATACTGCCCCTTTATACAAGAATATAAATACTATAATACTGCTCCTATGTACAAGAATATAACTACTATAATACTGCCTTCTATGTACAAGAATATAGCTACTATAATACTGCTCCTATGTACAAGAATATAACTACTATAATACTGCCTCCTATGTACAAGAATATAACTACTATAATACTGCCTTCTATGTACAAGAATATAACTACTATAATACTGCTCCTATGTACAAGAATATAACTACTATAATACTGCTCCTCTGTACAAGAATATAACTACTATAATACTTCTCCTATGTACAAGAATATAACTATTATAATACTGCTCCTATGTACAAGAATATAACTACTATAATACTGCCTCCTATGTACAAGAATATAACTACTATAATACTGCTCCTATGTACAAGAATATAACTACTATAATACTGCTCCTATGTACAGGAATATAACTACTATAATACTGCTCCTATGTACAAGAATATAACTACTATAATACTGCTCCTATGTACAAGAATATAACTACTATAATACTGCTCCTATGTACAAGAATATAACTACTATAATACTGCTCCTATGTACAAGAATATAACTACTATAATACTGCTCCTATGTACAAGAATAGAACTACTATAATACTACTCCCATGTACAAGAATATAACTGCTATAATACTGCCTCCTATGTACAAGAATATACCTACTATAATACTGCCTCCTATGTACAAGAATAGAACTACTATAATACTGCCTCCTATGTACAAGAATATAACTACTATAATACTGCCTTCTATGTACAAGAATATAGCTACTATAATACTGCTCCTATGTACAAGAATATAAGTACTATAATACTGCCTCCTATGTACAAGAATATAACTACTATAATACTGCCTTCTATGTACAAGAATATAGCTACTATAATACTGCTCCTATGTGCAAGAATATAACTACTATAATACTGCTCCTATGTACAAAAATATAACTACTATAATACTGCCTCTTATGTACAAGAATATAACTACTATAATACTGCTCCTATGTACAAGAATATAACTACTATAATACTGCTCCTATGTACAAGAATATAACTACTATAATACTGCCTCATATGTTCAAGAATAAAACTACTATAATACTGCTCCTATGTACAAGAATATAACTACTAGAATACTGCTTCCTATGTACAAGAATATACTTATTATAATACTGCTCCTATGTACAAGAATAAAACTACTATAATACTGCCTCATATGTACAAGAATATAACTACTATAATACTGCTCCTATGTACAAGAATATAACTACTATAATACTGCTCCTATGTACAAGAATATAACTACTATAATACTGCTCCTATGTACAAGAATATAACTACTATAATACTGCTCCTATGTACAAGACTATAACTACTATAATACTGCTCCTATGTACAAGAATGTAACTACTATAATACTGCTCCTATGTACAATAATATAACTGCTATAATACTGCCCCTTTATACAAGAATATAAATACTATAATACTGCTCCTATGTACAAGAATATAACTACTATAATACTGCCTTCTATGTACAAGAATATAGCTACTATAATACTGCTCCTATGTACAAGAATATAACTACTATAATACTGCCTCCTATGTACAAGAATATAACTACTATAATACTGCCTTCTATGTACAAGAATATAACTACTATAATACTGCTCCTATGTACAAGAATATAACTACTATAATACTACTCCCATGTACAAGAATATAACTGCTATAATACTGCCTTCTATGTACAAAAATATAACTACTATAATACTGCCTTCTATGTACAAGAATATAACTACTATAATACCGGCTCCTATGTACAAGAATATAACTACTATAATACTGCTCCTATGTACAAGAATATAACTACTATAATACTGCTCCTATATACAAGAATATAACTACTATAATACTGCTCGTATGTACAAGAATATAACTACTATAATACTGCCTCCTATGTACAAGAATATAACTACTATAATACTGCCCCTATGTACAAGAATATAACTACTATAATACTGCCCCTATGTACAAGAATATAACTACTATAATACTGCTCCTATGTACAAGAATATAACTACTATAATACTGCCTCCTATGTACAAGAATATAACTACTATAATACTGCTATGTACAAGAATATAACTACTATAATACTGCTCCTATGTACAAGAATAGAACTACTATAATACTGCCTCCTATGTACAAGAATATAACTACTATAATACTGCTCATATGTACAAGAATATAACTACTATAATACTGCCTCCTATGTACAAGAATATAACTACTATAATACTGCTATGTACAAGAATATAACTGCTATAATACTGCTCCTATGTACAAGAATAGAACTACTATAATACTGCTCCTATGTACAAGAATATAACTGCTATAATACTGCTCCTATGTACAAGAATAGAACTACTATAATACTGCTCCTATGTACAAGAATATAACTACTATAATACTGATCCTATGTACAAGAATATAACTACTATAATACTGTCTCCTATGTACAAGGATATAACTACTATAATACCGCCTCCTATGTACAAGAATATAGCTACTATAATACTGTTCCTATGTACAAGAATATAACTACTATAATACTGCTCCTATGTACAAGAATATAATTACTATAATACTGCTATGTACAAGAATAAAACTACTATAATACTGCTCCTATGTACAAGAATAGAACTACTATAATACTGCTCCTATGTACAAGAATAGAACTACTATAATGCTGCCTGTGTCTTTACACCAGTAGAGGCACCACGTTTCCTCGGACTCCTGTTGTTACAAGTGATGATACATGTATAATGCACCTCCTCTATAACATTTATATACAGTTGGAGAATACTAGTGACATGTAATACTGTTTTTCCTAAATTTGCATTGTTTTCCTTTTATATAGTATTAGTAAATGAGGACCTGTGTTCGGTTTCCAGCAGTGGTTTGGGTGTCAGGCTATTAGACTCCCCACTATCGCCCCGGCTTTACGATGAATCTGATTGGTCAGATTACCAGTTACAGAGCTACCAAGCAGACGTTTATCCTGCAAGCTCCCCAGAGTTAAAGCAGAAGTACTCATTCCTGCCAGTCATTGCTAAAACCTGCTGGGACCAGAGACCAGAGCTGTATGCTGCTTGGATACAAGTTATCTTCAGTAAAGCAACGTTTGAACTTCATCTAAAGGTCTGGACATCATTTCTGATGCAAAATCCCTCTATTACTCCTACTATCACTACACTCAAATGTATTGCAAGTAAGTTAGGAGTCCGGCCGTACCCAGGTAGGAGACATCGTGACACAATTATCACCGCCCTATAGAGACATTAGGCCATTACCCTATTCTGGCATTACTAATCTGGGACGTGCGTTATAACACCTGGGATGGGCCCTGGGGTAGTACCCTGCGCACGCTGCAAACGGCGTCACGACAATACAGAATATCATTCACCCGTACCTGGCCACTGCAAATCATCATCATCGTTCTTGGCATTCCTGGTAAATCACTTCCAATCTCTTTTTAGAAAAGCTGGGTGAAATCCAATATGGCTGCCATTAACGCTCTGGAAGGTGCTGGCACCCAATTGACTGTCAGACATGCCTGGTTATATAATGACCCTGATCTTTTCTTGGCAGAAAATCAGCCTTGATCACAGTGCCGCCACTACATGGTCATATAATAGTGCCATACAGTGCCTAAATACCAGTGCTATAATGTGTCTTACATAATAGCGCCATACATCATCAAGTAACAGTGCTCTACAGTGGTCAAATGATAGCGCCATACAGTGCACTGAAAATAGCACCATACGGTGCCCAAACAATAGTGCAGTAATGTTCCTCAATAATAGTGCCATACACCTCCAAATAACAGTGCCGTAAATTGGGAAAATAATAGTGCCATACAGTGCTCTGAAAATACAGTATTATCATCCAGTGCCAAATAAAGGTGCCATATAATTGCAAATGTGCCCAAATAATACTATAAAGTGTTTCATTAATTATACTATACAGTGCTCTGAAAATAGTGTCATACAGTGCTCAAATAATAGTGCTATACGGTGCTCAAATAATAGTGTCATATAGTGCTCAAATAATAGTGTCATATAGTGCTCAAATAATAGTGTCATATAGTGCTCAAATAATAGTGTCATACAGTGCTCAAATAATAGTGTCATATAGTGCTCAAATAATAGTGTCATATAGTGCTCAAATAATAGTGTCATACAGTGCTCAAATAATAGTGTCATATAGTGCCCAAATAATAGTGTCATATAGTGCCCAAATAATAGTGTCATACAGTGCTCAAATAATAGTGTCATATAGTGCCCAAATAATAGTGTCATATAGTGCCCAAATAATAGTGTCATAAAGTGTTGTTATAATAGTGCCATATAGTGCTTCAATAATGTCCAAAAACAATGTCATACCATGGTCCAGTGGAGGAGTCTACAGAAGACCAGTGACGTTCGGAGGGACCCTGATGCAGCTTTGGCTTTGGGCCTTATGACATCATGCTTTCTTCTGCATCTATGGGACCGTAGCTTCTTATGGGAACCAACAGTTGTGGACAGCAGAGATACTGCCATGCACCATCTCTACAAGAAGCCACTGCCACGAGGATCCCACGTTTGGAAAGTTCCATTTTCTTTTACACCCCAGTATTATAAATGTGTCTAATGGAGAATTTACCGGATCCAGAACTATCCAGAGTAGAGCTACCTAGAATTTCAGGACAGACCCATGTGCGGGGTTAGCTGCAGAGTGACATCTAGTGGCCATTTGTGGGAAATACATCCCCTGGTGAATTTTTCAAGTTAGGGCTCATGCACAGGACTGTATGTATTTTGTGATCCGCAAAAAATACGGATGACGTCCGTGTGCATTCTGTATTTTGCTGAACGGAACAGCTGGCCCCTAATAGAACAGTCCTATCCTTGTCCGTAATGCGGACAGTAATAGCACACGTTCTTTTTTTTGTGGAACGGAAATTCGGACATACAGAAACGGAATGCACACTTTTTTTTTTTGCGTACCCATTGAAATGAATGGTGAATACGTTCATGTGCATGAGGCCTTACTCAGAGAATAAAGCGACATGGAGATGTAGCAGAGCTGAGTATGTTATGTAACGGTTCATTTTGTGCACTTGAGGGTTGGAACCAGCCTTGCCCCCTCTTATAGGTTTACTGCTGACCCTGTTATGATGGCAATAATTGAACTGTTCTGTAACTGTAGCTGAGGACACGCCCGCATGGCATATCATACATGGGTACAAATTACATGGCACCCATAGTTATCCCTAGCTCAGCCTTTCATAACCAGTGGCTAGGGGTGGACAGTTATGGAACCAGCAGAGACTGGGCTACACTGCTCCGTCCACCTCTGCCTACAGGGTAGAGCCAATCTGAGAGATAGAGATTGAGTAGGAAGATGCTGGTGGGAGAGAGAACCAGTATGATTCCTGCATGTGGCTAGCTAGCAGTGGAGGTAAGTGACAGTAGTTATAATGGAGCACCACCTTGGGGCTGAGGGTGAGAAGCAGCTAAACCTCACAGAGGAGTAGGAAGCCGAGCCTAGGGGTTAAGAAAAGCCATCTACCCCCTGAATCCTGAGACTAGCCAAGACCTGTGGACAATTCAGGTCTGTCACCAAGACCAGCTAGCGTGACCGAGGCAACTGAACTGTGAGCAACACTGTGTTTTTCAAAGAGAAAGATACTGCGGCTTCTGATTGTCCTGTGTAAAGCTACTGTAGTATCCTCTTGAGCTGTGCGACAGAACAGTGTCAGCTCTGCTGCATCTGTTATATCTGTCTGCACAGCTGAGACAGCGCGGCTTCCCATCTGCAGTGCAATTAGGCCATTATCCCCCGGGCTCCGTTAATCAGGCGGCATCTGCAGATGTTGTGTGTTTAATAATACATTGTTTTCCTGCCATCAGCACTTGTGGCATTGTTGTAGTGACACCCGACGGCGCGCTGTGCCAATCACAGCTCATTGTCCCGGTGTCAGAGCCATCACTCGCTTCTCCAATATATTGTGTGTAATCTGCTTCTTGCATTTTGCAAACATTTGACAGCGCGTTTGCAGGGGCTGCCAAGGCCGTGTCCGGCCTCCGCCTTACGTTATAGCCCTGCACCACCCGACCTGTGAGACCCAGCTCCACCGCTAGATCCGTCATTACCCATTCCGCCATCCTCACCCTGCGATCTGATGCCCTTGATTACCAGAGAGGACACCATGGCAGAGATAGTTACAAGGTACTTCTAATCACCATGTTCAAGATCTCTGCTTGCTGACTGTAACTGAGAACAAGTTTGATTAAACAGATAATGAAAACCCATCCTGCTAACACAGGTGCATGACTCGTTACAATGTGTCAGTGTGTTTTTTGGGGTTTACTCTAATTGAGAGCAACCATTAGGCTTCTTTCACACGGGCGTCGCGTGTGAGCACCGGATAGGATGCGGGTGCGTCGCGGGAAAATGCGTGATTTTTCCGCTTGAGTGCAAAGCATTTTAATGCATTTTGCACGCGCGTGAGAAAAATCGGCATGTTTGGTACCCGGACCAGAAACCGGACTTCTTCACAGAAGTTCTGGTTTTGGTTAGGTGCTCTGTAGATTGTATTATTTTCCCTTATAACATGGTTACATGTGAAAATAATAGCATTCTGAATACAGAATTCTAAGTAAATTAGGGATGGAGGGGTTAAAAGAAAATATATAAAAAAAAATTAAACTCACCTCATCCACTTGTTCACGCAGCCCGGCTTCTCCTCTGTCTTCTTCTTTGATGGGAGGAAAAGGACCTTTGGTGATGTCATTGCGCTCATCACATGGTCCATCACCATGGTGATGGGTCATATGATGGACCATGTGATAAGCGCAGTGATGTCACCAAAGGTCCTTTTCCTCCCATCAAAGAAGAAGACAGAAGATGAGCCGGGCTGCGCGAACAAGTGGATGAGGTGAGTTTAATTTTTTATATATTTTTTTTTTAACCCCTCCATTCTTAATTTACTTCTGTATTCAGAATGCTATTATTTTCCTTTATGACCATGTTATAAGGGAAAACAATAAAGATCGGGTCCCCAGCCTGATCGTCACCTAGCAACCATGCGTGAAAAATCGCACCGCATCCGCACTTGCTTGCGGATGGTTGTGTTTTTCACTGAAGCCCCATTCACTTCTGTGGGGCCAGGGCTGCGTGAAAAACACTGGATATCGAACATGCAGCCATTTTCATGCAACGCACAAGTGATGCGTGAAAATCACCGCTCATATGCACAGCCCCATAGAAATGAATGGGTCCGGATTCAGTGCGGGTGCAATGCGTTCACCTTACGCATCGCACCCGCGCAGAAATATCGCCCGTGTGAAAGAAGCCTAAGGGGGACCTTTTCTGATGGAAGTTGTCATGGTGATCAGCTGGTATAGTTATAGCTGCACTATGGCTGTCACTCTTACGGTAATATTGTGCATGTCACTGTTATGGGGGCACTGTTGCTTTTATTGTTATGGGGACACTGTTGCTTTTATTGTTATGGGGGCACGGTGGCTGTCACTGATATGTGGGTACTGCCAGCAGATTTCACTGTTTGTCACTGTTATGCGAGCACCATGAAGGTCACGGTTATGGGGACACTGTGAAGGTCACGGTTATGGGGACACTGTGGAGGTCACGGTTATGGGGACACTGTGGAGGTCACTGTTATGGGGACACTTTGGAGGTCACTGTTATGGGGACACAGTGGAGGTCACTGTTATGGGGACACTGTGGAGGTCACTGTTATGGGGACACTGTAAAGGTCACTGTTATGGGGACACTGTGGAGGTCACTGTAATGGGGACACTGTGGAGGTCACTGTTATGGGGACACTGTGGAGGTCACTGTTATGGGGACACTGTGAAGGTCACTGTTATGGGGACACTGTGGAGGTCACTGTTATGGGGATACTGTGGAGGTCACTGTTATGGGGACACTGTGGAGGTCACTGTTATGGGGACACTGTGGAGGTCACTGTTATGGGGACACTGTGAAGGTCACTGTTATGGGGACACTGTGGAGGTCACTGTTATGGGGCACTATTTATAATGGGTCACATTTTCATGTTTGGCAGTGGTGCTCATAGGGGTGCCCCTCCTGTATATGGTAAATTAGAGGAGTCAGAAGTGTAAGGTGAGGCTCCATCAACCAGTCAGAGAATCGACCCATTATCCTCCCCCATTCCAGAAGACATTTACTGGATTTATTTTACTAGCCCCCGTCAGGATCACCCTCATCATTACTACATCCTTCAGCTACTTGCAAAGTCCTGTAATAGAGGTTGCCTGCAGCCACCACTAGGGGGAGCTCTATACAGCTCCTATATTAGCTTTATAAATCTATGATCAGTGAGCTCCCCCTAGTGGTGGCTGCAGCCAGCCCAAATGGTACCGTTTATCAATTCCAAAACCAAAGCCCCCTGTGCAAAAATATTCTGAAATGAATTCTGAATCTTAAAACTAGATGGTGGACCTCCAAGTCAAGAGTGGAGCGTATTCTGAGTTGTGCTATGGGGGCCCTAAGCTTTCTATATACACCTGCATCTGAGTGGGTATCTCTAGCCCTGTTCATCCTGATCTACCTGGTTCTGGAATAGAATGGCAGAACTACAGTAAAGACTGACACACAAAGAGGAGGTTCAGCAGAATAGATCAATAGCAAACAGGGCACAGGCTTAACCATTTGTCTCCCCATATGTGTCGTCCATGCAGCCATTGCATTCAGTTACAGATTGGAAAGGGTCAGCGCCATCCCCAGATTCCGCCTCCCGCCTGGCAGAGACGCACGAGGAGCCTCAATTTGTTTTATTTCACAATTTTATTTCCCCCATCACACGCCGCCACTTATCTGATGCTGCGAGCTTAAGACGCTCTATCAAATCTTGCTTTCCAATTCCCTTATAATCAGCTGAGGAATGTACGCAGCAGATATGATTTCAAATCGCGTCTCGACGGGAAAAAAAAGTTCATTTATCCTCAGGTCACCTTGTCACTCCGAGTCTGATTATGTTCTCGTCGTTAGGATTATTGGATTTATTTATCATTGTCTCCTTTTGTTAGAAGAAAAAAAAAACTGCCTGGAGACAGACAAAACTTGTATATTTTTCTTATTTATTATTTTTCTTCCTAATAAAAAATAAAACTTCACTTCAAATTCTTATTTCATTAGTTTTTTTTTCCATAAGTTTAAAAAAAAAAATTAAATATAAAATACAGCACCTAAAAATTGACTTTTCTAACACCAATTTCATACGTTTTATAACTTTTCCCACTTTAATAAAAATAGAGCCCTTGAAATCTTATTTATATTAATTTCTTTAGTTATGAATCATTTTTAACTTATTTAATAACTATAACTATATAAAATTTGAATTGAAATCAGATTATTTATTTATTTATTTATTTTTTAAAAACAGCACCAGACATGTGATTCTTGTTTATTAAATTATCTTAATTTCATTTTCCTTTTTTTCCCATTTGGTGATTTTTTTAATTTTAATTTTTTGTATTTTTAATAAATATAAAGTACTGCAATTTGACATTTTAATTCTTTAGTATTTTATTCCTCATATATTCAATGTTTATATATTTTTTTTATTTTTGCAGTTTACATTTACAGCACCTAAAAAATTTTTAGTTTTTCTTATTCTTTTCTTTTTTTTAACTTTTTACTTGTTTTATTTATGTATTTTCTAATAAAGCACCTGAAATATTATTCTGGAATGCATAGTAGGGAGTAAATGAGGTGTGAGACTGAGAGCACAGTGGGATAACGGGGTTAGCGTTACTTTGTTATGACTGTGTATACAGACATTGCAGTAATGTGTGAAATGCAGGTGAGCGGTCATGACAACCATGATGTTGGGTCGGGGTTTTTGGAGAACGCAAGAGTTTTTTTTTTTGCCTTTTTAACAATCCTGAGGTGCATGTAAAAAGCAGTCCTATGAGCAATCGTATCGGCGCTTTGGCCTGTATCCAAAGTAAAAGAAATGATAACCCGACTCCTCGGCTGGCGGTAGCTTTCCTGCAGAGAAACCGGCGGGTAGTCACAGCCCAAGACTAGGCATAACTAATAGATGCTCAATTAGGATTTCCTGCTTTACGGTCGAGTGCCTATTAGTTCTCATCAGTTCCAAACAAGAACTGCTGTCTACGCAATAGTAGCAACTGTTTGAAAAGGCAGGCGGAACACTATTTTTTAACCCTTATGTACTACTAGCTTCAACAAAGCCGACGTGAATCCGCTGTCACCCTTGAACAGATTAAGTTTGGGGCTAGTCCTAAGGGCGTCAGTGAAGTGGCTCCCCTGGTCTTCACCCTTTGACCCCAGTCCAGGGATCTGGACTGGGGACCACAGAGGAAAGACAAAGCTGCTACCTGTCAAAGTAGTATCTGTTCAAGTGACAGCTGGCCCGTGGGGGTCAAGAGACACCAGTGTGGAGTACCGAGGGATCAGGCAAAACCATAGTCAGGGAAAGGCCGAGAACAGGACATGCAGAGTACGTGCAATACGATAAACAATATGAGGTTACGGTGGGCAGTATGGAAATCAGGCAGGGGTCAGGTCAGGCAGCGAAGCAACAAATCCCAGAAACAGGCAGAAGTGGGAACACCGGCAGATAAATGTGTAACAGCACACCTTAACAGGAAACTAAAATACTAGAAACTATTGCTCATCTATCTTCCCTCGGGGGACGGTGCCTTAAATACCCCAGGGAGGCCATCTAGAGGCTGAGGAAGATCAAGGTGCATATGCGTTGGCCCTTTAAGAGCCAGACAGCGTGTGCACGGGGCCTACAGTCAAAGAGGCATTGCCAGCTGGAAGTAGGCCTCAGCCTGCCTGGAGTAGTAGATGGAGAACGGCGTTACTTAGGCAGCTGGGCCTGCTGGGCAGGGAGATAGGTACACTGGTGGAATCGAATCACTACAACTCTGGAGCGGGTGAGAAAGGCAGCAACCACACCCACCGGCTGGAGCGGAGATGGGCATAGACTGCCACCATAACACTAGGAAAATCTCAGAATTAGGAGCTCCCTCTATATCTTAGTCAGCTTCCAGCGCAACTTCCTGCGTGTCGTCAATCTGGCTTTAGTCACCTCAGAGTGGCAGCAGTGTAGATGGCTGTATCTGCGTCCACCATGGATCTGATATTGATGACCTCTCATGAGGACAGAGCATCAATGTTATACTTCTGGAATAACCCCTTTAAGTACATACTCAAAAGGACCTTTCTGTGGGCCTTGTCTCTGAGAGCTACAGGACCTTAGATGCTGATGGGAAGGTATTGCATCATGCATTGCTTTATCCAGCTGTGACTAGACGATTGCTCAGCAGCAGATGGCAGCACAACTTTAGGACGTTCACTCATACCAGAATGTACACGTCATACAGGCTCTATATACATATCCATCACATGTTACCCAAGATATATAACTTACCAGAGTGTCAGTACACTGTCATGATCTCAATTCTTACAGGACACCTCACCCACAGTAGAAGGATGCAGACCCAACTCCAGAATGGGGCCCCAGAGTGAATTAAGTGCGTGCATGTCACCGCCAGTTCTGTGAGAAGGTCTGGCAGACGTACTTCTCTACCTCTTGCATGTTCTTTGTTTTGGTTAACTTTGTCATCTCCTTTCCTTCTCCCAGGTGTCACCTATTTAGTCTCCCTTTATATTCCCTCCCATAATGCCTCACTTTGCGGTTTACACTACTTCCTGGATGAAGTGTTCACTGCTGGAGGCTGCTGCTGCTGTTTACTCAGATAAGTCTTTTCATGTATTGTGTTTCCTTGCTGGATTGATTCAAGGTGACCCTGACTCCGTCCATATTAAGTGCAGGGAGCCGGTGGTCGTGTCCCCTCACTATTATAGGGTTTTCAGGTGTAACACAGTCTTAGATACGTGGGCATGCAATCATCTACCATTCAGACCCTTGCATGGGCATAGCAGTCAGGGAGAGCTCTTAGGGTTTTATAGGGCTCACCTATATGCTTCTTAGTTTGGGACCAAGCCAGTCGGACGTTTATTCATTAGTTTCAGCTATCTGCAACATCATCCGTGACAGTGCATGCCTGCTCTCCATTCACTTCTATGGGAGTTCCGAAAGTAGCCGAGCAAGTGCTTGGCTATTATTGGAACTCCCATACAAATGAAAGGAGGGTGGATGCCCTTGCGCGGTTTGCTCTCATCCATTTTGGGGGGGCCCGTTCTGGAGATAGGATGGGACCCACACCTAGCTGACATTGGTCGCATATTCTAACAATTTTCTTCTTGTCATATCTGTAGTGTAGATTCGTACAAGAACAGTGAAGCCCTGAACTGCAACCACCCACCGTCCATACCTAATTGCAGTACAAGCCCGAAATGGCTAGACCGTAACTGGTCGTTGGTCCCTACGCTACTTAGGCGCGGAGATGGACAAACACAGACAGCACAAACACAAGTCGGTAGAAATGGGTAAGAACCAGACGGACTACGCAAGACAGAGAATGGTCAGAAGAAAAGCCAGTGTCAGAAACACAGAGTACCAATAGCTGGCTATGGTATTTGCCCTAATGAGATTTAAATAGAGAGCCAGATCTCTGGACCAGAAAATGATTGGTCCGGTGACCTGACTCTCCCATAGGTTAGCCAACAATCAGAACAGATGATTGAGCAGATAGGCTGTCATTCACAGGTGCTGCGGAGAGAAAGCAGAGCATTGCACTCTGTAACTAGGGTCGAGGCCATGTCCCTGGGGGGGGGGGGGGGGGGGGGCGTGGATCAGAAGCGTGCCTCTCCCAAGTGCTGGTGTCGGAGCTGAGGAACGCACTGCAGGAGCCTGGCCATGTAGTTCTTGATGTGTGGCCCTTGACTCTGACACAGTGCTTGAAGTGGACAAGGCTTACAAGAATTAAAGTTTACTCCAGTTGGGTATAGGTTAGAGGCAGTGGCATTTAGCTTGACAGTTAAAGTCACAACTGGGCACACAGATTGATGGTTACAGTCTCTCGGTGGTCCAACACTCTCTCAACTTCCCTGCAGCCCTGACAAGAAGAGTTGAAGGAAAGTGGGACTAATATCTCATAGCATCTTAGGTGACCAAAAAGCAATGTTGCCTCCTAGCCTACCATGAAATTATCCATCTGGGTATTTAAAGGTAACCAACTTTTAAATGATGCTATATGCAACAATGTAGAACATTTTCTATTCATGTTTAAAAATAAAATAAACTGTTTAAAAGATCTTATCACTGGCCGCGTATTGTCACTGTCACTTTAAGAACCTCATTGCACCAGGACAAGTGAATCCAATATAAAACACAGTCGGCACTCCGTACTCTCAGTGGCGTGGTGCGCGTGTCCCGGGTCAGCTTCACATATAAGTCATGTAAAGTAAGACCGGCACTCACTCGATGCAAAATCTTGACTTTATTGGTCACATAAAGAACAACTGTGACGCGTTTCGGCTCGTGAGATGAGACATTCTCAAACAGCAGAAACGCTCATCTCACGAGCCGAAACGCGTCACAGTTGTTCATTATAGTCAATAAAGTCAAGATTTTGCATCGGGTGAGTGGCGGTCTTACTTTACATGCACCAGGACAAGGTGACAGCATCTCTTTAATAAGTGTCTGCCCGAAGCCGAGAAAATTGTAGAGTGTTAATGTGTTCGGAAGAGATAGCGAAGCAGCTCCATGAATCATCGAACGTCTCAGCTGCTGATCCTTCCATGTGACCCGTTAAGCATCACCCCAGGGCAATATCAATACGCTGCTGGATATTGTCTGCATTCATCATAACACAGAGGGTTTTTTTCCGCTCGTATCAAAGTCTTACATCCTTTTATAATCCATAGAAATCTGCGCTCAGTCAACAGGCGTTAATTACATGACTTAAAGGAACGGCGCCCTGAATACGACATGAGATGTTTTGTAGCAACGTCAGTTATGTTCACGGTTATTGAAAAGCTCGCTTCTGCAGATAAGGAGTACAGCGCTCGGGGAGGAGGTGATTTTACTGGAGGAAAAGTCTGATATGAGATTCTGGAAAATCAGCAGCCGATCGGGAAAAGGGGTTTACTTCCATCAAAGCTAAAATGATAGCATCAGATAAACATGAATGCATGGATTATACTAAACATCTAGATTCTGGAAAATAATTCTAATGAGAAGATCTACATCGCCGCAGTAATTACTAAATGACATAGTAATACCAGTGTAATATAGATTTTTTGTGGTTATTAAAGGTTAAGGGTACGCAGTGATGTATCATGAAATTTAAAAAATACGACATGCAGCAACGACGTATCTAATCTGTCCCTAACGTACGTACAAGAATATAACTACTAAAATACTACCTCCTATGTACAAAAATATAACTACTATAATACTGCCTCCTATGTACAAAAATATAACTACTATAATACTGCTCCTATGTACAAGAATATAACTACTATGATACTGCACCTATGTACAAGAATATAACTACTATAATATTGCCTCATATGTACAGGAATATAACTACATAATACTGCTCCTATGTACAAGAATATAACTACTATAATACTGCCTCCTATGTACAACAATATAACTACTATAATACTGCTCCTATGTACAAGAATATAACTACTATAATACTGCTCCTATGTACAAGAATATAACTACTATAATACTGATCCTATGTACAAGAATATAACTACTATAATACTGCTCCTATGTACAAGAATATAACTACTATAATACTGCTCCTATGTACAAGAATATAACTACTATAATACTGCTCCTATGTACAAGAATATAACTACTATAATGCTGCTCTATGCACAAGAATATAACTACTATAATACTGCTCCTATGTACAAGAATATAACTACTATAATACTGCTCCTATGTACAAGAATATAACTATTATAATACTGATCCTATGTACAAGAATATAACTACTATAATACTGCTCCTATGTACAAGAATATAACTACTATAATACTGCTCCTATGTACTAGAATATAACTACTATAATACTGATCCTATGTACGAGAATATAACTACTATAATACTGCCCCCTATGTACAAGAATATAACTACTATAATACTGCTCCTACTAATATAATACTGCTCCTGTGTACAAGAATATAACTACTATAATACTGCTCCTACTAATATAATACTGCTCCTGTGTACAAGAATATAACTACTATAATACTGTCTCCTATGTACAAGAATATAACTACTATAATACTGCTCCCGTGTACAAGAATATAACTACTATAATACTGCTCCTAGGTACAAGAATATAACTACTATAATACTGCTCCTATGTACAAGAATATAACTACTATAATACTGCTCCTATGTACAAGAATATAACTACTATAATACTGCTCCTATGTACAAGAATATAACTGCTATAATACTGCCTCCTATGTACAAGAATATAACTACTATAATACTGCTCCTATGTACAAGAATATAACTACTATAATACCTCCTCCTATGTACAAGAATATAACTACTATAATACTGCCTCCTATGTACAAGAATATAACTACTATAATACTGCCTCCTATGTACAAGAATATAACTACTATAATACTGCTCCAATGTACAAGAATATAACTACTATAATACCTCCTCCTATGTACAAGAATATAACTACTATAATACTGCCTCCTATGTACAGGAATATAACTACTATAATACTGCCTCCTATGTACAAGAATATAACTACTATAATACTGCCTCCTATGTACAAGAATATAACTACTATAATACTGCCTCCTAGGTACAAGAATATAACTACTATAATACTGCCCCTATGTACAAGAATATAGCTACTATAATACTGCTCCTATGTACAAGAATATAACTACTATAATACTGCTCCTATGTACAAGAATATAACTACTATAATACTGCTCCTATGCACAAGAATATAACTACTATAATACTGCCTCCTATGTACAAGAATATAACTACTATAATACTGCCCCTATGTACAAGAATATAGCTACTATAATACTGCTCCTATGTACAAGAATATAACTACTATAATACTGCTCCTATGTACAAGAATATAACTACTATAATACTGCTCCTATGCACAAGAATATAACTACTATAATACTGCCTCCTATGTACAAGAATATAACTACTATAATACTGCTCCTATGTACAAGAATATAACTGCTATAGGGGGCGGAGCCGAGCCACGCTGCTGAATGGCCGCACGAGCTTGAGCTCCTCCAGCATTCCGGCTCATTTACCCTATAAAAGCTTGGATTTTACCTGATTATGGGGAAACCTGGCAAAGAAAAGACAAGAGGAAGCTCAGAGTCTACCCCACAGCGCTCCAGACAGCCTGAGATGGAGAAATTTCTCCGAAAAACGCCGAGAGCTGCCGCACAGAAAGGCGCCAATATGGCGGCGTCTACTGCTCCAGACTCCGACGCAGGAGACCTATCGGATGCGGGCAGCGGCTCTGATATTTCGGATAGGAGGCCTAGAGATCCACCGCTGTCGGAACGAACCCTTCGTCGGGTTCTTGAATCTGCCCTCACGCCACTCAAGCAAGATTTGGCGGACATTAAGGACGATATAAAACATCTCGGCCAGAGAGTGGTCACGCTGGAAAGCACGCAAGAAGCCATACTGACCTATGAGGGCAAAGCTGCGGAGGTGCTTGCTTCTCACAAAGCCCTATTGAATGATGCCTTCTTGAAATTGGAGGATCAGGAGAACCGGAGTCGCCGGCGCAACATACGCATTCGCGGCCTACCTGAATCGCTAGCGGCGGAGGCCTTGCCGAAAGTGGCGCGAGAACTGTTCTCCATGATGCTTGGGCCTGATAGAGCGGAGGGGATAGTAGTGGAGCGCATTCACAAGGCATTGCGCCCTAGGCCTAAACCCCAAGATCCGCCACGCGATGTAATTTGCGGCCTATTGAGCTACGTGGACACCGTAGCTCTTCTGAAAAGGCAAAGAGAGATGGAAGTGCTGGAGTATGACAACGTACCGCTACAGATGTTCCAGGACTTGGCGCCATCTACCCTGGCAAAGCGACGCTTGTTCAAGCCTCTCCTGGATGTTCTTCGCAAGACGTCTACTCCATTCAGGTGGCTGTATCCATTCGGTCTGTCGGTGTCCAGGAATGGAAAACTGCTCACGGTGCGGTCACCTGCGGATCTGGAATCGGTTTGGAGGTCCCTAGATGTCCCTCCAGTGGAAATTCCCTCGTGGTTGCCAGCCGACCAAGATGGCCCCCTGCCTTTACCGCCGCGAGTATCTGCCTGGCAGACGGCATCTGCGGGCAGGCCGGATCGATCGGGACGCAGCAAGTCGGACAGGGCTCTCACCTGAGCCTGTGACAAGGTTTTTTGGCTGTTTGTATGAGCATGAACTGCTAATGCCATGCTTTATTTCACTCCGTTAATGTGAAGAGTTGGTAACCTCTACCTCTGTGCAAACTGTTTTGTTTAGCGGACTCTGGCCTTCCCTAATGGCCCTATGTTTCGCTGCTATTCAGCTCATAATCTTTGGTTTTTATGAAACGTTATGTCTTGAATGGGATGATTCCCTGCTGAGGCAGGCCTCCAGAAAGGGGTCTCTCTCCCCTCATGTGCAGGGTAATGACCGGATGATCCCGGTGCTGGATGTGTTTTCTTTCACTTTATTCGTTCTTTTTTGGTCTATATGTTAGAGACCATAAGCGCTTCACTTGCCCCCTCACCAGTCCATTTCTATTTGGACTGGTGATAAGTGAGGCGCTCGTCACCTCTCGGATGGGTTGCTTGTCCGAGCAGGTCATGTGTCTGTCCACTATGTTACATGTTGTTCCCCTTATTTTTTGTTCCTTGACCTCTTTCCCTCCCCTCCTTTCCGCTGCTCTTCTTATCTTGGTGCTTCTTTATGTGACCTGGTGTACCATATGCTCATATACAGCTGTATGTATACAAAAATGTCCTCCATAACTGTAGCCTCACTTAATGCACATGGTCTGAACGGGCCATGCTAGCGGGCTCAGACACTTTCCCTCCTCCTGAAGGATAAGGTGTCAGTGGTCTTCTTACAGGAGACTCATTTTAGGACAGGCAAAATTCCCAAGTTACCCCCTAAGAAATTTGTGCAATGGTTTCATAGCACACATGATTCGGCCAGTAGGGGGGTTAGTATTGCCATACATAAGTGCCTTCCTTTTAAGCCCCAAACTATATCCGCTGACCCTGAAGGCAGATTCCTGTTTGTAAAGGGCGTCTTGGGGGACTCCCCGGTAACGCTCGCCAATTTGTATGCCCCTAATAAAGGCCAAATCCCATGGCTCGTTCAGACCCTAGCTGCACTCTCATCCTTCTCTGAGGGGTTATTGATTCTGGGGGGCGACTTTAATGTTGCCATGGAACCAGCGGTGGACACTTCGGCGGGCAGACCCTCTGTGTCTTACAGGTTATTAAAAAGGCTAAAAATTTCGCTGAGGAAACTAAAAGTTTTAGACGTCTGGCGGATCATGAATCCCAATGGACGGGACTATACGTTTTACTCCCATGCTAAGACGTCCTTCCACAGATTGGATTATTTATTCATATCTGATTTATATATACGTAATGTCTCTGGAGCCCGGATAGGCAATATAACGTTATCTGATCATGCCCCTGTTTTTATAAGCTTTTCTTTGACAGGCCCGCAAAGGAAGGAACGTGTGTGGCGCCTTAACGACACTTTGGTCTTAGACCCCTCACACGCAACCAAACTTAGGGCCTCGATCTCGGAATTCTTTAGTATTAATGACACCCCAGATTCCCCCCCCTCACCAGCTATACTTTGGGAAGCCCATAAGGTGGTCATTAGGGGAGAACTTATTGCCTTGGGGGCTTATGTGAAAAAGCAAAGGACAAAGGCTTTAGACGCTTTGTTAGCTACTATTGCTCGTTTGGAATCCTCCCACAAGGAATCACAGGCTATTCATACCCTAACGGAATTGACCGAAGCCAGAACGCGTCTTAAAAACTTATTAAACGTCACTTCTGCAAAATTAGTGTTGAGATCCAGGTTCAGGGCCTATGCCCATGGGAATAGGGGAAACAAACTGATGTCGGCTATTGCCAAAAAACAGTTTTCTGACTCCTTTGTTTCCTCTATCAAGGATCCCAAGGGGTTGTTACATAAGTCCACTCCAGACATAGCCAAGGCATTTTGTTCCTTCTATGAAGCCCTGTATAATCTACCCCCGCCGGCAGGAGCTACGCCTGGTGACCTAGCGGAAGCCACTGATAAATTCCTGCAGACCCTTAACCTCCCTTCTATCTCCTCATCTAAGGCCTCTCAACTAACTAGGCCTATTTCAGAGTCAGAAATCCGCAAAGTTCTTATGTCAATCCCGTCAGGCAAGAGTCCAGGGCCTGATGGTTTTTCCATCGTGTATTATAAATCATTCCAAGATGTTTTAATCCCTCGTTTTCAGAACCTGTGTAACTACCTCCTGACTGGTGGTTCGCTTGCTCCCCACTCCTTGTTGGCACACATTACTGTCCTCCATAAGGAAAATAAGGATCCGACTTGCTGCAGTAATTATAGGCCGATATCCCTGCTTAACAATGATGTGAAGTGGTGGGCGAAGATTCTTGCCTCTAGGCTTCAGGATGTTCTTCCTGACGTGATTCATGAGGAGCAGGTAGGCTTTG